>NC_133330.1:184227278-184556921 GCF_042186555.1 Aquarana catesbeiana | reverse complement strand
CAATTGTCATTCAAAGTGTGACAGCGCTGAAAGCTAAAAAATGTCCTGGGCAGGAAGGGGCGAAAGTGCCTGGTATTGAAGTGGTTAAGGTGCCACGCGCTAATTTCTCAGGTAGCTACCTTTTTCACAGTAAGGATGGAACTCTTTCCTCCAGATATCTTTTGGATGTACTTATCAAGATCATCCCCAAATAAACGTTATCCATGAAAAGGAACAGCTAGCATCCTCTTACAAGGGAGCTCTGCTGACATGCTTTTTAGCCATAAAATTCTGCGCATGTGCACAGACAAAAGAGGCATGCAGGAGATCTGCTGCATGGAGTCTTTAAGGACATCTTTAGCAAAGCAAAGAGCCTGAGGCAGATCTGCTTCATCCTGAACAGAATCCTCCAGTCTATTGGGCCGTCTAGCCTGATCCTTCAAGGCTTGACAGACCCCAATTACTGCTACTGTGGGTTAAATAACGGACCCTGCCAGGGTGAAGGATGCCTTTAACAAGGCTTCCAGCTTCTTTTTTGCAGGATCTTTAAAGACCTGTGCATTTTCCACTGGACAAGTTAAAGTCTTGCTCGGGAGGTATGCTCCACATTTTCATAAGATATAACAGAAAAAATCTCCATGGAGACACAAATATCCTGTCTGGGTGCTCCCAGTCGGAATATACCACCTGCTTCAAGAGTGGTTGAAAGGGAAATACCTGTGTACCCTGCTGTGGTTTCAAAGAACCCAGGGAGGATCAAGGTGTTTCGGGGAACTCTACTAGATGTAACTTAAAAGCTGTATGGACCATCTGTACAAAGATAGGGATGAGCCGAACACCCCCTGGTTCGGTTCGCAGCAGAATATGCAAACAGGCAAAAAATTTATTCGAACACGGGAACACCGTTAAAGTCTATGGGACATGAACGTGAAAAATCAAAAGTGCTAATTTTAAGGGTTAATACGCAAGTTATTTTCATAAAAAGTGTTTGGGGACCCAGGGGACACGTATCAATGCAAAACAAAGTTTTAAAAACTGAATTTTTTTTGGGAGCAGTGATTTTAATAATGCTTAAAGTGAAATAATAAAAGAGAAATCTTCCTTTAAATTTTGTACCGGGGGTTTCTATAGTATGCCTGTAAAGTGGAGCATTTTTCCCATGTTTAGAACAGTCCCCGCACAAAATGACATTTCTAAAGGAAAAAAAGTCATTTAAAACTACTAGCGGCTATAATGAATTGTCGGGTCTCGGTGATACAGAAAAAAGTGATTGAAAAAAATGGCATGGGGTCCCCCCAAAAATCCATACCAGGCCCTTTGGGTCTGGTATGAATATTAAGGGGAACCCTGAACCAAAATTAAAAAAAAAATGTTGTGGGGGCCCCCCAAAATTCCATACCAGGCCCTTCAGATTTGGTATGGATATTAAGGGGAACCCCGCGCCAAAATTAAAAAAATGGCATGGGGTCCCCCCAAAAAATTCATACCAGACCCTTATCTGAGCACGCAACCTGGCAGGCTGCAGGAAAAGAAGGGGGGACGAGAGAGCACCCCCCTCCTGAACGGTACCAGGCCAAATGCCCTCAACATGGGGAGGGTGCTTTCCCGGTGGTTGTGGGGGTCTGCGGGAGGGGGGCTTATTGGAATCTGGAAGCCGCCTTTAACAAGGGGACCCCCAGATCCCGGCCCCCTCTGAAGCCATGGGGAAGCCATGGGGAAGTCCTCGTGCGTCAGAGGGGGATGAAGTCACCTGGGTATGTCACAGTGTGGCCCCGCCTTCAGTTATAAAAGAACTGTCATTGCATTGAAGCGTCATAAGGCGGGTGCCATGGACGGCGGATCTTTTTAAATTTTTTTTCGGTCCGTCAGCGGAGCGAGAGAAGAAGATGAATGGACTTTGTGGGACATTTTTATTTTTTAATTTTTTAATAAAGGGCCAAGATGTGTCTTGTGGTTTTTTAACATTTTGACACTTTTTTTGAGAAATTGTACGGGTACAATGTACCCGTTACCATTTCAAATAGGGGGACCAGGATCTGGGGTCCCCTGGTTAAAGGGGGCTTCCAGATTCAGATAAGCCCCCTGCCTGCAGGCCCCCACAACCACCGGGCAAGGGTTGTGGGGATGAGGCCCTTGTCCCCATCAACATGGGGACAAGGTGCTTTGGGGGGCTACCCCAAAGCACCCTCCCCATGTTAAGGGCATGTGGCCTGGTACGGCTCTCTCGTCCCCCCTCTTTTCCTGTGGCCTGCCAGGTTGCATGCTCGGATAAGGGTCTGGTATAGATTTTTGGGGGGACCCCCATGCCATTTTTTTGCGCTGGGTTCCCCTTAAAATCCCCAGGTCTGGATTTTGAGGGGGGACCCCTACTTGATTTTTTTTTTTAAATTGGTGCAGGGTTCCCCTAATATCCATAGCAGAGCTGAAGGGCCTGGTATGGAATTTGGGGGAACCCCATGCAATTTTTTAACAAAATTTTGGTTCGGGGTTCCCCTTAATATTCATACCAGACCCAAAGGGCCTTGTATGGATTTTTGGGGGGACCCCATGTTGTTTTTTTCAATGACTTTTATCTATATCCCCGAGATCTGACAATTCATTATAGCCGCTAGTAGTTTTAAATGACTTTTTTTCCTTAAAAAATGTCATTTTGTGCAGGGAAAAATGCGCCACAGGCATACTATAGGCATACTATAGACACCCCCCAGGTATGACAATATAGTATATATATATATATATATATATATATATATATATAGTATATATAGTATATTTAGTATAAGCAATATTTCACTTTTACAGTTTCACTTTAAGCATTATTAAAATCAGTGCGCCCGAAAAAACTGCCGTTTTTAAAACTTTTTTTGCATTAATACATGTCCCCTGGGGCAGGACCCAGGTCCCCAAACACTTTTTATGACAATACCATGCATATAAGCCTATAAAATTAGCACTTTTGATTTCTCCCATAGACTTTTAAAGGGTGTTCTATGGCTTTTGGCCGCGAACACCCCAAATCGTTTGCTATTCGTCGAACAGGCGAACATCGGGCTCATTCTTATACAAATATGGATGAGAAGCTTTTGTGATTGAGAGGCTGATATAATCTAAGCCTCTTCAGGCTCTGAATCATTTGAGGGAGATTCCTCTGACTGGATATCAATTGCCTGACTGTCCATTACCTATTCTACCTTGTCAACCCAGTCTTGCTCCAATATAGGAGGAAAAGGGGAAGGGGGCCTGTCATGCTTCCTGTCAGTTTGTGTGACAGAAGCAATCATTCCGGCAATCTTGCCCTCTAAACCAGCCAAAGCTGATGCCAAGTCCTCTTTGGTAATAAACTCTGAGGTAGAAGTATTGGTAGCAGGCTCAACGCTGGCTCAGATTGCCCGATGTCATCCGGTCTTTCAGGTGAGGCTATTGCAACAGAGTTCCGTATAGCCTCTACAGGGCCACTGAAGGATTGGTAGCAGGCACAACGCCGACTCAGATTGCCCGGTGTCATCCGGTCTTTCAGGTGAGGCTATTGCAGCAGAGTTCCGTTTACCCTCTACAGGGGCCACTGATGGAACACATGTGCCCTTTGCTGCAGCGCTCCCCCCCCCAGGTCGTTTACTAGAAGACATGGCTTTCTGAAGCAGTGGTAACTGGCTTTGTGATACAAATACACAAGTTCCTCAGTACCACAATTCCCCCTTGGAAGAATCTTATACAATGAACTGTTCTTCCAGCTACTGCAACATCATTTAGGCTGTGTCTGTCATCATAATAGGACTCACGTGTCACCCAGGACAGACTGCTCTGTGTCCCCTCTGCCGGACAGCAACTAACTGTGCTTTTTATCCTTTAAAAAGCTTCTCTCTGCCCTCAGGGCCATGTGCATGAGCCCCTGTTCGCCCCCGAGGAGGAGAACACACAGAGTAGCACACCTATGCCCTCTAGTGGGCAAAAAAAACAACATTTTTTTTCAAAAGCTTCCCTTGGCTTGTGCAGCTCTGGGAAGAGAAACACAGAGCAGCAAACCCATGCCCTTTATTGGACAAAGCAAGCATAACAAGGAAAACTTTTTTTAAAAACATGTCAGCCTAGATACAACTGTTGCAGGAGAATAAATAATAATTGGACCCTGGTTTTTCACAGGGTGTCAGACTTACCTGTATCAGACTGACAAACCCGATACAGCAGAGGATGGCCTCCCGTACGTATCTGGTTCCCGGCCCCTGATAGAGCACACAGAAGGCACGGGAGCACAGAATGGTATGAGAGCCTGGCGGGTGGTTAGCAGGGATGAGGCCCAAAGTCCTGATGCAAGCTGGCAGGAGATGATAGGTAGGCTGTAGGTCAGCTACAGGTGCAGAGCAGGAGCAGGCAGATCCAAACACAAGCAAGGTTGGCAACAGGCAGTCAGCACAGTACAAAAGGAGCAGGCAGATACAAAGTCCAGGTCACAAGCAGGTTTGGCAGCAGGCGGTCGGCACGGTACAGAGGGGTCAGGCAGGTTCAAAGTTGGAGGCAGGCCAGGGGTCAGATGCAGGCAGATAGCAGAGCAGAGTCCAGTAAACAAGCCGGGTCACAGAGAGATCAAACAGTATACAGGAAACAGGAAGCACGGGAACAGGAAGCTGATGATCGGACAGCACCGAGCACAGCATCCCAGCAACCTAAATAGGGCAACGGGCGCCAAACACCGCGACCGCGCCGGCACGCCCAGGCGCGAGCCAGCGCGACGCGGCGCACTCCAGAGTGCCCAGCAAGTGTCCTGAATTGAGATCCTCTCTGACAGTGCCCCCTCCTTAAGGGCAGCCTCCGGATGCCCAGCCGGGCTAACCTATCCACATGGGTACTCTGAAAATCCCTTAAGAGTTCTTCAGCGTGCAAGTTGGCCTCCGGTTCCCAAGAATTGTCTTCTGGTCCATACCCCCTCCACTTGATCAAGTACTGGATTTGGTTGCGTCTCTTCCTACAATCCAAAATTGCCTCCACCTCAAACTCCTCCTCGTTGTCGATAATTACGGGTTCAGGCGGGCCAGTATTGCGACCGGAAAAAGAGTTGGGGATAACGGGTTTAAGTAGGGATACGTGAAAAACCGGATGGATTTTCAATGAATTAGGTAAGTCCAGCTCATAGGCCACATCATTGATTTTTCTCTTGACTGAAAAGGGACCCATGAACCTGGGACCTAACTTTCTCGAAGGACAAGCCATCCCTAAGTTACTGGTAGACAGCCAGACCTGATTGCCAGGTTCTAGCAATAGTTGTCCTCGCTTCTTCCTGTCATACATTTTTTTGTTGTATTCCTGGGTTCTAGCCATTGTTTCTTGCAATAGTTTGTTGTTGTTGATGAAGAAGTTCATGGTTTCAGAAACCGCGGGAATCGCACATTCAGGTAAGGAACTGGATAAAAAGGATGGGTGAAACCCATAGTTCGTAAAAAACGGTGTCTGTTTGATGGCCGAATGCACAGAGTTGTTGTATGCAAACTCGGCAATAGGCAGGAGAGAGACCCAGTCGTCTTATGAGAAGGCACTGTTCCAGCGACTGATTAGTTCTCTCCGTCTGCCCATTCGTCTGGGGGTGGTAGGCCGAAGAGAATGCCAATTCTATCTCCAGAGACCTACAGAGAGCTTTCCAGAATCTGGAGGTAAACTGAACCCCACGATCGGATACTATACTTGAGGGAACTCCGTGGAGGCGTACAATTTCCTTAATAAATATTTTTGCGGTTTCCAAAGCTGATGGGGTACCCTTCATGGGTAGAAAGTGGGCCATCTTGGACAGTCTGTCTACAATGACGAAGATGGTGGAGTAGCCTTCTGCCAACGGGAGCTCAACGATGAAGTCCATCGCAATCATTTTCCATGGCCTTTCTGGCACGGGTAAGGGCCTTAATAGCCCCCAGGCCTTCGTTCGGCTGCTCTTGCTCCGAGCGCAGGTAATACAGGACTCCACAAAGCTCTTGCAGTCGCTTACCAGCTGGGGCCACCAAAAAGTACGCTGTACAAGTTCTGTTGTTTTCAACACACCAAAATGCCCAGCCAATTTGTGGTCGTGGCAGAGTTCCAGTACAGCAATCCTCAGATCCTCTGGGACCAAGATTTTATCCTTGTATCGGAATAAGCCGTCTTGCAAGCTTACCTCGCCTTCCACAGAAGGGGACCAATTTCTTGAGGCCTATTTGATCCGGGATATAAGATCTCCCTGAAAAAGCAGAAAACTTCCAGCAGGGAGAATGGTGTCTGGAGGCAGAGATTCCCTGGAGTCATGAAACATACGGGATAATGCATCTGGTTTGGTGTTCTTGGTACCTGGCCTATACGTAATGTGGAATTGAAATCTCTAGAAGAACAGAGCCCATCTTGCCTGTCGTGGTCTCAATCTCTTGGCCGTTCTCAAATACTCAAGATTTTTATGGTCCGTGTAAATCAGAATGGGGTGAGCGGCCCCCTCCAATAGGTAGCGCCACTCTTCAAGTGCGGCTTTAATGGCCAGCAACTCACGATCTCCTACATCGTAATTTTTTTCTGCATCAGAAAGTTTTCGTGAGAAGAAGGATGAAGGAGAGCCTTGGCACCTTGCCGCTGAGACATTACTGCCCCTACCGCGAACTCCGATGCGTCCACCTCAAGGACAAACGACAAGGCAGGGTCTGGGTGCTTCAGGACAGAAGCAGAAGTAAAAAGTTCCTTGAGTTTATCAAAGGCTGCCTGCGCCTGAGGAGACCAACAGAATCGATTTCCCTGTTTCGTCAGTTCTGTGATGGGGGCGATTATAGTAGAAAAACTCCTTATAAATTTCCGATAAAACCGACAAAGCGTTGGACCCCTTTTTTATCGGAGGGAGCGGGCCAGTCCAGAATAGCTGCAACCTTTTGCGGGTCCATTTTAACACCATCGGTAGAGATGATTAGGCCAAGGAACTGAATGCACTGGAGCTCAAAATCGCATTTGTCCAATTTAGCATAGAGTCCATGCTGCCTGAGCCGGGTTAACACATTCCTGACATGCCTGCGATGTTCGGTAACAGAAGAGGAGAAGATTGAAATATCGTCCAGGTATACGATAACATATAAATCCAGGAGGTCACGAAAAATGTCATTTACGAAATGTTGAAAAGTTGCCGGTGCGTAGCACAGGCCGAAGGGCATGACGAGGTATTCAAAATGTCCGAACCTGGTACGGAAGGCTGTTTTCCACTCATCCCCCTCTCTGATGCGAATCAAGTTATAGGCCCCACGGAGGTCGAGTTTGGTAAATATTTTTGCTGAACCCAATCTTTGGAACAGCTCTGGCACAAGAGGTAAGGGATAGCGATTTTTGATGGTCACCTTGTTGAGTTCTCTATAATCGATGCAGGGACGTAGCGAGTGGTCCTTTTTCTCGACAAAAAAGATGCCTGCCCCGGCTGGTGATGTTGAAGGACGGATAAAGCCTCTCTTAAGATTTTCATCGATATACACCTTGAGAGTACCCAGCTCCTGCTCTGTTAAAGGACATATTCTCCCAAAAGGAACTTTAGATCCAGGCAACAACTCAATAGGACAGTCGTAGGGTCTATGAGGTGGAAGGGTCTCAGCCCCTTTTTTGCTAAAGACATCGGAGAAGTCCTGGTAAGGGATGGGAATCGCCTGCTGCGATTCCGTGTCGGTGTTCAGACACAAGAGTTGACTGGGTTTTGCAGGAGTTCTGTGCAAACAGTGCTGTTGGCAGTAACTGGAAGAGAACTTGACTTCCCCAGAAACCCAATCGATACTGGGGTTATGCGCCTGCAACCAAGGCATTCCTAGAATAATAGGGAAGAGTGGTGAAGAAATGGCGTCCAGCCGGAGAAATTCCTGATGACAGGTGTTCATGGTGGCTAGCAGTGGGATGGTTTCATAGGGGACCGGACCAGAGCTGAGGGTGGAACCATCCGCGAGATAGACAGCAAGTCCCTGCGATTTTGTCCGGAGAGGGATACGGTGTTGAGTCGCAAAGGTGAGATCAATGAAGCAACTGCACGCTCCTGAGTCAATGATGACCGGGGTAAGCAGATCCTGTCCTGGAAGCTGGAGGGTAATGGAGAGAGCCAGATGGTTAGCAAGGTTAGGCAAGGCAGGTGCGATTTTAGAAGTAGCTGAAAGAGACTTACGTGTCTTATTTGGGCAAGATCTCACGTAGTGACCTGATTCCCCGCAGTACATGCATAAGTTGTTGACCCGTCGACGTTGTCGTTCTTCGGGAGTGAGGGATGGGCGGAGAAGCCCCAGTTGCATCGGTTCAGAAGTGTCAAGGGCTGAGGCAGCCGGTACCTGAAGGCTTTGGCCTACGGAGCTGGTAGCACTAGGGACCTTGGGGAGGACCCAAGTGGGGCGGAACTGGTTGACCGACCTCTCGGAACGACACTCTCTCAAGCGCCCATCAATCTGCACTGACAGGTTAATAAGGTCTTTAAGAGTTTGGGGTACACCTACCCGTGCCAGCTCGTCTTTGAGCGAATCGGATAATCCTAAGCGGAATTGGTATCGCAGGGCCACATCATTCCATTCAGTGTCTGAACTCCAACACCTAAATTCCAGAAAGTCTTCTGCAGGCCTGCGCCCCTGTTGTAGGGTGTGTAAGGCGGATTCAGCCGTGGCTTTTAACTGAGGGTCCTCATACAATTGAGACATGGCAGTAAAGAAGGTATCCAGATTATCCAAGCAGACTGACTTTTGCTCCAGGAGACAGGGGGGCCCAGGCCCAGGCCTGTGGTTCTCCAGATAGAAGAGAGATGACAAAACCCACCCTGGTTGCTTCCAAGGAGAAGGTGCGTGGTTGCAAGGCGAAGTACAGTTCGCAAGCGTTACGAAATGCTCGATACTTGTTGCGCTCTCCGGTAAACCTTTCGGGTGTAGGGACCCTGGGTTCGGGAGGTAGCATAACCACTGAGGGTGCAGGTGAGAGCCCGGTAGCAGAAGCACCTTGCGGGTTAGCAGGTGAGGATAGCACCTGAACTCGTTCCTCCAGTCTGGTATAACCTTCTTAAAGGCTCTTCACAGCCTGCGTGAGACCCACCAGGTGTCTGCATAGCTCCTCCATGGAAGAGGTCCTCTGCTCGGGCTCGGACATGGCTGTCCGATACTGTCAGACTTACCCGTATCAGACTGACGAACCCGATATAGCAGAGGATGGCCTCCCGTACGTATCTGGTTCCCGGCCCCTGATAGAGCACACAGAAGGCACGGGAGCACAGAATGGTATGAGAGCCTGGCGGGTGGTTAGCAGGGATGAGGCCCAAAGTCCTGATGCAAGCTGGCAGGAGATGATAGGTAGGCTGTAGGTCAGCTACAGGTGCAGAGCAGGAGCAGGCAGATCCAAACACAAGCAAGGTTGGCAACAGGCAGTCAGCACGGTACAAAAGGAGCAGGCAGATACAAAGTCCAGGTCACAAGCAGGTTTGGCAGCAGGCGGTCGGCACGGTACAGAGGGGTCAGGCAGGTTCAAAGTCGGAGGCAGGCCAGGGGTCAGATGCAGGCGGATAGCAGAGCAGAGTCCAGTAAACAAGCCGGGTCACAGAGAGATCAAACAGTACACAAGAAGCAGGAAGCACGGGAACAGGAAGCTGATGATCGGACAGCACCGAGCACAGCATCCCAGCAACCTAAATAGGGCAACCGGCGCCAAACACCGCGACCGCGCCGGCACACCCAGGTGCACGCCCAGGCGCGCCAGCGCGAGCCAGCGCGACGCGGCACACTCCAGAGTGCCCAGCAAGTGTCCTGAACCGAGATCCTCTCTGTCACAGGGCCACTTACCACTCCTGCTGCAGGACAATAACCTAAGCCAGAAGTCCAGCCTTCACCCATTGTGGCGGGTTCTGTCACACGGACCTTCAAGGACTGGGTACCCTTTTAGTATGAAGGTCCACTCCCTTAGACCTGTACAGCACCCTGCAGGAATGTCTTAGCGCTGTGGTGTCTAGGATTCCACTACGCAGGGTCCAGCACCCGAAGGTTGCATTACAGGCAAAACCTCATTGTTGATCCTTTAATCTTCTTAAGGAGGCTCGGGTACCATTTATCTTAGCATAGTAGCTTTTTTAAATGGATCCGATCTAGAAATGCTGTCCCTTGATTTTTAGGAACCTGTGCGGGATTACAGCATGGAAACTCACAAAGAGCTCAACAAATGACCATCCAACATTTTAGACACTGGCGAAAAAACTGGATTACTTCCTCTATGTGAAGGGTTATATAGGGGATCACTTCTGGTTTTTGGTTATTCTACCAGTGTCCATTCACCTATAGGTGGCGCATGACCCAGGTAGTAATGTATATGGCTGCTCTGTGTCCTGTGATGTACAAGAAAGAAAAAACTTTGATAAAACAGCTGAAAGACTACAGTCTGAAAAGACAGGCATTTGCAATGTATTTATAATGTGTTTAGTCTGTGTTATTCATATAATTTTGTGCATTTACTGAGCTATACATTCACAATAACTACATATAGACTAAAAATATAGAGGATTAGCAGTAAGGAGCTATCTGACTTCAAAATGACCTTAACTTATCACGTACAATAACCCTAAGTGAATAAAAAAAAATGATCATGTTAAGCAAAGATTGTTGTTGAAGAGAAACAGAATGTGAGAAGATGTGAGTGATAATTACAGTGAGGGAGTGCTAAGAAATAACTAAAAGAAAAAAAAGGGGAGAAAGTTGCCTACACACTATTTCTGTATCAGGTTTAAAATATCCATAAGGCCCATGTTTGTTATCACACCAAAGACATAAAAGCTGTAAAAAGACTAAATTAGCAAACTACTCTACTGCAAAGAAAACACCCACGGTAAATCGCTATTCACAAGAGAAAATAAAGAAAATCTAAGTCGTCCTTAAAGCTGAACTAAATACACGTATTATTATGAGGCTAGGTTCACATCTACACAGGTTGCAGTTGATAAATTTTTCCAATGTGTTTTGTGGTGTATTTTGCATTTTTTAACATTTGTTTGTGATGATTTTGATAAAGTAGCATCAAAGTAGTCGAGGAACCTTTATGTGTCCAAAGTCGCATGTTAGGGATAGGGTTAAGGAATAGTGTTAAATGTTAGGGACTAAGGTTAGGGTTAATGTTAGGGTTAGGGATAAGGGCTAGGGTTAGGGTTAAATGTTAGGGTTAACATTAAGGGCTAGGGTTAGGGTTAGAGTTAGATTTAGGGTTAGAGTTAGGGTTAGGGGTAATCATTAGGGTTAGGGTTTGAGTTCGAAAGCGGTAATCAGTAGAGTTGGGATTAGGGTAAGCGGTAATTGTTAGTGTTAGCGTTTTAACACTAACAATTACCACTAATCCTAACACTAACAATTACTACTAAATCTAACCCTATTTCTAACCCTAGCCCTTAACCCTAACATTTATACCTAACCCTAGCCTGTAACCCTAACCCTAGTCCTTAAACCTAACATTTAACTCTAACCCTAACCCTTAACCCAAACTCTAACATTTGATCCTAACCCTTGCCCTTAATCCTAACCAGCCATTATCCCTAACTAGGGATAGGTGAACAGTTTGCCCTGAGCATTAGTTCAGGCTGAACATTTGCCCGTTTGGCCGTTCGCTGAACACCCTGTAATGCACTGAGCACTGCACAGTGCATTCTGCACCCAATCAGGGCACAGTGTAAGCTGGTTATCCTTAACAACCGATGAGTCATCAGCTGTCAATGGGTTTCCCCCTGACAGCTGAACATTAAAAAAAAAGGCGTTGGGTCCCCCTAGTCCATACCAGGCCCTTCAGATCTGGTATAGATTTGGAGGGCAACCCCACGGCAGCATGTAAAAAAAAAAAATAGAGTGGACCCCCCAATATCCATACCAAACTCTTATCTGGGCATGCAGCCTGGCAGGTCAGGAAATGGGGGATGAGCAAGCATCCCCCTACTGAACTTGCTGAACTATACCAGGTCACAAGCCCTCAACATGGGGGGGTGGGCGCTTTGGGGCAGGGGGGCTCTGCCCCCACTGCCGCAAAGCACCTTGTCCCCATGTTAATGGGGACAAGGGACTCATCCCCACAACTGTGGCCGGTGGTTGTGGGGGTTTGCGGGCGGAGGGCTTATTGGAATCTGAAAGCCCCCTTTAACAAGAGGGCCCCCAGATCCCAGCCCCCTCCTATGTGAATGAGTATTGGGTACATAGTATCCCTACCCATTCACCAAAAAGTGTCAAAAAGTAATAAACACAAGTTTTTGACAATTCCTTTATTAAAAAATAAAAAAACTATGTCCCTCAATGTAATCCATCATCAATCACGCCGTCTGCCGACCCAAAAAAAACAAAAAATGCTCCCGCCTTTTGGGAGGCCTCCCGTCGAATGCCTGCTCTGCGTTTTTACATTTCTTATATAGGTAAGGGGCAGGGGCCATCTGGCCACGTCACCCGGTCACCCCCCCTGACATCACATGCCCAGCATGCACCAGTCCATGACATCAGAAAGGGGGGCCGTGCCACCAGGTGACTATATAAGAAGTGTCAAAGCGCAGAGCCGGCCTTTAGCGTTAGGCCTCCCACTAGGCGGGTGCGTTTTAATTTTTTTGTTTTTGCGGGTCAGCGGGTGGCGTGATTGACAATGGAATTACATCCCACTAGGGCCTCCCACTAGGCGGGAGCATTTTAATTTTTTTTTGTTTTTGCGGGTCAGAGGGTGGCGTGATTGACAATGGAATTAAATAGAGGGATGTTTATTACTTTTTGACACTTTGACAATGTACCCAATACTCAATCACATGGGGGGTGGAGATCTGAGCCCTCTGCCCCAAAGCACCCACCCCCGTTGATGTGGCCTGGTATTGTTCGGGGAGGGACGCTCGCTCACCCCCCCCTTTCCTGACCTGCCAGGCTGTATGCTTGGATAGTGGTCTTGTATGGATTTTGGAGAACCCTACACCGTTTAAAATAAAAAAAAAAAAAGTCTTTATTTTTTCAATATCCAAGTGTCGGCAATTGCAACCGTGAGTCATTTTAAATGGGATTTGACTTGTTTCTTTAGAAATGTCATTTTTGCTGCATTGTTGTGACCAGTGTCCTGAAACTTGCATTTTTGTGGCTCCATTGAAGTCTATTACACGCAGAATGCAATCTGCTGTGGGAAAAAAGTCCCCGATCCTTTTCAAAAAAATGCACTGGCTCAAAATGCACAGATGTGAACTAGATCCATATTAAACCATGTTAAAAACCATGTTAAATGAACTGTAGTGCATTTCTGCAAAGCAAACTAAAAACATAGGTGTGAACCAAGGGTGAAGGGACTGTTTTACATGCCAAAGGATTTGTATGTTTGTCCATGCAGTCCTAAGATCTACAAAGCTCTGCCTTGCAATTCAGGAGACCTATATTTTTCTCTGATACAATCTCCTTTAGATTTACCAAATTTATATAATAGGAGGAAACACCTATCTAGCCAATCACTCTATATCCATTTAGGCAGGCCCTTGCACTACATAATTAATGGCAGATCTAAAAGAGATTGTACAATCTGTATAGTGTATGGCCACCTTTATACACCTAAAATTATTAGTTGTGCTTTCAGTGCCATTAATTGATAACAACACACTAAACACAGAAGCAAACACACATTTTACCATGTGAAAAATCTAGTGGCAAATGCTGCAAAACGCACAGTAAAAAACACACAACCCACAAAACGCCAACATGTCCCATTAACCACATATAGCACAGCCCATTTAAATCAACGGGCTGCCCTATGCGTGTCATAGGAAAAACGAGCCACAAAATGTGCGCTCCCACTATGCTAGATGTGAATGGGGCTTGAAAGTAAAATTTGTGCAATAACACAAAAACAATGAAGCTCCATTCACATCTGTGTGTTTCCTTGCATTTCAGAAATGCACTGCACCAAAAATCACAATAAAAAATGCACCAAGCTCCACTTTAAAAAAAAGTTCTGAAGCTTCTTTGGGGTGATTGCTGTGTGTAGGGCAGCCCATTCAGGTGGATGGGCTGCCCTATGTGTGATGAGTGAAAATGCTCCAAAATGCCTTCCCACCTCGCTGAAAAAAAAAGAGTTGTGAACGGGGCTTGACAGCTGAGTGTCCACTCCCTGCTATGAACTTGTATAAAGATGGCCATACACTATGCAATCTGATTGTATATTGTGTATTTAGTGAGAAAGGTGACCACTGATTGATTGAATTTCATTTAAAAATGTGCAGCTAGGAGTGGGAGGGTTGATGATGCAGGGTGTGTGCTAATGAGGTCAGCTGGTCAACTCCTTCCTGTCTCATGACCTAAAGTCTGTAAGAAAGTAAGACAGAAGCAATAGATACATTTGGAAACATGGATGGAGGACAGTAAGGTATGTGTCTGTAGATTTTATGTAAAGCTTTGATATTTTTGCAAAAAAAGTACATTGATGCTATACTGGTACATATGGGAGCTGGAATTTAGAAAAAAAAGGTGAACTTATCCTTTAAATAGGGCACCTCCTGCGTTGAGAACCAGCAAGGGGTGTGTGGCCTGACAGCTAATGGGAGCAGCTAGGAGTCTGAGAAAACTCATTAATGCTCAACTGATGAGTGAAGCTAGGAAGGCTGCCTAACACCTTAGAATGGACCAGATTGTATGCAATATTTGTATCTGCCTTAAGATAATTGTGTCCAGCCAGATACATTTGGTTAAGTCTCCCTATGGAGGTGGCCAGTGGAATTGCAGGCTGTTATAACTGTTTCACAACCCTAGGAAAAGTAAAAAAATCTGCGCTAATAAATTACTTCAAAGTATACAATCTAAGCAGCAAAATCTTCTGTGAGACATATACAGAGAAAACCAACCATAAAAAATATTTAGGATTGTGCTAATCAATCAAAAAAAAGTGCTCTTTTTAGATTTTGGACTTTACAATGAGGATTGGTTTTGGCTCATAATATGGCTGACTGAGACTCAGATTGAGGCCTGGTGTTGTATGATATGTAATGATCCAGATCGAGGCTTGGCTATTTGTGCAATGTATAAAGTGTGGTGACTCAGGATGCTGCCCGTGCCCCTGGACGACGTAACCTATGACAAAACGCATAAGACAATGCGAAGTACTGACATCACCAATCCCACACGTGTCCTAGAAGGACGGGTTCTATTTTGTTTGTGTGCCGGCCGACACACTAAAACCAAAGGTGCATTTTATCTGTGGATGCTGTAAGTGCATTATTTTTGACTTCAAGAAATTTTATAAGGATTTTACACCATATGGAGCATTTTGTTTTTTTGGAGATATTCTCACTTATAACATGGTGCCAAGGGGTGATCCTGTCTAGGAGAATAACCGGATCTGGAGAAAGGCCTTGGCTGGGCTAATGCCATAAGTGCAAGCAATCCCTTGTAATGAGAGATCAACAGGAGATGTAAGCAAGCTTTTTAGCTGTTGGGGGAGGCACTGATGTTCAGATCACTACAAGGTGGTGGATGATGAAGAGTTAGACCAGGAATTTTATTCAATTTACTATCACATCACTTGTGGACTGTTTACAATTATTTTCACTTATATTTTTTTTGATAGATTGCGTGATCCTATATATTTTTTATGTTTCACAACCCTGTTTTACATCCATCAAAAAAGGGTCTCATTCTGGTCAGCGATTCGCCATGCATGTGATCCTTAACTCTGCATTATTCCTTTTCCCAAATATTAAATTAAAATTATTCTCTTCTACAATGAGATATTTTTAGAGTGGCTGTAAAAAAAGAACTGAGGTAGAAAAGATTTGTGGATTTGTTTTCCTCAAAAAACTAGATCCAAAGAAACACAATAGCAAGAAGGTAACCTTTGCACTTTTATATATATAGATTTATAGTGACAGAAATACTTGTTTTAGGGTATTTCTATTCCCTTGCATACATTCAGCCACCCTATGTCTCTTTTTTTGTATGTTTGTGCTATATAAAATGACCTGTACCCTTTGTTCTTGTCTTACCTACTGTTGTTAAACAAGTTCTCTTTATCTGTTTTCTTTTTCCCATGTCAGTCTCGAGAAACCGCATCTCAAGTAAGTTTGTCCTCATTATCCCAGTGTTGTCTTTTATTCTATAGTTTATTAACACCATGAAGTGATAAAAAATATATCAGTATACATTGCTCAAATTAATGCATTTTACTGTTTAATGACTGGAGAATAATTCTTGCATATGTGTATGGTCAATAGTTTTTCTCCATAACTATTACGCTATAGGATCTTTGACAAATAAACGATATCACCTATTGCTTTTCAAAGGTCACAAGCAGCTTGGCAGGATAATAAAATTGGTCATAGAACCAAAAACATTCAACAAATAGTTAAATGTCAGGAGACAAACTAAACCCCTAGACCTCCAAACCAACTTCAGTCCTTTTGATTGCCATATGGATATACAGGCTTGTATGCTGCAAGAATACAACATTTGTTTATGCTAATATCCGTTCTTATCAGTTATATCCTGGTAATATTTATCACATGAAACTTTTCAGCTTGGCCTAGCTACTTCTAGTTTGTCTGATTTTTCGTGTAAGTTGATTTTAGGGCACTCCTTTATTTTTCGGTATAGTGTGACGATAATGGTAGACTATCTCTAGGGCATGAAATATTGAATGCCTTGGTTAGTTAGTATCACCAAAGTAAATGTGATTCAGTGGTCACAAATGTGATTCAGTGGTTTCACAAACTGAAAATACTATTTAATACATTTTTTTTTGTTTCAATATGTTTTTAAATACATGTTTAAATTTGCAAAGGAAACTCAACCGTGCATCCATGTCCCCATGCTTTATCTTGTTGAGAAATCACTTTAAAAAACACTCCCCCTAGCATTTCTAGCCACAGCCATCATGAGTAAGGGCAGATGATTGATATAATATTTGCTTCCTGGAATTCATCTGCTCTTATCTCAGTCATGCAGGCAGGAGGGTGTGCCGAGCTGAGAAAGCCTCTCCTCTTTTCCTTTCGCAAAAAGTTTTAAAAAAATGCCCATGAAGACTTCTGGGACGTATGAAGTAATGTTTGCCTATGTCAGAAACCAGGAAACTACTAAAGCAATGTAAAAAAAAGTTTAAAACAAGTAGACATAATATACCATACCTTCCTATCTATTTACAAATGTTAGCAGCATAAGGATTAAAAATAGTTAGGGCTGACTGAGAGTGTTTAGTTCCGTTTAAAAAAATCATGGAATGCTACACAGGAAATGTATAAATGATAATAAAATGAGTACACAAAAATAATGGTCTTGAAAAGCAATTTATTAAAGGGATTACCCCATATAGCGATTACAAATACCCAATTAAATTTACCCCACAACAATAGGCCTAGCGTTTGCAGCTCAGGCCTATTTAAATAGCAATATAATGGAAACCAAGCCCATTCATTTCTAAGATGAATACCCATCCCCTTCTAATAAAACTCTGCTAAATGCAAAAAAAGATTAAAAAAAAGAGCGAGGGAAGCTGAATGGTGCTATGACTCCAGAAATCCATTGGCGGCAATTTAATGAAGAAGCCGCATACCTGCACCACTTTACAGATAGGTAAGGGCACCCCAGGCATGTTATTTAAAGTAACTTTGCATTTTAAATATTTCACATTAAGCAAAATTACAATCTTTACAAATATACTTACTGCTTCCCACCAAAAGGAATTAAAAAAAAAAAAACATTTTTTTTTTGTTTTGTTTTGGTATATGCCATTTGTTTGACAATCCCTTGCCTATTAGCCTAGAAAATTGGCATTGA
Source organism: Aquarana catesbeiana (assembly GCF_042186555.1). Classification (NCBI taxonomy): domain Eukaryota; kingdom Metazoa; phylum Chordata; class Amphibia; order Anura; family Ranidae; genus Aquarana; species Aquarana catesbeiana. The sequence continues at coordinate 184,539,213 of NC_133330.1, read as the reverse complement.
TTCAGTGCGGTTCAGATTTGTCACCCAAACTATAGTGAAGTCCCTCTCGAACTGAACCCAGGTAGGTGCAGTTTGTCCCTAACTATAACCAACAATAAAAGGCAAAGCTTTTACAGAATAAACCAAAAACAGAAAAGTCTATTCAGCACTAAGCTGATTAACCACCCCAACTGGCATTTCAGCTGGAAACAGGCTGAAGCACCCCCCCCCCCCCAAAAAAAAAAAAAAAAAAAAATAAATAAAACAGTCTTTCAATTATGTTTATAAAATCAAAGTTCAAAATTCCAGCATTAGAAAGGTGAACCATTTCAAAAAACTCTCTTAAAAGACTCCACATGCTGATAAGATTAAAGCTTGTGTACACCACACACTGTTTAAAGCTTGTGTACACCATATGCAGTTGAAAGCATTTTTCCTTGTCAAAAGAAGTTTATTGAGTATACAATGTTATAAAGATACATAAAGTAAGTTTACAAGGATCTATAAAGTAAGCTCATTGTTTTACAGTAGGGTTTATATAGGTAAATATCATGAAATTTCAAATATTAAACATTGGGTTCACGTAAACCTAAATTAAAGATATATATCATTTCCTTAGTTACTTTTGTAGGTATTTAAATGATTTATACCTACTATACATATTGTTTACAGGTAGAGTGTATATAGGTCAAATAAATTCTGATAATGAGCTTTAATCGTAAGGTGGAGAAAAAGGAAAGAGAAAGAAGAAAAAGGGTTGAAAGGTAGAGGTATGGTCCACAAGGTTGTCCCGCTCGTCAGTTTATTATTCTTTTTAGTTCTCTTTGAAGCCTTAGAATGGGTGTCTCTGTAAGTCATTTAATCTGTTACCATGGCAACAGGACAGAGTCATTGAAGTTTGACAGGAACTGTTGTTTTATCCAAGGATGCCAAAGTTTTTCAAATTTTGGAATTTGATTTTGATCGATGGCTACCATCTTAGCATGGGACATTGTATTATTCATTCTGTGAATTGTTTCTGCTAGTACCAATGTAGGAGATTTCCATGCCTTGGCCACTGTTTGTTTTGCAGCCGTTATTAGTTGGATCATAAGTTTGAATTGAGAGAGTGTTAACCATTCCGGTTTTAGATTAAGTAAAGTTAAATATGGATCTGGTTGTATTATTTTTTTAAATATTTTAGATGCAATCACGAAGACTTCCTTCCAGAAGGTTTGGATTACTGGGCACGTCCACCATATGTGTAAATATGTGCCTATTTCTGGGCATCCTCGAAAACAAAGAGCTGAGGTATTAGGTGAATATTTTGCCACTCTAGCAGGTACAAGGTACCAGCGAGTTAGAACTTTATAATTTGTCTCCAGTGCTAAGATGTTGGGTGAAGATGACTTAGATGTGAGCCATATGTTAGACCAGTCCGTGTCTTCTAAAGTTCGTCCCAGGTCCTCCTCCCACCTCTGAACGTAAGAGGGTCTATTAAGATTTGCTACTCCATATAATTGATTATAAAGTGATGAAATTGTACCTTTAGCAAATGGATCTTTTGTACAGATCGATTCAAAAATGGATAATTGGGATAATGGTGTATCCCCCTTTAGGAATGGTGTATAGAAATTTTTGATTTGGAGATATCTAAATATCTCAGAGTTTGGTAGATCATATTTTTCTCTAAGCGATGGGAATGAAAGAAATGATTTAGATGCTATGAAGTCATTTAGTGTCTGAATGCTTGATGTTGTCCAAGCTTTAAAAGAATTTGGGTAGATCCATGCCGGATAAAAGGCCGGATTTCTGATAAAAGAAAGGAGAGGATTGTGTGGAGATTGTAACTGATATTTGGTTTTTAGTTTATCCCAGAGAGATAAGAAGTGTTTAGTTATGGGATTCTGAATTTTAAAGCGGTCTTTAGGATCAAGCCATAATAAATTTGATATTAATAGAGGGTCATTTTCTGAAGCTTCTATAAATACCCATAATGGGATTTCCTGTTTTGCATGGTATTTGGACAGACTGGCCAAATGTGCTGCTCTGTAGTAGTTAGTAAAATTAGGGTATCCCAGGCCTCCTTTATTTTTGGGAAGATATAGTGTGTGTGTATAGGTATTCGTGGTTTAGAAGAGCCCCATATAAACGAAGTTGCTCTTTTTTGTACTATTCTCAAAAAATAGGAAGGAATTGGAATAGGGAGGACTCTGAATAGATAAAGCAATTTGGGTAGAATATTCATTTTGATTGCATTAATCTTCCCTATCCAGTATAAAGGAAGTTGCGACCATTGTTTTATTAGATTTGTGATCTGTCTTAATACAGGAGGATAATTGGTTGAGAATAAGTCAGAATGAGATGCTGTTAAATGAATTCCAAGATATGGGATTGATTTTTCTGCCCATGTGAATGGGAGTGCAGCCCTAGCCGGGATCAATTCCATGTTTGTGAGTGAAATATTAAGCACTAGGCATTTCTTAGGATTAAATAAATAAAAAAGCAGCGCTGTAAACCAAATATGATAAATAAATGTCACAATAGTATTAAATATTGCATAAAGTCCATAATGTGATCAATCAAATGAATATAGTTCTAACAGTGACAATCTTCAAGGTGAAACAGATGAGGAATCCCCAGCTTGGGTCTCTTCCAGAGTTAATTGACAAATGAGACTGGATAACCTTCACCGCACCACTGTGAAATAAGTAAATTATGTGCTTACCAACTGGCAAGCTTAAGAAAGCTTGTGACCTTAACCCGGTCGGGGCCTTTTCTTGAGATGGGGAAACCACTAAACCGCTCTTTAGACTGGACCACTAGCCTCCGTAAAAAGAACACTGGATGCAGGAGATGCTAAACTCCTATCTAGGAGTTGTTCTCACAGATATTGTCCCAAAAAAGAGAGGAAGAGCAACATAGCGTAATCCTGGATTGATATTTATTTATCATCAAGAGCTGGTATTAAGTTAGGACCAGAGACCTGTGGTGATGATAGAAAAAGTAATATATCGTCTGCAAATATACATAATTTGTGTGTAATACCTCCTACTTCAATGCCAGTTATAGTTTGGTTTGTTCTGATGTATTGGGCCATGGGTTCGAGTATAAGGGCAAATAATAAGGGAGATAATGGGCAACCCTGTCGGGTACCTCTTTCGATATTAAAGGCTTCAGATTTGTATCCAGCATATTTTATATAGGCTTTGGGTTTATTATATAATGCTTTGATCCATGTTAAAAAATGGGGTCCAAAACCCCATTTTTGTAATGAATATTGCATATATTGCCAGGATACTGTGTCAAATGCCCTCTTAATATTGAGAGATAGAAAACATAAAGGGATTTTCCGTTTTTTAGCAATATGTGCCAATAACACTGCCCTGCGTATATTATCGCCTGCCTGTCTATTTGGCATGAAGCCTACTTGATCTCTATGTATTAATTTTCCTATAATGCTATTGAGGCGTTTTGCTATTATTTTTGCTAATAATTTAATATCGAGGTTTAACAGAGAGATAGGCCGATAATTCACACAGGAAGTATCATCAGAAAGGGGTTTTGGGATCATACAAACAATTGCCATTAGTGTTTCTTGCCGAAAAGAATGTCCATCTAGAAGTTTGTTAAAAGTTTCAGTGAGAATGGGAGAGAGTATTTCTGAGAATGTTTTATAGTATAAAGCCGAGTAGCCGTCTGGGCCTGGTCTTTTGTTAAGTTTTAGGTCTTTTATGGCGTTAGCAACTTCATCTATAGTTATAGGCTCATCCAAACTGCTTTTTTGATTCTGAGATAACTCAGGTAAGGTTATTTTTGAGAAGAAGGATTCAGCTTCTGTAGGATTAAATTCATTGTTTGTCTTGTATAAAGTTGCGAGATGTGAGTGAAATTTATGGACTATTTTAACTGGATTACAAGTGTAAACATTTTTTGATAATTTCAAACGTATTGGTTTGAAAGATTTGTTAGTTGAATTTAATGCCCGAGCCAAATATGTACCTGGTTTGTTTGTATTCATGTAGAAATTGTGTTTGGAGCGTTTGAGGGATTTATCAACTGACTCAGTGAGAAATAGATCGTATTCCAATCTAGATTTTTCCAGATGAGATTTTGTACTCTGAGATGGATTATCTTGAAATGATATGTAGGCTGCATTAAAATTGAGTTCTAGTTTTTTTGCTAGATTTTTGCGTTCCCGTTTAAATAGTGCCATTTGTCTTTGTATTGTACCACGCAAGACAGGCTTATGAGCTTCCCACAGTGTTATTGGGGAGATGTCTGTTGTATTATTAATTGATATGTATTCCTTTAAAGCTTGTTCAATGGCCATCTGATGTAGTGGGTGTTTGAGCATTATGTCCGGTAAGTACCACGTTGGGTCATGCGCTTTTGGTATGGCTGAGGCTATAGTAGTGTATACTGCATTATGGTCAGACCACGGAATCGGAATTATATCTGATGCAATAATTTCTGGTATCATTCCTATTGTTAGAAAAATATGATCTATTCTGGTGAAGGTTTGATAAGGGTGCGAGAAATAAGTGAATTTCTTTTTCATTGGGTTACTTTCTCTCCATGAATCTACCAGATTGTATTTGGAAAGAAGTTGAGAAAAAGGTAATCTAGAGGTTATTTTGGATGGTGTAAAAGGTGATTTATCTAGAAATGGGAGGAGGACCTGGTTTGAATCCCCACACATTATCACTGTTCCTATTTTGTGTGTATTAATCACTTGTAATATATGTGAGAGGAATGGTGTAGGTTGTTTGTTAGGAGCGTAGTAGGAAATCACGGTGATTGCTGTATCCATTATATAACCCATGAGTATCAGGTATCTACCGTCTGGGTCTTTAATTTCTGATGATAAGGTGAATGGTGTGGATCGGTGAAATGCAATTAAAGTTCCCCTTTGCTTGGTACAGGCAGAAGCCGTGTAAATTTGTTGATAAAAAGGAGAAATATATTTTGGAGTAGAATCTTTGGTGAAGTGTGTTTCTTGGAGGCATACTATGTGAGCCTTCTTGTTATGGAAAGTACGGAAGGCTTTGGTCCTTTTTTGAGGGACATTTATTCCCTGAACATTCAGGGAAAGTATATTCAGTGGTGCCATGGCAATAGATCAAATAGTTTTGACTTACTTTTTGTTATGCAGAGCTGACTGCGCAGATCAACCTGTGTGGACTGAAGAGATGAATAGATAGAAAAGAAACCAGTGAATTCTGGAGTAAAGAGTAAACAAAAAACATATGAGATTAGATGATACATTGTATAAATAATTTTTTGCAAGTAATCACAATTTACCCGTGAAAGAGAATAAATATCTCTCTCAGGGGAATAAGTGCCTTCGTCACACTCCCACATAATATGGTTGGGAGAATGAGGAGGGCTAATGGGGGTACACGGATCTTCCGCTTACAGGAGAGAAGTGCTATGTCAAAAGACATCAAAATGATGTTTCATTAATTGGAGTGCAGAATGTAGTTTTTGTTGAAATTATTTATTCCAGGGTGGTTGTATATGGTTAGTCTTGCCCTAGGCTAAATAATTCAGTTAGAAAGGTACTGTTAATAACTTTGGTATTGATGAAGATAGTTTGAATTATTTTGGGATTTTAACCCTTTTAGAGTAAACAATTACATATTTTATTCATATGTAACTGTTTAGATATGTTAACTCATAAAATTGAGGTTGTATTGCTTCAGATTAGAATAAACAAAAACATAATTCTAGGAACTAGTTAGGTAATAATATATTTGTTTTAAGAAAAGAAAGAAAAAGCTTCCATTACTTCTGGATTATTGAACATATTTGTCCTAAAAAGTAATACATCTATTGTTATTACCTGAAAATATATAACTGAACAAGAATTTCACTTATATATTCTAAGGCTATATGAATCAGAAGTAATAAGAAATATAACTGGAATGTAACATGATCCCACACAGTGTGTGACTATCAGAATGCAGTTACATTCAGTTATAAATATAGGTTTTTTATGGAGAACCATCTCTTAGTATAATAAATGAAGAGATATCAGGAATTAGGATGTCAGTCCATTGAATCTTCTTGGTCCATGGATGATGTGGCATAACGGCCTCTTTTGTGAGAATGATGATTCCCATTTTGTTCTGAAATTTTCTGGGTGCTGCCTGAAGGTGAAGATGACGCCATTCTTCTGCGTGGGGGAGTGTTGCTGCTTGTGGGTTCTGTCAGATTTAATTTTAAAAGGGTTTGTTGTAGTTCATCTGCTGATCTGCTTCTGTAAATTGTACCTTGGTAGTTAAATCTGACTGAAAAGGGGAAGCCCCATTGATACATAATGTTGTGGCGTTGCAGTTCCATTAGTTGGGGTTTCATGGATCGTCTTTTAGTAATAGTAAGTTGGGATAGGTCAGCAAAAATTTGATAATTGTGTCCTTGAAAATTAAGTTCCTTTTTTTCTCTTGCAGCAATTAGTATTTGTTCTTTCGTTCTGTAATAATGAAATTTTGTGATTATATCACGTGGGGGTCCATCTTTCTTTTTGGCTGTGAGGGCTCTGTGTACTCTGTCCAGTTCTAAACGTTCAATAGGGATATCTGGCTTTAGTTCTTGTAATAGAGCAGTAATAGTAGATTGCAGGTCTGTCACAGTTTCAGGTATTCCCCTTATGCGCAAGTTTGAACGTCTGGCTCTATTTTCGTAATCTTCGAGCTTAGTTTGAAGTATTAAATTCTCTTTTTTTAATTGTTCCAATTCTGTTATATTTTCTTGGGTTGTAATTTCAATTTCATCCATTTTTATTTCTAAGGCTGCGGTGCGGTTTCCCAGCTCTCTTATTTCTTTGGTTAGGCTTTTTGTTATTTGGTCTGAGGTTTGTTTTAAAGCCTTATGAAGCATCTTTTCAAATTGTAATAATATTACTGGGGATACTGAGGAGGCTTGTGGAGAAGTTTGTGAGAGGATTTGTTCTGTATCTGACTCAAATGGAGAGTCTTGCTGTGACATTTTCTGTCTGTGAGAGCGCCCTGATGCTGTATCTTGTGAGGTGACTGGAGCTGCTTCAGCTGCAGTGAGTGCCTGTGAGCTCTTTGTGAGGTGATTTTTATTTCTGCCACGGTTTCCTCCCAGTACCATATTTCCTGCCCAAACTTTCACAGTTTGTTCCCTGGGGCAAAAAGGTTCAAATGGATACCTTTTGAGCCTGCAGGCTCCACTTTGTCCTTCTCTTCTCTCCTCAGCGGTGTGGAGCTCTAACAATGCATGTCTGCTCCGCTAGGCTCCGCCTCCTGCCCTCCCCAGTTGAAAGCATTTTTAAATGCAGTAAAAATGCATATACAAGAAAAGTTTATGTATTTATTTTATTGAGCCTAGTTTACAGCATTGTGTTACATTCATATGCATTTAGAAAAAGTACAGCATGCTGAATTTTTTGCCTTGATACCAACATTGTACAGCAATTGCACCATAAATGCATTAGAAGTAGATAAATGATACTCAGTATTGCATGTAAACGCACATGCAGAGCTGCACACTAAACACAGGGATTGCAGTGTAAACAATCCCTAAACAATTTAATTTAAACAAGACTCCATTTACTTTCTTTTGTCAACATATGAAAGGTAACCACATTGATCTCATAACAACCTAAGAATCTCAGAGAAGAATACAGTCAAGTGTGTAAATGTTATTGACATCATTCCCACCTGCATATATTATCGAAACATTCAATGATGGCCAAATAGTAGATACATTTATTATATGACCCTTTATTTTTTTCCAAGAAAACTTACATTTCAATGCCCAAAAGACAAAAGGATGTCCCATGATCATAACAATGGATTGAGGACCTGAAAAAAAAAATAAAACTAGTGAATAGTAAGGTTAGGGTAGATACATAGCTTATATCTGTTATGCCGCGTACACACGGTCGGACTTTTCGACCGGACTTGTCCGACGGACGCCAACGGACCAAATCCAGCGGACAATCCGATCGCGTGTGGGCTTCACCGGACTTTCAGCGGACTTTTCCAGTCGCAAATCTGACAGACTTTAGATTTGGAACATGCTTCAAATCTTTACGTCGTAACTCCGCCGGAACCAGAAATCCGCTCGTCTGTATGCTAGTCCGACGGACAAAAACCCACGCTAGAGCAGCTATTGGCTACTGGCTATCAACTTCCTTATTTTAGTCCAGTGTACGTCATCACGTACAAATCCGTCGGACTTTGGTGTGATCGTGGGTAGGCAAGTCCGGTCGTTAGAAAGTCTGTTGAAAGTCTGCCAAAAGTCTGTCGAAAGTCTGTCGGACGGGCTATCGGACTTTTGTAGCTGAAAAGTCCGACCGTGTGTACGCGGCATTACTGTTCTATTTCCCAATATTTCTAATTCTTATAGGGGTAAAACCTAAACTCATAACCTCAGTGGCAGCCGCAATATGAATGAGATGTAAAACAGGGTAAAACTAAAAGCACTTAACTACATGAGTGGCCCCCTGCCGACCCGTGCTGTGAATGGATACAGCACAAGTTTGGAAGAAGATTTAAGACAATGATTTTAGCTAAGATCATTGGCTGTGTTCAATTGGCTGTGTGTTTATAGACACACAGAACTCTGTGTACAAGGAACAGCGATCTGGCTGTTTCTTCTCCCTAAAAAACAGGGAGAAAAAGACAGCCAGATCAGAAAGTAAAAGCAGCACACATTACACATTGTTAGGGACACAGTTAACCCATTGTTTGCCCCTAGATGTTAACCCCTTCCCAGCCAGTGGCATTATTAGTACAGTATCAGTGTACAGTATTATCACTGATCGCTGTATTAGTGTGATTTGCAATGTCAGTGTCAGTTAGTGATCCTCTCAAATAGTGTCTGTTAGCACCAGATTGCCTGCCACCCTATCACAGTCCTACTATAAGTCACTGATCACCGCCATTGCAGTATAGAGTATTTGGCTGCGTAAATTCCAGTATATAAAATAGTTTGTAGATGCTTTAATTTTCCCACAAACCAATTAATATACACTTATTGGGATTTTTTCACCAGAGACATGTAGCAGAATACATTTTGGCTTACATTTATGAGTATATTTTTTTTTAATTGTATATATTTTATAACAGAAAGTAGAAAATATTGTTCTTTTTTCAAAATGTTTGTTTTTGCATTTATATCATAAAAAATAAAAACCCAATGGTGATAAAATGCCACCAAAATAAGCTCCATTTGTGTGAAAAAAAGATATAAATTTAATTTGCGTACAGTGTTGCATTACTGCACAATTGCCAGTTAAAATAATACAGTGCAGAATAGCAAAAAATGCCCTAGTCATTAGGGGGTAAAACCTCTCAGAAGTCAAGTGATTAAGCTAATCGTATCCAAAACATGCATAAAACAATGTTGTACTGAAACCTAGTCACAGGAAGCACATCCATTTGAAATAACAGTGAACCTGGTGTCAGAGACCTACAGTGGAGGTACTTGGACAGAATCTACAGGATCCAAAGACAGTAAGTAAAGCAATAAACAAACCCTTACATTGCTAGTCAGGTTTTGATTTTCCTAGCAATACAGTGAACCAATCAGCCTCATGGCTGACATAGGACACAGACAATATATGCCAAAGATTTGTTTGCAGATCACCTAACCAGAATGCACCAAAGTGAACCAATAAAATGGACTAACAAAAGAAGCAGGGGTTAATTGCAAGAGAAACCAACTCTATTAAAACAAAAACAAAAAACAAAAACTACCAAAGAATTTATAATAGCAGAAGAAATAGATCATCTTGAACCAGAAGAAAAGTTCTTCCAAATCTTTTCAAAATCTGTTAAATTTGACAGAGGTTGACAGCCACTAAACATTAGAAAAAAACAAACTCCTCCTAAGCATATGAAAAGAAGATGTGCTAAGGTCAATATGCAAAAGACAAAAAAAAAAAAAAAAAAAAAAAAAGAAGCGGGCAATGGTATCAATAACAAAATAAAAGTCTAACTTGTGTGAAGCACAAAATTGTCATCACCTGTTCTAAAGCCTCATACACATGTTCAGGTTGTTGGTCAACAAAACCGTGGACTCTTGTCCAAAGGGCCTTGGCCCAAACTTGTCGCATACACACGGCACACAATTGTTGGCCAACAATCACAAACGTAGTGATGTACTACATGGTTTTTAAGCTCTTTAGCACTACACTTTGGGGTCCTTCTACTAATTTTGTGTTAGTAGAAGTTTGGTGAGTGTTGATTTGCACTTTTCATTTTGCGTTTTTTATTTCACGCTTTTCATTTCGTGCTTTTCAGTTTGTTTCTGAACGGCCGTTTGTCAACCAGACATGTTGCGGAATCCGAGAAGATAACGTGTTATTTATTATTGACCTTGGAGTTATTGCTTTGACATTATTTTTTTGGTTGAATAATGATTTGATCATACATTTCCCGTCGGAAAATCCGATTGTGTGTATGAGGCTTAAGTGTTAACATAGAGGAAGATTTATTAAAACTGTTGCACATAATCTGGTGCAGCTGTGCATAGTAATCAATCAGATTCTAACTTCAGCTTATACAATTAAGCCTCACCTATAAAAACAGGAAGCTGACTGATTACTAGGCACAGCTGCAGCAGATTCTGGGTGCACCAGTTTTATTAAATCTCCCCCATAATCTACCCATATCTTTGGAGAAACTGATTTTCACAAGTATTGGAAAATCACATAAACATCTATATCCATGATGGCCCACTCTGTCTGTGCTTAAGAACCAGCTGATGAAATAATGGGCACTGTTTTTTTTTTTTTCTAAATTCCAGCTCCCCTATCTGCCAATATAGCATTCATGTACTTTTTTTGCAAAAATATCAAAGCTTTCCATAAAATCTGCAGACATGTACCTTACTGTCCTCCATCCATGTTTCCAAATGTATCTATTGCTTCTGTCTTACTTCCTTACAGACTAGAGGTCATGACACAGGAAGGAGTTGACCAGCTGACCTCATTAGCAATAAGGAGGGTGAATATACCTAACACAGACAGCAATGCAAACTGACAGGTGTTCTACACTCTGTCTAAAAATAAAAAATGTTTTGCCTTTAGTTAAACTTTGGAGGAGGTCTGTGACAATGTTGTGCAGATGGTGGGAGGAAGGCAAAGACAAGCAGAGCCTGAGCCACTTCACTCCAACTGCCCTTTAGCTCTATAAATGTCAGAAACCATGAAATCAGGCCGAGACAGAAGTACAGTTAAATGACTTGTTTAATAAAGGTAAAAAGAACAAACGTAGTCAACACATAGCCAAAGGTCAGTAACTGGAACGGATAGTCAGCCAAGCCAGAAGTCAGGGATCAATGTAGTGGAACAGCAAGCAGGATCTGGAGCCAGAAGGGAAGTCAGCAAAGCAAGTCTTAAACAGGATGGCAGGGGATAGTTTCTGTGATGTTGACCAAGGCAAAGGCAGAGATCTTCTGGACTGGATGGCTTAAGTAGGCAGGACTGACAAGCAGGATATCATCAACAGCTGAGTAACTGTGGAGAGATAGGAGCTGGCAATTAGCCGACAGCTGAGCGGTCAGCTCTGAGAAGGAAGGGCTGAGCCCAGCCCTGACAGTACCCCCTCCTCAATGACCCCTCCCCCTCAGAGGACCACCAGGCTTGAGGGGAAAACATCTATGGAAATCACAGAGGACAGGGGCATGTACATCCGTGGATGAGACCCAAGAGCGTTCCTCCGGACCGGACCCTTTCCAATGCACAGGTACTGTATGCGCCCATGGAACCTACGGGAGTCAACAATGGACTTTACTTCATACTCCTCATGGTTCTCCACCTGTACAGGGTGAGAACATGGCACCGAGGTGGTATGCAGACCAAGCAGTTGCAGACCAAAGGTTTTAATAAGGAGACATGAAATACATTTGAAATATGCATATTAGAAGGAAGGTCTAATGCGTAAGCCACTGGGTTAATCCTGCGAAGAATATGGAAAGGCCCAATAAACCAAGGTGCGAACTTCAGTGAGGGAACATGAAGTCAGAGGTTGCAAGATGACAGCCAGACCCTATCCCCAACCTGGTAGGAAGGCGCAGGCAGGCATCTGCGGTCAGCATGGAGTCTGTACCTATCATTAGCATATCGCAAAGCCTCCTGGACTTGTGCCCAAGTGGAATGAAGACCATGGAGATGCTCCTCTAGCGCAGGAATACTCTGCGGAACAAACAAGTCAGGCAACATGGAAGGTTGGAAACCATAATTCGCCATAAACAGGGTCAATCGGGAAGCAGAATTCAAGGCACTGTTGTGCGCAAACTCTGCCCACGGTAATAGGTCTGACCAGTTGTTATGATGGTCAGAAATATAGCAACGTAGGAATTGCTCCAAGGACTGATTAGCTCGTTCTGCGGCCCCATTAGACTGCGGGTGATATGCAGAGGAGAAAGCAAGCTGAATTCCGAACTGTGCACAAAAGGCTCGCCAGAACTGGGACACAAACTGACTACCCCTGTCTGAGACAATCATCTTGGGTAGCCCATGTAAGCAAAAGATCTCCCAAGCAAACATGGAAGCCAGTTCCTTAGAAGTGGGCAACTTCTTAAGTGGAATACAATGACACATCTTTGAGGACCGGTCAACCACCATAAGGATAACTGTGTTGCCCTGGGAATTGGGTAACTCCACAATGAAATCCATAGACAGGTGGGTCCAGGGCCTCTCTCCATTGGGTGTGGGTTGTAGGAGGCCCACTAGAAGGTGTTGTGGAGTCTTACTCTGAGACACACGGAACAGGCAGCTACGAAGGCAGTTACATCAGCACGCAGACTAGACCACCAGAATTGTTAGGAAATGGCCCAAAAGAATTGATTCCTCCCAAGATGGCTAGTACCTTCGAGGAGATGTCTCCATTCTTTCAGGGCTAAAATGATTGCCAACAGCTCTATGTCACCAATCTCATAATTGCACTCCGCAGGTGACAAATTCTTGGAAAAGTAGCCACAAGGATGCAAAGTGCTCTCAGAGGTAGGACGCTGAGACAGAAGGGCGCCAACACCAGTCTCAGAAGCATCAATCTCAAGGATAAAAGGTAACGTAGGATCAGGATGTGCCAACACAGGAGCAGAAACAAAGGCAGCCTTGAGACTCTCAAAGGCCTTAATGGACTCCAGAGACCAACTCTGTCGGTTACCGTCCTTTCTGGTCATATCAGTCAGGGGCTTGACCAAAGACGAGAAGTTAAGAATGAACTTCCGATAATAGTTGGCAAAGTCCAGGAAACGCTGCAGAGAACATAAACCCATGGGTTGGTGCCACTGTAGAACTGCTGAAAGTTTCTCTGGGTCCATCGAAAAACCAGCAGTGGAAATGACATAGCCCAGGAATTTAACCTGTTCATGATGGAACTCGCACTTCTCCAGTTTACAATAGAGATTGTTCTCTCTTAGTTTCTGAAGCACACAAAAGACATCTGTGTGGTGGCTCTCCAGGGACTTGGAAAATATGAAGATATCATTGAGATAAACCACCACACATAACTGCAACGAGGACATCGTTAATAAATTCCTGGAAAACTGCTGAGGCGTTACAAAGGCCAAAAGGCTTTATGAGGTACTCATAATGGCCTGTTCTGGTATTAAACGCAGTTTTCCACTCGTCGCCCTCCTCACGAGATTGTATGCCCCTTTCAAATCAAGCTTTGTGAAAACTGTTGCTCCCTTGAGGTGGTCAAAAAACTCTGTAATCAACGGAATCGTATAGGCATTATTAATCCTGAAATGATTGAGACCCCTATAATCAATACAAGGTCTCAGTTAACCACTCTTCTTCTTCACAAAGAAGAAACCAACACCAGTAGGAGATGAGGATTAGCGGATGAAACCTTGAGAAAGTGCATCTGCAACATACTCCTCCATGGCCTTATCCTCCAAGACCGACAAAGGGTAAACCCAGCCACGAGGGGGTATGGCACCAGGTTGAAGGTCAATTGCACAATCATACAGCCGGTGTGGAGGCAAACTACCGGCTTGACCTTTGTCAAAGACATTGCTAAAATTGCGGTACTCCTCCGGCAGGGAGGAGAGTTAAGAGGTGCACAGGACCTTGGCTACCTTCTGGAAGCATGTCTCACTGCATTGTGGTGTCCAGGAGAGAACCTCAGCATGGAGCCAATTAAAAGAGGGGTTGTGCCTCTGTAACCAAGGATAACCAATAACCAGCAGAAACTTAGGTGAGGAAATAACTTGGAATTGGATTATCTCATGGTGAAGAGCCCCTACGGCCATGGACAATGGAACCGTCATGAGTCACATGGGCAGGCTGTAGAGGTCTCCCAAGTGTCCAATAAATGTACATTTTTTTGGACACTTTGTATTTCTAATTTGTTGCATTATTTTTCTCCACCACCCCTTTCATTTATGTATTTGCTTGGTTAGCACTGCAATATTTACCTTTCCGATTCTATATATATGTTTGTCACATTTTTATGCAGCTGCTTGACATCCGAACCACTTTTGGGTGTAACGCAGTAATTATCCCCACTCCATGTAGAGGTCTCCTGTCAAGAGCCTCAATGGCAAGTGGAGAGTCACGCAGCTGCAGCGGACTCGAGTGCTTCGATACAAAGGCAGCATCAATGAACAGGCCTGCAACCCCAGAGTCGAGTAAAGCCTGTATCTCAACAGACGACTCAGCCCAAGAAAGGCCTGCAACCCCAGAGTCGAGTAAAGCCTGTATCTCAACAGACGACTCAGCCCAAGAAAGGGTGACCGAAACCAGGGGCTTATCCTTCTGGATAACTGGGGATAAAACGCCACCTAAGGTCTGTCCGTGACAGGACCTCAAGGTTAGGGTGTTCCCTGGACGGGTAGGACAAGACTTCAAAAAGTAACCTGCCTGGCCATGATAAAGGCACAATCTCTCCCTCCTCCTAAAGGTTCTCTCATCCGCAGAGAGATGCGGAAAACCCAATTGCATGGGTTCACCTTCACTGACCGACTCGGTACCAGGAGGCATGGGAGTTGAGGGAGGCACGGGTAGGATTGCAAATCTCTTAGACAAACGTACAGGAGGCTTCCGCAAGCGCTCCTTAAAAGAGAGTCTTTCTCTGAGTCTGGAGTCAATAAGGATGGCAAACATGATCAACTTCTCCAGCTCAGTGGGTATATCTCAGGCTGCTATCTCATCCTTGATGGTATCCGAGAGACCATGAGAAAAAGCAGCCATGAGGGCCTCATTGTTCCACGCAACTTCTGCTGCCAGAGTACAGAATTCAATGGCGTAGTCGGCAGTTCTTGTACTCTGTTCGATGGACATGAGGCACTTGGCAGCAGAAGCGGAACATGTGGGAACGTCAAATACCATTTTAAATGAAGCCACAAACTCAGGATAGCTCAAGAAAACAGGTTTTTGCATCTCCCATAGAGGGTTGACCCAGGCCAAGGCTCTCTCAGAAAGCAAAGATATCATGAAACCTACTTTGCTTCTGTCCGTGGGAAATGCCTGGGACAGCATCTCAAAGTATATCTCAACCTGGTTGAGAAACCCTCTGCATTGGACTGGATTGCCCCCAAATCGTTGGGAAGCGGAGCGGAACCAGACAAAGGTAATACTCGAGGCAGGTGCCTGCAAAGAGACTGGAGCAGCAGCAGGGTCGGCCTGCAACATAGCTTGTACCAGGACAGCCACAGTGGGAGATTCCAGGTGAGTCATGCGACTCAGAAGCTTTTGTAACGCCATGGCAAACTGATCCATGCTGTGATCCAGTTCATCCAATCTGGAAAAAATATTACCAACAAGTGGATTGACTGCATCTTCTGAATTTATGGCCTTCGCCTACTGTCAGAAACCATGAAATCAGGCCGAGACAGAAGTACAGTTAAATCACACTTGTTTAATAAAAGTAAAAAGAACAAACGTAGTCAAAACATAGCCAAAGTTCGGTAACCAGAACGGATAGTCAGCCAAGCCAGAAGTCAGGGATCAATGTAATGGAACAGCAAGCAGGATCTGGAGCCAGAAGTAATGTCAGAAAAGGAAGTCTTAAACAGAATCGCAGGAGATAGTTTCTGTGATGTTGACCAAGGCGAAGGCAGAGATCCTCTGGACTGGACGGCTTAAGTAGGCAGGACTGATAGATTATCAACAGCTGAGTAACTATGGAGAGAGAGGAGCTGGCAATTAGCCGACAGCTGAGCAGCCAGCTCAGAGAAGGAAGGGCTGAGCCTGGCCCTGACAATAAATTAATTACCACAGGAGCTAGCCAGCTTTAACCACTTGATCTCTAGAAGGTTTTACCCCCTTCATAACCAGGGCATTTTTTGTTATTCAGCACTGTGCTACTTTAACTGGCAATTACATGGCCATGCAACACTGTATGCAAGGAATTTTTCAATCAATTTTTTTTCTCACAGATAGAACTTTCTTTTGGTGGTATTTGATCACCACTGGTTTTAATTATTTATTTTATTAACAAAAAAGACAGACAATTTTGAAAAAAATATTTTTTTTTTCTAATTTCTGTTATTAAACATATCCCATTAAAAAAAAATCAAAAACCAAATGTCTTCATAAATTGAGGCCAAAATGTATTCTGCTACATGTCTTTGGTAAAAAAAAAAAAAAAAAAAAAAAATCAGTGGTTTATACGAAAGTTATAGTGTTTACAAACTATAGTATATATACTGGATTTTTTTGCAGCTATAGATGCTATACCATAATGGCAGTATATTATGATCAGCAACTTATTGTGGGACTGTGATAGGGTGTCAGCCAATCTGGTGCTAACATGGGGAAGGTCACTAACTGACACTGACATTGCAAGTTACACAATCACAGTGATCAGTAATAATACTGTACATTGCTTCTTGGCCTTTTGGCTAAGTTCAAGGGGTTAACATCTAGAGTAAATCAAGGGGTTAACTGTGTGCCTAACAATGTGCATAATATGTGCTGTTTTTAATTTACTATCTGGCTGTTGTTTCTCCTTGTTTTTCAGGGAGAAGTAATGGCCAGATCACTGCTCAAACGCACACAGAGTTCTGCATGTTTGTAAACACTGTGTGATTGGATACAGCCACTCAGCTGATTTCATCAAAAATCATTGACTAAGATCTGCTGCCAAATTCGTGCTGTGTCTGAACCCAGAATAAAGGCCCGACATACAGGTACGTGATTGTGCCTGTACCTGATGCCTGCTTGCAGTATATTTACTGTGAGCCGCCGCCAGGGGGTTAAACTATTCAGATGCTGCTGTTCTAAGAGAATATTGCAGGTAATTGGTCAGTGAATCCTGGTGCCTGAGTTGTTGTTCATATAGCCAACTGAAAAGTTGTTGCTATGCAAAGTATGTCTAAATTTATTGCTGGCAGATAGAACAAGATAGTTAACAGGTCTGCCCACTCTTCACTCCCATCCCCAAACAAATTAACCAGTTTTACTCATGTGTCATCCCATGTGGCCCCTTCACTAATTTGCTACAGTTGTCTTTTATTTGAGCTAGAAAGCCAAAGGTTAAGAAGGCACTGATATGGTGAACATTCATTTTAAGCTTTTTGGCATGTGTTGTGGTTCTAGTTGCTTGGCAACAATATGACAGACAGCAAATGAAACTGATTGATTATATTGATAAATTGAACCAGTCAGTCAGTTTTAAGTCACATGATTTTGGTTTGAAATCGAATCATTAAAACGTAATGAAGAAAGGTTTAGCTATGGGATGCAAATCTAGATTTTGTTTTTTAGTATAGTGTTTTCTTATTAGATGGAGCTTATACATTTTTCAAGGTGTTATTTTTTTAATGCCCTTCAAGGAGTACATTTCTACTGACGGAAGCAGTTATATGAGAAGAAAGATCTGTATTACATAAACAGATACATAAACCCTCATGGTATATGAAGCCAGACCAGGTTATCAAGTGCACCAATGTTCGTTACACTGGAACTTCAAAGTACGGGGAAAAAAACATGACATTGATTAAAACAAACAGTGAAATTTAGAACATCCAAGTCTGCATATGAATGTTTTCATGAAGGCAAGCACTGTGTATAGTTCCTAAAGGTCTTTGCCATATAAAGATGAGATTAATTTTTTTTTTCTGCTGGGGATGTGTCAACCTCATAATCCATGTACAGTATATTATTCCATGCCAAAGTTAAGTAACTAAACAAAATGTTACTGAAATTAAGAGGTACAAGTAAAGAGGGAAAAAAGATACCTATTCCAGATTTTGTTTCATACTTAGCTGTGAACTTTCTGTGTTCTTATATCACCTTCCTGAGTATCATTGACAGTTTTTATTCAATGTGCCAGTGTAGGAGTCAGGACCTGCATCTAGGATTTGGCTATCAGTTTTTTAGCCATGAACAAAATATCAAGTCTAGAAATCTTTCAATATTGCTCAATGCTAAGATTGGCAAGATTGCCAAAGAAGCATAACGTGGGGTCTATTCCTAGTGGGGAATCCATTTAATTGTATAAGAACTCTATGATTTGTTTACAGTATCAATGTAGTACAGGGAAAGCCCATGACAGATAGAAGAAGGTACCTGGGACCTGCTGTCATCTAGGACAAATGAGTTACAATGGGGTTTGTATTTGGAGATATGAAGTGGAGTAAGAAAAACTCTCTGCACAGTATGTATACATTAGTATTGTTTATATGAGGCCTTAAATGGGTTGTAAGCCCTCAGGGTTTTCCCCTAATGCATTCTATGCATTAGGTTGTAAAACCTTCTGTAGTGCAGCTGCCCCCCAGAACCCCCCTTTTACTTACCCGAACCTGGTCTTTCCAGTGATGAGCATGAGCCCAGCAGCTCCAGCCGCTGTCTCGGGTCCTCATTGGATAGATTGATAGCAGTGGGAGCCATTGGCTCCCGCTGCTGTCAATTAAATCCAGTGACACAGGAGCCAACGGTGGGGCCTAGTCCTGCTGTCTGCGTTAATGGACGCAGCAACAGGACTCAGGAGCACATCCGAACGAGTGCTCCATGGATTATGACTCTCTGTGGGGGCACTTGATGCAGGGAGGAGCCAGGAGCACCACTGGGGGACCCCAGAAGAGGAGGATCGGGGCCGCGCTGTGCAAAACCCTTGCACAGAGGAAGTAAGTATAACATGTTTGTTACTTAAAAAAAAATGAACCTTTGCAACCTCTTTAAGGCTGGGTTCACATATGCAAATTTGGTGTGGGTTTCCCCACATCCAACTCGCATGACAGGCGAGTGTGACTGGCTCCTAATAAAGCCTGCTCACACAGGTCCAGAGCAGCCGCGGTCCGGATTGCAGAAGGGTCCTGTGCGTCTTTGGGTCTGGTTCAGGTGCAAATTCAGGCAAAACTTTGGACGTGAATCGCACCTGAACCAGTGAATAGGGATGCATTGGACCCCATGCTGTGAACTGCGGTCGCACATATGTGAACCCAGTCTAAAAGAAACAAAATTATGGGCTAATTGGGCTTTGTCCCATTTATCGTCCTTCTGTGAACCAATGCTGATCTATTTCCCAGGGTTCTTTTTTACGGAATCCAGGTGCTTGTGGTTTTGGGAGAGGTAACTGTTGATACAGAGTGGAAATTCATTTAGATGGGGCTAAATCTGTAAGGATTGCGAAAATTGGTTTATGATGGAGAGCACTGGTTATTTTTCAAATCTCTGTTTGAGCAGCATACCCAGATGAATATAATTGAAGAGCATGTGGTTGGGAAGGTAAAACTCTGTTTTCAATTAAGTGAAAGAACTGTTACATAGTTACATAGTAGGTGAGGTTGAAAAAAGACACAAGTCCATCAAGTCCAACCTATGTGTGTGATTATATGTATTACACTGTATGTTGCAGTTGTTCAGATGCTTATCTAATAGTTTTTTGAAACTATCAATGCCCACAGCTGAGACCACCGCCTGTGGAAGGGAATTCTGCATCCTTGCCACTCTTACAGTAAAGAACCCTCTACGTAGTTTAAGGTTAAACATCTTTTCTTCTAATTTTAATGAGTGGCCACGTGTCTTGTTAATCTCCTTTCCGCAAAAAAAGTTTTATCCCTGTTGTGGGGTCACCAGTACGGTATTTATATATTAAAATTATATCCCCTCTCAAGCGTCTCTTCTCCAGAGAGAATAAGTTCAGTGCTCACAACCTTTCCTCATACCTAACATCCTCCAGACCCTTTATTAGCTTTGTTTCCCTTCTTTGTAATCGCTCCATTTCCAGTACATCCTTCCTGATGACTGGTGCCCAGAACTGGACAGCATACTCTATGTGCGGCCGGACCAGAGTCTTGTAGAGTTGGAGAATTATCGTTTTATCTCTGGAGTTGATCCCCATTTTAATGCATGCCAATATTCTGTTTGCTTTGTTAGCAGCAGCTTGGCATTGCATGCCATTGCTGAGCCTATCATCTACTAGGACCCCGAGGTCCTTTTCCATCCTAGATTCTCCCAGAGATCCCCACTCCCCAGTGTATAGATTACATTAATATTTTTACCACCCAAATGCATCATTTTACATTTTTCTACATTAAACCTCATTTGCCATGTAGTTGCCCACCCCATTAATTTGTTCAGATCTTTTTGCAAGGTTTCCACATCCTGTGGAGAAGTTATTGCCCTGCTTTGCTTAGTATCAAAATCCAGATACACTACGTCTATGGGCCTTCCTTTAGCTTTATGGCAACTCACCTCCTCATAGAAGGTAAATAGTTTGGTTTGGCAAGAAATAATCTTCATGAATCCATGCTGATTACTGCTAATTATACCGTTCTTGTTACAAACATCTTGTTCTATGTGTTTGAAATAGAATACCTCCATTTTATACCAGTATTCTGGGTATGGGAGTAAAAGAAACTCTGGAAAGTTATGGCTATTTCAAGGGGGGAGGTCTTATTATGTAGTGTAGGTATTTATGTAGCACGGAATCCCAATCTTTAAGGATTGCATTAATAGCTATCACAGATCTAGGTATAATCTCATGTTGGTTTTCAATTTTTAAGTATAAGGATTTAGGAAACTTCTCATCATCACATGCTGATGTAAGACATAGGAATCTAGTGAACTCTCTAATCCTCAAGTGGAGCATAAATGATAACTGTAAAGCAATTTAATATAAGTTAAGTATTTTAAGAATTGATTAATCGGGGGGGGCGTGGCTTCCGCGCTAGTGAACGGCCGCATGATCTGTTAGCTCCGCACTAACGACAGGATCTAAAGCAATTCGAGGTGAACCAACCCGCTCCTTTTGGTGCCAGTACCTGCCTAAGGATCCGCACCACAGCTAGAGATGACGAGGAAGAGACAAAACTCCTCACAGCCGAAGAAACTGAAAGATTTCTTTCCTCCTAAGATCCACAGCAAGATCCAAGATGGCGCCGCCGGCTGCTCTCCGGTCACATCGATCGGATCACACTCCGCCACACCGAGCCCGAGCTCCGGAAAAGGCCCACACAGCTACTCTCCAGATGCCTCCACTCCTCTCTCAGGCAGCCCTGCCAAATCAAAACCCTGCATGTCGGATGAGTCGCACAAACAAAAGGTCAGTACGGGCCAGAACTCATTAGATGACACGAGGGAGACGGCTGACTCCATTAACTCCTTCCCTACTGTAAACCAACCTCTCTCAGACACAACCCCCAGAGACATGCTGGTTTCACTACACAGTTCCTTACATGCAGACATGATGGAATGCATGCGGAACTTTAAAGTAGAAGTGAAGGAACTAGGAGGTAGAGTAGACCACGTGGAGAAAAAAATGGGGGATTATGCAGCATCATACAACACCTTAGTAGATGCCCATAATGAACAGTCAGATGAGGTAACATTGCTTAAAGAAAAAGTCGCAGACCTCGAGGACAGATCACGCAGGAACAACCTAAAACTGCGTGGTGTCCCAGAAAGTGTTCAACCCCTACAACTCCGTCAATACGTCCAGGAATTTATGTCAACCTACCTACCATCCACTCCCTCCTCGGAGTTAGTCATTGACAGAATTCACAGGCTTCCTAAACCTGCACACCTACCAGACAACATCCCTAGAGACGTTCTGATGCGGGTGCACTTTTTTCATGTCAAGGAGCAGTTCATGCTAGCCTTTAGGAAAAACTCACAACCGCCTGAGAAGTATTCCAATATACAAATGTTTGCAGACCTCTCACAGTTTACAATGCAAAAGCGCAAATCATTGCTAACTGTGACTAAGGCATTGCGTAACCATAACATTGTATATAGATGGGGTTACCCAACAAAACTTATAATCACCCATGATAGCAAGACCTCGGTGATCACCAACCTTGAAGATGGCCTTTCTATGCTGCGTACATGGGACATTCTCCCGGAGCAACCCCCTACAGGACTTTCCTCCTCACCGAAACTAGATGACCAAAATGAGTGGAAAGTGGTAGCACACAAAAAGAAACAGAAAAGCCGTAACACCCAATCACCTCGAATGTCATAAACTACCCACAACCACGATTGTTCCTGATTCCAAATGGAGCTAACATACTCCACGTAGTTCCCCTCCTAAGGAAAAAAAAAAAATGCGCAGTACATCTGCCATCAGATTCCGGACGGAATCTAAAGTTTTTACACATAAGTTCTATTTTTGCTTATTGATCTTTTCTGCTTTACTCTTTCTTTTCTTCAATCCTTACCCCTCCGTATTGGTGATGGACTGCAAACTCATACCACTGGAAGAAACTTTCTTATTCAGCAAGAGGACAAACTACAATCAAGACCTGCAGGAACCTACTCAAGATTACACAAGGTACCAATACATTATCATCATATTACACACCTCAAATGGCGATTAGAGTGACCTCTTTTAACGTCCACGGTCTAAACCACCCTGCCAAAAGAGCTTCAGTATGGAAGGAGGCCCTCAGACTTAAGTCTGATATCCTGTGCTTACAAGAGACGCATTGGATGGCTTCAGCAGCCCCCAAATTCTCACATCCTAAATACCCTCACATCTTTCAAGCGCCAGCCTCTAAAAAACAAAAGGGCGTACTTATTGCCATAAGAGACTCTGTTGCTCTCTCAATCCGAGAGACCCACACAGACCCGGAGGGTCGATATCTGGTCCTGATTGGGGAATTCAACAACCACCTATACACACTAGTTAACCTCTACGCAACAAATACACACCAAATAGGCTTCTTGAAAAAGATGTTTCAAAAGATCAACTCAATCAAAAAGGGAGCAGTTATAATGTGTGGGGACTACACTATCACAGTGGATTATCGAATGGACACCACCTCCAAATCAAAACGCCCTCTCCCCTCAATTCAAAAGTTACTACATAAAGAAGAGATGTATGACGCTTGGAGATGCCAGCACTCCAATGAACGAGATTACTCTTTCCACTCCTCCAGACACAATTCATACTCACGTATAGACCTGATCTTGGTGGACAGAGCTCTCCTTCAGAAAGTATCCTCCTCTGCCGTGCATGACATAACGTGGTCAGACCACGCTCCTGTGTCTATCACGATAGAGGAGAAATACACAACGACACCGGCTTACATTTGGAGGGCCAACCCACAGATTTTCCAGCAACCCTCCCAGGTTGCTTTGGTGACCAAACATCTAAAAGAATATTTTGATATCAATGCTAAATCTGTCAAAAGTCCATTTACTATGTGGTGCGCCCATAAGGCATTTATTAGAGGCATCTTGTTACAGATCAGCTCGCGGATGAGGAGGCAGAGGACACAAAAATTAGACTCCCTTCTAAAAGATATAAAACTCCTGGAGGTTCAAAACAAAAATCTACCTGACTTCAGCACAGCAAACAAATTAACCCAACTGCGATCGGATCTCAGGCTCTTGTTGCTAGAACAATATGACAAACATATTAGATTCCTTAAATTAAACCATTACTCCTCTGGTAACAGAGCTGGTAAATTTTTAGCCCAGAGACTAAAAGATCGCAGAACACAAATGAAGATCCCTTATCTGATTCGAAGCTCAGACAACAGCAAAATATTCAACCCAAACGACATAGCAAACAATTTTGCTGAATATTACTCTTCTCTTTATAATTTAAAAGAGGATGTGAATACACCACAGCCCTCAGATGATGCCATTCAATCATTTTTGGCAGATCTCAAACTACCCTCCCTCTCAACATCACATTTAGAACAACTTAACTCACCCATAACGGAGACTGAGATCCGAAAAGCAGTAAATTCATTGCCCACTGGTAAATCTCCAGGACCAGATGGACTACCAAATAGTTACTATAAAATGTTCTGTGGGACCCTGTCCCCCTCACTCAAAGACGTTTATATGGAAGCAATGTCCTCTGCCTCGTTCCCCGCTGAGATGCTTAACGCATATGTTGTTACTATTCCAAAACCTGGGAAGGACCCTGTAACACCTGCTAATTTTAGACCAATCTCACTACTTAACACAGATGTTAAGCTGTATGCCAAGATCCTCGCCCAGAGACTAATAACAATCCTACCACTCCTGATCAATCCAGATCAAACAGGTTTCACTAGGGGAAGACAGGCATCAGATGCCACAAGGAGGATTGTTGGTGTGCTCCACCATGCTGGGTCCTGTCGGGTGCCTTCTCTGCTACTCTTTTTGGATGCGGAGAAGGCATTCGACAGGGTCCACTGGGGATACATGTCGCAGACACTTAGGAAGTTTGGATTCACAGGCCCCATCCTCTCGGCCATCCTGGCCCTATATTCCTCACCATGTGCGCAAGTCTATACTTCCGGTACCCTTTCCCTTTCCTTCCCAATTACCAACGGAACCAGGCAGAGATGCCCACTGTCCCCTTCTATATTCAACCTCCTCATAGAGCCTTTAGCGGAAAAAATTAGAGCACACCCAGATACACCCGGATTTTCACTATTAGGTAAATCACATAATATTAATTTATTCGCAGATGATATCATTCTCCTCTTGACAGCACCACATAAGTCCCTAAGATGTGCCCATGATATTCTTACAAGCTTTGCTCAGGTGTCATATTATAAAGTAAATTTCTCAAAATCCCTAATCTTGGGCTTAAATATTCCTCCATCCCTCCAGTTAGACTTACAAAAACGATTCCCTTATACATGGAGCTCATTTAGCATCCCGTATCTAGGATTACAAATAACGGCCGACCCCTTAAAACTAGCAGACGCAAACTACAATCCGTTGATAGACAAAATTAAAAAAGAAACAAAAAGACTTACCAAAATAGAATTATCGTGGTCAGGACGGTTAGCCTCTTTTAAAATGCTCCTCCTTCCCCAGATATTGTATGTGTTTCGTACATTACCGATCCCACTTAAAAACACCCACCTCCAATTATTGAATTCTCTTCTTAAAAATTACATATGGGGATCCAAAAGACCAAGATGCTCTAGAGCTATTCTAATTAAACATAGATCAATGGGAGGAATGGGCCTGATAGATATTAAAGACTATCATCGAGCATCTCTGCTAACTCAACTCAGATATTGGCTATCACCATCCCCAGATATCCTCTGGTATAACATAGGACAAGCACTTAGTCCAACCCAAGATCTCCGAATGCTCTTACTCCTTGACACATGGATACCGTACCCCCTAAGATCATTACCACTAACTGTTCAAGCCTCTCTATTAGCATGGAGAGAACTCCATAAAACACCCCCAACTACAACTAAAAGCATAAAAATCCCTATTCCAATCACAATCTTAAATCACGCTATACCACACTCCAATTTCTCAAAATGGGCATTGAGAGGTATATCTCTGATTGCCGACTTATATAGCAACAACACACTCAAATCATTCAACGCACTGGTGAAGGAATACTCATTACCCCTGGCGGACCACTTTAAATATAGGCAACTTGTCCACTTTTTAAAATCTCTAAAATCAACT
The DNA here is from genome assembly GCF_042186555.1 of Aquarana catesbeiana. Taxonomy (NCBI): domain Eukaryota; kingdom Metazoa; phylum Chordata; class Amphibia; order Anura; family Ranidae; genus Aquarana; species Aquarana catesbeiana. The sequence continues at coordinate 184,513,442 of NC_133330.1, read as the reverse complement.
CACATACTCATACACGACTCAATATGGCAATTCTACACTAAAACTCCCGCTACATCTAAGGGTATCTCCTTATTTTACAACTTTTTTCAAAACAAAACTACTTTTACGAAACTACCACCTTTTCTAAAGTGGGAACTAGAATTAGGGGAATCCTACTCCGACAATCAATGGGAAATTGCATTCAAAACCACGTACAAGGCAACTAGATGTATAAACCATTGGGAACTCTCCCTAAAAATAGCTCAAAGATGGTACCTCACGCCCTATAGATTGTCTAAATTCTCCTTCTCCAACTCACCGTTATGTTGGAGAACATGTGGAGAAGTGGGTAATATTCTGCATGTGTTTTGGTCATGTAAGCATATTATCAGCTTCTGGAAAAGTATATTTAGATGTATATCCCGCATCACAGGAATACTAAGACCACCAAACCCTGGATTGGCACTGTTGAACTTGGGTATTGAAAGCTTCCCCCCTTGCTTCTGAACGGTAATTACACATATACTCCTGGCTGCTAGATCACTGATTACCAAAAATTGGAAATCAAATATAGTACCCAATGTATCAGAAGTTCTTGCAATTACACAAACTAATTATATCTTTGAATCATTGATAGCAGCTAGAACTGAACAAAAATCTTCCTTCGATAAACATTGGAGGATATGGTCAGATTGGTTTAAAGACAATTAAAAAAAAAAAGAAAAGATTGGTGCGCCAGGAGCATACCACTGTTCTCCAAGAGGGTGGTTGCTCTTTGCTCTTTCCTCATTATACTATACCTCAGCTAAATTCGAACATTTAATGTAAAATAAACATACCTACATAACTCCATCACCTCTTCTCTTCCTTTCCACTAACTCCCTCCAATCCCATACCCCCTTCTCCCTTCCCCCCTTCTTTTCTTTCTATATTTCTACTCTATTGCTACATGGAAACACACTATGTTACACGGAGTGATATCTCACTATAAATGACTAACACGGTAATAAGATTGTTTAATAATTCACCTCCTACAATATATACTTGAATCCTGTCTTTAATTCATGTGTATTCTCATGTTTGTACTGTACAAAAAAAAAACTTGTACTATGTTTTGTACTTGAAAATCTTTAATAAAAAATAATTAAAAAAAAAAAAAAAAAGAATTGATTAATCCAACTATGTCTGCCCTTGCCCCATACGAAAAGTTTAGGTAGGGATTCCATAAATTTGAATCATTTGAGGGGTATGTGGGTAGGGAGTGCCATAGGTTATACACAATTTTAAGTAGAAGGATCATCTTAATAAAATTTGCATGACCCATTATCCCCCCAACGCCCTGAGCAATCTTGACCATACCTGTATTTTTGTTTTGATAAGTGCTAGCACAGGTTCTACATTGAGTATCAAATTATCCATCATACCTTTTGAGACCAAGATCCCTGAATATTTAATAGTGCTTGCCCTAGTGAATGATAGGAACCTTCGTTCTTAAGTAGGAAAGAGTCTAGATGCTAAGTTTGAGGCACAGACAATTTAGAGATAGGCCTGAAAACTCACTGAATCAATTAATAATATCTAATGCTAGTAGTAGCGAAGGTTTCGGTCTGCTAGATACGGGAACATGCTGTCAGCATAACATCCAGCACTGTTGTTATGAGTGTCCAGACCCAGGCCTTGAATACCCAGTTGTTATTATAGGATTGTGGGTAGGGGGTTCAGTGGTTACTGCATAGACAAAGTGAATGGCGGACATACCTACCTAGTTTTCCTGGCCAGGGGGAAGACGTCTGAGGTCCATCAATTTACAGTTATTCAAGCCATGGGTTGAGAATATGTTATTTCAGGAAATTACAGTTAAACTCAGATCTTTGTAAGGTCTGCCATAGAAAATTCAACTCAGTTGAATGAAATAGAACCATCACATTGCAAGGGAACCAGAACAAGTAATACCTAGGGAATACATTAATTAAAAATTAAAAAAGTGTTCGTCTGGTCATCCATCTCTCCAGCAGTGGCAGGAATCTTCTTTGGTGAAAAGGACAGCCCCTTGCATTTATTATCAAACTCTTACCAAGGTCACTATTAAAAAACACTATCCAGCTCCCATTGGGTCTTCCAAAATCTCCAGTTCACCAAGATATTCACTAAGCTGGATTTACACAAAACTTACTTATACCTTTTGGGCATGTTGAATGCCCTTTGTGCTTTGCAATGCGCCAACACCTTTTCAAACATTTTGTCAATGACATCTTTAGGGATTTCAGGACATCTTCATGGAGGTCTACTTAGATAACATTCTGATTTTGCGCCATCTTTCTATTCACTGTCCAAGCCCAAAAAGTATAGGCTTCTTTGCCTGATTATTACCACTGGGGGTATCACCATGGAACCTAAGAAAGTCTCAATGGTTCTAGAATGGCCTGCTTCCACTGACCAGAAAGAAGTCCAATGCTTTTTAGGGTTTGCAGACTTTTGCCGTAAGTGATTTAAGCACACACAAAACTTATCTGGCATTGTGCTTCCTCCTACTCATCTTACCAGTTTACACACTTCTTTTTTTCTTTTTTTTTTTTTTTGTTCTTCTGAAGCCCAGCCTATTTTTGACAAACTGAATGGCTCTTGTCTGTATCCCTCTTGAAGCACCCAGATTCTTCCCTACTTTTTTTTCTTGAAGCTGACACTGGCCCTAAGGCACCATGTTACTTTCTTCTTTTGGAACAAACACTCACAACAAAAAAACACCATTTAGGCACTAGGGGAGCTATATATTGCTCCTGATGTAGATGGGAACTTGACATACTTGTGCCGTCACATTCTTATAGACCCCAGATCCAACTTATTTCACAGCCTGGACCACTGCATTATCAGAGATGAGATGCAGAAGTATCTGAAATGTATAACACCAGATAAAATATAGTAGTGCAATCTAATCAGAGAGAAACTATGACAATATTGGCAGGGGGTTGCTGGCAATAAGGGGGTTTGGAGGAATGGTGCTATCTGTTGAAAGGGGCAGCCCATCCCCTCCTATCCCATGACCATAAGAACTTGGAATAGTTAAGGTCAGCCAATCACTTTAGACAATGCCAGGAAAGATGTGCTCTCTTCTTTTTAAGGACGAACTTAATGTTCGGTTGGGTAGTTGAGCATCAGCTGTTATGATGACAGCTTCCTGTTGTCAATAGTTGGTAATTCCTTAAAAGCTATTGACATCACTGACCCCTTTCACTTACATGGCTGAGAATCCCCAACCATGTAAGCAGAGGGACGGAGTGGTGATGACATCACTAACCAAATATGGTCGTGTCCATTTTTGGTCAGGGCTGTCACTTCATCACTGTCCCCTTGTATTAAAACCAGAGAGATTGGGTCTGGTATAGATTCTGGGGGAAAACCATAATATGTTGTTTGTTTTTTTTTTATACTAGAAAAAGTGACATCTAAAAAGGAAAAAAATGAGGGTCTGGTATGTATTTTTGCATAATTTACAAAATAAAGGAAGCTTGCAGGGAAATGTCTTTCTTGTCTTTTTCTTTGTAACATTCATACCCTATACACACAACCGGTTTTCCCGTCAAAATAAACTCTGAAGGTATTTCTGACAGAGTTCCAATGGAATTCTGCTCAAGCTGTCTTGCATACACATGGTCACACCAAATTCCAACCGTCCAGAACGCGGTGACGTACAACACGTACGATGGGACTAGAAAACGAAAGTTCAATAGCCAGTAGCCAATAGCTTCCGTCTTGTACTTGCTTCTGAGCATGCGTCGTTTTTGGTACGTCGGAACATCATACAGATCGGTGGGTTTCCCGATAGTAATTAGTTCCGTCGGAAAAATTTAGAACATGTTCTCTATCTAAGTCCGTCTGATTTTTGGCGGAAAAAGTCCGATGGGGCATGGTCGGAATATACGATGAAAAGCTCCCATCGGACTTTTTCTGAAGGACATTCTGCTTGTGTGTACGCGGCATAACTCTTGCTACACTACTTTGTTTACATGGTAGACATGCATCTCTTGAAAGGCAAGTTTATGCCCCCCCCCCCAGGCTTTTTACAGGAATAGTTCCTTATTTGATGTTGCACTTTAGGCATTATTAAATTCACTTCTCCATGCAAATCATTTTGTTTTTTTTTTACTTTGGTACCTAGTGCCCAGTCGGCTATGCACTTTCTTTTTTTATCAATCTCTTGTCTATTAGCCTCAAAAATTGAGAAGATTGATTTGACAGACTCATCTTCCATTGACTTCAGAGGGGTTTGGATTCTGTATCCAAGTGTTTGATATGTTTGGCCAAACCACTTCCTATCATGTATATTTCCCTAAAGATGAATTCCACGCATGGTATATTTTTACATACGGTAGTTATATTGTTGCAGCTTGGGCTGCTGTAACTATGTATATACCATCTCTGATCAATACCGCTAGGAGCTTGAAATCACTGAAGAAGAGACAGCTACTTCAGTGATCTCCCCTTGCTTCCATGTCCCATGCTGAGCAGGCAGCTTGATGCATTATGAACACAGGAATGTTTTGGCTGACAAAGCACATCGTCTTTATGTTAATGAAGACAAGGGTCTTTTCTCCACATCTCTGGCCCAGTGGATGTGGGGGTCTGTGGGGGAAGTACTTATCATAATCTGTAAGCCTCCTTTAGATTAAAAAGACCCCAGATATATGCTATCCCTGCACGAATAACTAATTATATAAGGGGGTGCATAGTACTCCTGATTACTTGTTTATAAAAAAAAAACAAAAACAAATATATAATAAATAAACATACACACCATAGATTAATATTTTTATTTTTAAAAACGACCCATGATGTAAGAAAATTATAAATCTTAGATAAAAAACAGTCAATAACTGTCACTCCTAATTGTACATCTGAAAAGAAAACAGATGAAGCTTACCATAGAGGACTTGTTTTAACCATATACAACACAGCTATGCAGAATCCCTATAGCATGGAGCTTTCTAGTCTGTAAAGTGATACAATTCTGCCAGTCTAGGCTGTATATATATCAGTACCCACATCTTTATTAGTCAGACATTGAATTGAGCATGTTATACCTCCACGGGGACCATTAAGATGGACCATTCACATAATGTGCATGAGATATAAAGTTAATGGCACTGACTCATGTCTTTTGTCTCATAAAGTGTATGGTTCTGAGTGATCAACATGTAATCACATTAGTAATTTCAGAAAGCAGAAAAGGGCATCAAATGGATGTCTGATAATGTACATAGTTCACAACGATCTACATTTAATCGCATAAGACGTCTCATTATGTGCATAATTCACAGTAGTCTACATAAAGGCATATTAGCAATTACAGCAAGCAGAATAAAGCATTAGATGGATCATTCATCTCAAATACTGGACATAAAAGGTTAATGTCTCATTCGTAGTAATCCACATATAGTCACACGGGTAATTGCAGCAAGCAGAATAGAACATTCAAGCAATCAAATGCATGAAAAAAAGCAGTTTTCAGGGATGTCAAACTTGCCACTGATTAGTGGGAACTACAGATATGTAATAAAGCAGAAGCAATAAGGTATGTGGTAGTTTGTAGACATGTGCGATTCGTTTAGTTAGCAAATCGAAATTTAGATGAAATTTGCAAGATTTGGGGATTTGCATGCATCTGAATTTCCAAATCACAAATCACAATATTAACCACTTGAAGACCAGGCCTAGTTCTGAAATTTGTTACTTAAAAGATAAAATAAGTGTTTTTTGCTACAAAATTACTTAGAACCCCCAAACATTGTATATCATTTTTTAGCAGAGACCCTAGAGAATAAAATGGCGGTTGTTGTAATATTTTATGTCACGCTGTATTTTCTCAGCGGTCTTTAAAACACAATTTTTTGGGAAAAAATACACTTCAATGAATTAAAAAATAACTAAACAGTAAAGTTAGCCCATTTTTTTTGTATAATGTGAAAGATGATGTTACACCATCTAAAAAGATACCTAACATGTCATGCTTTGAAATTCGTAGAATGGCGACAAACTACGGTACATAAAAATCTCCATAGACGACTCATAACCCGTTTAGAGTTACAGAGGAGTGCTAAAATTATTGCTCTTGCTTTATGGATCGTGGTGATACCTCACATGTGTGCTTTGAACACTGCTTACATTTGTGGGCGTGACTTATGTATGCATTTACTTTGGCACGCGAGCACGAAGGGATGGGGCACTTTAACCACTTGCCGACAGCTACTCACCGATATACGTCGGCACAATGACAGCGGTGGGCAAATGGGCATACCTGTATGTCCCTTTTAATTGGCGGGGCTAGTGGGCTTGATGGCTGCCTGTCTCCCGGCGATCGTGTCACGGAACCACAGAACGGGGAGATGCCTATGTAAACAAGGCATTTCCTCATTCTGCCTATTGGCTTGACAGAGATCACTGCTCCCTGTCATCGGGAGCAGTGATCGCTGTCATGTCAGTGGTAGCCCAACCCCCCCAGAGTTAGAATCACTCCCTAGGACACACTTAACCCCTTTATCGCCCCCTAGTGTTTAACCCCTTCCCTGCCAGTGTCATTTATACAGTAATCAGTGCATTTTTATAGCACTGATTGCTGTATAAATGACAATGGTCCCAAAAGAGTGTCAAAAGTGTCCGATGTGTCCGCCATAATGTTGCAGTCATGATAGAAAATCGCAGATTGCCGCCATTACTAATAAAAAAAATAATAATAAAAATGCCATAAAACTATCCCCTATATTGTAGATGCTATAACTTTTGCGCAAAGCAATCAATATACGCTTATTGCGATTTTTTTTTTTACCAAAAATATGTAGAAGAATACAGCCTAAACTGAGGAAAACATTTTTTTATATATTTTTTATATATTTTTATATATTTCTTTTATATATTTTTGGGGGATATTTATTATAGCAAAAAGTATAAAATATTGTTTTTTTTTCACAATTGGCACTCTTTTTTTTATTTATAGCGCAAAAAATAAAAACCGCAGAGGTGATCAAATACCACCAAAAGAAAGCTCTATTTGTGGGAAAAAAGGACATCAATTTTGTTTGGGTGCAACGTCGCATGACAGTGCAATTGTCAGTTAAAGCGACGCAGTGTTGAATCGCAAAAAGTGCTCTGGTCAGATGGTAAAATCTTCCAGGGCTGAAGCGGTTAAAAAAAAAATGTTATTTGTTTTTTTTTTTTCTATTTTTACACTTTCCCATAAAAAAATGTTTTTATCGCTTTTATTGCTGTCGCAAGGAATGTAAACATCCCTTGTGACAGCGATAGTCACGTGTCAGGTATTTTTTTGGAGGGATCTAGGGTCTATAAGACCCCAAATCCTTCCTTTGCACTTAAAAGCGTTTAAAATTCCAAGTTTTGCTGTTTTGAATACAGACATTTTTTAAAATCTGGTGCCTTTAAGGCTCCAGTACATAGGTTTCTAGATCCGGGACCCGACCAAAGCCGATTCAAAGCCTGGAGGAAGTGGCGGCTGGTCGTTTGGGCCTCCCAGTGGGATGGGAGCGCCCGTGCAGAGTGGCAGAAGGCAGCAGGAGGGGGGACGTCCTCTCCCACTGCTTGTGATAATTTATTGAGCAGCTGCTTAGCCGCATTGATTGTTCTCACAAGAAAGCTAAAAAACAGTACTGGGGGGATGCTTGCAGCTGCAGACATCACCCTGGTACACCCACTTGAAGCAAAACAACGTACAGGTACGTGATTTTGCTGCAAGTGGTTAACAAATTTCAACTAATAAATTATAACGAAAACAATAAATTCATTCATATTCATTTGTTTAATTTGCATTACATGATGCAATAGTTTGAGCCTTTTATTAATGTTTGAAGCATCCAAAATAACATAATGACATAATGAATGGTCTGAATTGATTTGGATATATTAGTCTTTACTCTAGTGAGCGTAGTGTGAATATTCTAAAAAAGATTCTTTTTATATTGGATTTGAACTCTTGTCAGTGGACGAGACCATTTGTTTAATTTGTATGTCCATGGCCAACAAACAAAGTCAGTTGGGAATTAAGACATTAATTCAACTTAATAACTTAAAGAATAAATATGTATTAATATAAAATAAAATATGCTAATTAAAAACTAACATTAGCAGCGCTTCAGAATTCAAATAAACAAAAGTCCATGAATCAAATAAATCTGTATAATCAGAAACGATCAACACAGCCTTTCCATATGTGACCTAAGTGGCATATATTCTTAATAGCCATCTGTCACCACACCTCGTGCGTTATCACCCTATGGTAATGGACTCACCAGAAAAAGATAAATAAATGCCCGTCGTAATCATTCCTGGAGCTGCAAGATCCGTGCTTCCATCTGCATGTCACTCATGACAAAAAATACATGTACATAGCATAATTCCAAATATAGTTTAATAATTAAATCCCCATCCCCCTTACAAGATGTACTTACAAAAAAGATTAATTTAAAAGGCATTTAGAACATTTAAACAGTCCTTATCATGTTCAGTCAGAACTCTCACCGCCAGATGGTTTACACACAGAGCGGCGTACCTGGGTTGAGTTCAGGGCTGATCGTCAGACTGGATGGCTGCGTGCTCATGCCCTGGCGTGTTTCGTCACACTTCATCAGAGGGAGTGGCCACACAGCACAGCACATCCAATATATATACATATATTCTATATATTTATATAGATGCATTTATTTTATTCAAATGAGAGTGGCGCAGTAGTCTTTGACTCTTAGATGATCAGCCAATTCTTTTTGCATTGACATTTTTCATTATTATATAAAATGCTCTACATATGAAATTGAAACATAACGCAATGCAATAAATACTATAAGGTATAAAAGTAAAATAAGATGATTCCTACGTATTGTGTTTGGGTTGGATGGAGGTGGATCCATCAGAATCTCCAAATCATAACATAACAAACTGATCCAAAATTAATGTTGTTCAGTTTGTTAATTTCGGAAGCATGCAACAGCAGTTGATATTGTCCAGTCAGCTCATTCCATTTCTCTTTGTGACTTGGACTAGCAGGGGTGACTCAGAATGCATAAGTAATCTCCCAAAATAATAAATTAACACGTTAATGAATATAGTCAATATTCCAAAATAACAAAAGAATAACAGAACTTTCAAAACAATATGAATGAAGACAACATTCAAACCAATATGTCAACATTAAATAAAAAATCTCTGAAGAGCGATCTGGAGAGGTGGAGTGAGATGTGAGGAGTAAGGAGTGAAGGTGTGTGTCTCCTCCAGCCCTATGCCTGCTGTATGCCTTCAGTAGCTTGCTCCACACTGAGCCTGGGGTTACTAGGCAGCATCTAGCCTATTCCCGGCCACTCCAACACGAGCGCTCGTCATCCGGAGTCCGCCTAAATGAGCAGAGGGTGGCAGAGGAAAATTCTCAGCATCTAGCAAACCCACAAAGGATGGAAACGGAGGTCTAAGGAGAGCTGTCACCGTGGCGTTAGGCAGCCGACTGGAAGCCGTGAGTCATCGCTGAGGCACCCGGAAATGCCGAAAAAAAATGTTTCACTTTTGCTTTTGAGTCCCTGGGCTGTGGCTGCAGCGATCTTATGACTGAACCAGTGTGTGCATTTAATGTTACACAAGCCTGGTATCCGGATTGTGGGATCTCCATCTGAGTCAGTAAAGGTGGCGTGAGTAACTAATTTGCATATTGTATACTGCACACTGCAGTCTGCATATTATATACTGCATTTTCTTTATACTGGTTACATATAAGTACAGAAAGAAGTAAAGGAGATATGTGGAGATAAGCGGAGCTAGAGACAGTGCTGGGTGAAATGTTGGCATACATGTATACGGTGAGCCACAGAATAACGCAGTATATTTGATGTGCTGGATATTGGATAAATCGGATGTATGGGATACTGCTGTCCCTTGTAAATACAAGCACAGAATAAGCTCCCTGTGATTTCTTTCATCTACAATCCTCCCATAACTCTTACATTTTCCTTGTTTATCTGCTACTGGTTTGATTGCCTGTGATACTCCTTTAAATATCTGGGCTGGATAGCTGGAGAGTGGACATGTCAGCAAGGAGAAGAGGGGATGAACATTCCAGCCAGGAGAATGTGGCCACAGTCATTGCGGTCGGCAAAAGAAAATAAAGATAGGGGGAGCCAAGCCGCAGCAGCTGCAGCCGCAGCTAAATTGGAAAGATATGCCCATACTCCGGATCATACCCCAACTAAAGGGGGGCAACAGTCCCAGACCAAAGTGTCAACGGACAGAAAAAGTCAAGGCCAAATGGTAGCTGCAGTAGCCAAAAACATAGGCAATAAAAGTATGGCTCCGGTAGAAAATGTAGTATCAATCCCCCTAACAGCCCCCCTGTAGAGGGAACCCCCACATTAAATGATGTATTACTGGCGGTTAATGTATGCAAACAGTTGTTGGGGGAACTATGCGAACAAATGAAGGGCGTCAAAGGGGAACTGTCTTTGGTACGACATGATCTTCAAAAAACTGCCGAGAGAATAACTGTTGTGGAAGGGAGAATAAGCCAAATAGAGGATGACCTATATCCAGTAAAACAAGAAGTAAAAATTTTGAAAGATCAAATGACCAAGTTTGTTGGAAAATTGGATGAGATGGAAAACAGGCTTCGCAGGGACAATGTGAGGTTGGTGGGACTCCCGGAAAAGAGTGAGGGGCCTAATCCAGTAGAGTCACAAGAGTTGGTGAAGAGGAGAGTGGAGATGTGTTTGTGCTGATCACAAAAAAAGCCCTAAAGGATTACCTAGAAAGGTGTAAGGGGGGAGGGGGGAGGGAGAACAGGGGTGGGGGGGCAGTAAGATATCAAAATGGGTACATATTGAGGTTATGGAGGGGTCAGAAGGAAGATATAATTTTTATAGTTAAGTTAACAAGAGGAAATGAATGGGAAAGCACAAAAGTAATGATAAATTATGCACATAGGTATCTCCAGGAGAATATAATTTTTAAAATAGTAGGAGGAAAGCACAGAAATAAATATAAACACAATACTAATGATAAATTATGCACATAAAGCACTTTCAAGAGGAATAATGATGATTAAGTTTGTACATAAAGCACATACAGGGGTAATAACACAAACTGGTATACAAAATGGAAAGCAGGAACACTGGGTTATGTTAAGGCATAAGGGGATGTTTATGGATAGGAGTAATTTTTTTTGTGCGCACAAGGGTTTTTCCTTTTGTCTTTTACATAGTTACATAGTTAGTAAGGTTGAATAAAGACACCAGTCCATCCAGTGTGAGTGTGTGTCTACAACCCTGACCCTTGTCCCTAACCCTGTACATTGCACACTCACATCAGTCCCTACCCTCAATCCAAGGTCCCTATTCATATACTAGGGCCAATTTTGGACAGAAGTCAATTAACCTACCAGCATGTCTTTGGAGTATGGGAGGAAACCCACGCAGGCACAGGGAGAACATGCAAACTCCAGGCAGGTAGTGTCGTGGTTGGGATTCGAACCAGCGACCCTTTTTACTGCTAGGCGAGAGTGCTAACCACTACACCACTGTGCTTTTGTCTTCTGTTTTTTTTTTTTTGATTCTTAATGCAAAGCAGAGCCGCAATCTTTGGTGCGTTAGAGACATACGAGATAGGACTTGTCTGCCTGCAGGAGACACATTTAACTAAAGAAACCAAGCTGAAGGTTGGAAATAAAAGGTTTCAAAACCAATATCATTCAGTGCACTCCTCTTATTCAAGAGGAGTAACAGTGCTGATAAAGAGAGGTGTTGTGTTCACCTGTAGGCAGATCAGCGTAGACGAGTTAGGACGGTATATCTTTCTCCATTGTACTATTGAAAATAGGGAATATGTTCTTGCAAATATTTATATTCCTCCACCCTTTAAATTAGAAGTCCTGTATAGATTAATGGAATTTATGATGGATAAAACTGGGATACCTGTTATAGCATTAGGGGACTTTAATGAGGTTATAGATAAAAAATTGGATAGGTTCCCATTAGTAAAACAGTGGCAGTACAGCTCTGAGAGCAGGTTGTATCAGTTTTTACAGGAAGCAGGATTATTTGATATGTGGAGAATGAGGAACCCAAATACGCTACAATTTTCATGCCTTTCAAGCACTTACTCCACACTCTCCAGGATAGATCTGGTTCTAGGTAATGAGGAAGCATCCCAGGTAATAAAAGATATAGCATACTATCCCAGGGGGGTGTCTGACCATTCACTAATGATGGTTTTGGTGAACTTAGAAGGAAAAAAAACACTAGGGGTATGACAAATGAACCCTCTCTGGTTCGAATTAATGGGGAATACAGAAGAGATACTATTTAAAATAAAAGAGTTTTTAGAATTTAATGAGGGCACAGTGACAAGGGGAGTGATGTGGGACACACTGAAGGCATTCATCAGGGGTATATGTATTTAGCAGGTGGCAAGAACTAAAAATACATCTAGGGATAGGGAGAATAAGATCAGGAAGGAGTTGGTGAATGCAGAAAATTTGGGTTAATAAACAAGAGGAATATAAAGTGGTTGTGGCCAGGAAATCTGAGAACAAACGATTATTCCAAAAGCAAGTCGCTTTTGGAGAGGGAGAAAACGTGGGACGGATGTTGGCTCACTTGGTGAGAACAAATTCCTCTCCCTCTGCAGTCCTGGCGATCAGGACGGGGAGGGGAAAAATTTCCTCCCGGGTATCAGAGATTACAGACACGTTTAGACAATATTATGAAAATTTGTATAGGTCGCAGGGGACTGTGAGAGGAGATGAATTGGATCATTTTTTGGGGAAAATAGAGATACCTTCCCTTATAGAAGTGGATAAAGAAGGAATGGAGCCTCGATAACCCTTGAAGAAATACAGAGAGCAGTGACAGAGATGGCCAACCAGAAATCCCCTGGACCAGATGGTCTCCCAGTAGAAACCTGTAAATGTTATGGGATAGTACTGCTTCCGGAGCTTCTTAAAATGCTGAACTGGGTGGTGGTGGAGGGGAAATTGCCCACAACTATGACTGAAGCAACGATAATAGTTTTGCATAAAGAGGGGAAGGACCCGTTGGAGACTACGTCTTACAGACCTATTTCTCTACTTTTTTCGGATGCTAAGATACTGGCTAAAATAATGGCAGCTAGGTTAAATAAGGTAATATCCAAACTTATACATCCAGATCTAATAGGGTTTATCCCTAGTAGATCAACTTGCTTGAACATTAGGAGGGTATTCCTTAATTTACAGATACCAACAGATAATACTGGAGCAAGAGCAGTAATGTCATCAAATGTGGTTAAGGCTTTTGATAGCCTAGAATGGGAGTATATTTGGCGAGTACTGGAAGAATTTGGTTTTGGCCCCTCGTTTATTAGGTGGATAAAAATATTATATAACGCACCTAGCACCAAAATTAGAGTTAACAATGATCCAATTGGAGAGGGGGATGAGACAGGGGTGCCCACTGTCACCGCTGCTTTTTGCTCTGGCAATGGAGTCATTGGCTATTGCAATAAGATCAAATACAAATAGGGCTGGGTTCAGGAGAGCAATAGGGGAGGAGAGAATCGCATTATATGCAGACAATGTTCTCCTCTTCCTAGGAGACACAGAGCAATCATTAAAGCAGGTGATGTGTATTTTCAGAGACTTTGGAAGACTATCTGGTTTAGCCATAAATTGAGAAAAATCAGCACTTATGCCAGTGGACCCCATTGGGAACCAAATAACTCCCGGAAATCCCCAAGTGGAAGTAGTTGAGACAATGAAATACCTGGGAATACATATATCTAGAGACCCAAATAAATTTATAGATAACAACATAGTCCCCCTTTTGACTAAATTTAAAAGTAAAATAGAAATCTGGCAGCGACTTTCTTTATCAGTCGCAGGGAGATGCAATTTGATTAAAATGTTGTGGATGCCACAATTATTGTATGTATTGCATAACTCCCCGACTTGGATACATAAGAAATGGTTTAAAAAAATTGATTCTCTATTTAGTGGTTTAATATGGAAAGGTGGCCAAGCCAGGATAAGTTTACAAACCCTACAGCTATCAACAAGGAAGGGGGGCATAGCGGTACCGCACCCACAAAGTTACTTTTTGGCAGCCCAACTGCAACATCTAAAAGGGAATAGAGAACCAGAAGGAGGTATAAACAGGGAATTAATGATATTAGGGACTCCGCATAAATCAGTAGTGGAGGTATTGGAGGCTGATTCCTTTCTTAGTAAAACCCCTACAGTAGGACTAGCAGTTAAATCACTTAGGGGAAAAGGTGGGGTGACAGAACAAACTCCCCTCTGGGAGAATAAAAACCTGCGGGGACTGGAGATGATAGGGAGGATTAAAGAATGGGAAAGGAAAGGAATAGATAGGTTGGCCCAGCTGTATGAGGGAAGAACGTTAAAAACATTCACTGCATCGAGAGAGGAATATGATATACCTAAACATACATTTTATAAGTACTTACAAATTAGACACGCTTTAAATGCCCAGTTTGAGGAACAAGGCCCGGTCTGGTGGAATATCCCTTTGTATCAAAAAATCGTTAGCCCTGGAAAGAGTAGGGGATTTATATCTGACATATATTTAGATATATGTGGAGGAAGTATTGAGAGCCCAGAATCTCTTAAGAGTAGGGGGAAATGGAAGGAGGATCTAGGGACAATATTGTTTTTAATTTTTGTTTATAGTAATCTCCTTTTTGTTCTTAAATCAAGATCTCCTGTTTTTAATTTTTTTTTCTAGTTATCTTCATAATATTTTTTTTTCGTTTTGTGTGTCAAGTTACCACAACACCATTATTATCTTGTATTTTTTAACCTCAAGGAGAGTTGATGTTGGTGTCCCTTGTTAATTTGACATTGTCTTTTTGAAATGTACCTGCCTACTCACAAACAAACTGTCCTTTTTAATTTTAACACATAGCCAGTGATTTTAGACAAAAAATAGACATTTATTAGGAGCCATAACAAAATAAAGAGGAAGGCAACCCCTGGATAAACTGGTGAAATTGGAGAAGCCTTTGTACCCCAGGCACATATCAACTATTTGACAGGCAAAATTGGGAGCCGGAGGAGTCCATTTCATAGGGAGCACAATCCTGTCCAGTACTCCGAGAGATCAGGAACAGCAACAGGTGACATATATGTCCCCAGGCTGTGGGCTTACAACACCCTGCTTCTTTTGCCAGACCAGACCGAACCCAGGCCATCACTCTCTTGTCTTCCTTACACGCTTCCTTACACGCTTGCTTCCAGGCTGTGGCTCTGGTGTTGGAGTTGTGGCAGGAGGTGAAGGAGGAGGATGGTCCAACTCACAGAGATGGGTTTTGCTTGTGAGTTTGCTACTCAAACCCCTTATTTAGGGCCATATATAACACTTCCTCACAAAAGAGGCGTTGGCCCACCTCCATTTCCTGCATTTTGTTGGCAGCCATGCAGGCATAGGCCTCAAGAAGACTGGGGGGTTCTGAGGGCCGCAGAAGCCTGCCCAATTAACCCAAATGCTGACTCCTCCATGCTCCTCCCCTTCCTGGGCCTTTTTTTTTTTTCTCAAAAGGTTTTTATTGTTTTCAAATAAGTAAGGTTACAAACCGGTTGTGAACATAATAAAATAAAATAATATTGCGTAACTTAACCGACAGTATATTTATATTCAGTTAGAGGCTTATTGAGACCGAATGTCAGTAAGGGTTCCTGTGTTAGATTCGTCTCATGTGAAAATCCTTAATTGGGGGTTTAGTAGGAGTGGATCGAATTATGTATCTATGTATTATCATTTGTCTCTCCTCTCAATATTATGGTGCTGTGACGTTCGGTCTAAGTTTGTTCAGGATAGGATATAAGTGGATTGTGTTGTCGCGGCATCCTGTTCAGGTCATTAATCTTAGGTTATTTATTAACTTATGGGGAATGGTGGGTGGGTAGGAAGTGGAGAAGGTGTGGGGGGTTAGTATGACTCGGGTGTATCCGAGGATGGGGGAACTGATGACATGAGTTTATGAAAGTGGAGAGTATGGTAAAGGTGAGAAGTAAGGGGGGGGAAGAAAGATATCAGAATGATTAAGATTTGGGGAGTATTCAGTGACATGAAGGTAGCTGTGCATCTCTCTTGCCTCCCTCCTCAGAAGGGGGCTCGCATTAGATCCATACCAGCTGATCAATGTCATGGTTATCTGTCGAGCCTATTCACATAGTCGTTTGGGATTGTGGGAGAAAAGGTAGTAGAGTTGTGCGTATATTTACACTGTGGAATAGTAGGATAGTTTATGTCAAATCTTTACTAGTTTGGAGAGAAAAGGAGGGCGTAGTCTGACGTTGATCTGAAGTGTGTCCAACATGCCCATTTGTTATTAAATTTGTGCGGGGAGTCTCTCACTATATGTATTAATTCTTCCATTTCAGCGATTCTGTTAATTTTGCTGATCCATTCTTTGATGGAGGGGGGTGTCTGGGATTTCCAGTGTGTGGGAATGCACTATTTTGTTGCATTGATTATGTGCATCGCAAGCGATTTATGGTATGTTCTATGTGGTAAGCTTGATCGATGTAGTAGAAATTGAGCGGGGGTTCTATCCAAAGTGTAGGTGGTGACACGTGTGATTATCTTGTGTACTTATGTACTTCTGTTCAGAACATTTGGATAGAGGGACAATCCCACCATAAGTGAAGTAGGGTTCCTGGTTGATCAGTACATCTCCAGCATTCCTCTGGGATTGCAGGATTAATTTTATGCAGTAAGGCGGGTGTGCGGTACCAGCGAGTTTGGATTTTGAATCCATTCTCTTGAGTAGTCACATTGATCCCTTGTGGATGTTGAGATAAATTCTTTCCCATTCTTCCGGCGAAAGAGATATAGACAGGACTCTTTCCCAAGTAGTGCACATTGTCGAATTATTAGGCGTACAGTCTATGAAGAAAAGGAAGTGTGCAGTTGATATCATGTGTGTTTGCTGTGTTTTATGGGAGCGTTCAAAGGGAGTCAGTTGTCTAGAACAGGAAAGTTTCCTTTCTAGGTTTCTCAAGAAATGAGTAATCGTGAGATATGTCCAGTCTGGTATCTGGGGTTTGTCAAACCTAGAAGAGAGTTGAGATGCTGAAAGGATTTTCTCTTGGTTGTAAAAATCATGGGCTAAGATCTTTCCGTCAGTCCAGTGTTGTGTTAAGAAGTTAGTGTGCATGCCCAGGGGAAAATCCGGGTTCAGTCTGAGTGGGGTCATTGGGCCTTGGATTGTTGAGATGGAGGAGTGTTTGCAAGTCATGTGAAAGCTTTGAATTGTTGGTTTGATTAGAGGATGAAGCTTCAGTTCGGTGGGAAAGTGACATTCTAGAATCCAAGGTAATGATGCTAGGGAGAGGTTCGTGAAAGAATCCTCCAGTCTAACCCAATCTTTTGTGGCTCCGTGAAGATTCTAGGTTTGCGGCCCCCCCAAAGGAAGGTGGAGCTGATGTGTTTGTAGGATTTGAAGAAGGTTGGTGGCACGTGGATTGGGACAGTCTGCATTATATATAGGATTCATGGAATAGCATTCATTTTTAGAATTGCAGCTCTCTCGAACCACGAGAACACCGGCCTATTCCAATTTTTTAGGTCTTCTGTAAGCTTGTTTAGTATTGGTAAATAATTTTTTGTATATAAGTTGGATAATTTTGTGGGTAGTTGTATGCCTAGATAGGTGATCGCCTCTGGCTGCCACTGAAAGGGGAAGTTTGTTTTGCATTGATCGACTATGGGTGAGGGCAAGGAGACATTAAGGGCAAAGGATTTAGTAAAGTTGATTTTGTTGTCCGCGTAAGCAGCTAATTTGTATTCTCTTTGGCCAGTGGATACCCCTCTTTTGTCTGGGTTTTGATGTATGGAACACAGGAGAGGTTCAAGTGTGAGGATGAATAGAATGGGGGAAAGAGGACACCCCTGCCTCGATCCGTTGCGGATGGGGAAGGCATTCAACGGGGCGTTGTTTACTCTAATTCTGGATGAAGGTTGGGCATATAAGGAAAATATGAGATTGAACATGTGCGGGCCTATTCCTAGGGCTTTTAGGACAGCGGCCATATAGTCCCAAGACACCCTGTTGAATGCCTTCTCCGCATCTAAAGCGAGAAAAAAACCTGCTTGTTTTGAGGATGTCATGAGGTGGTGCAGGTTGATCGCTTTTATAGTGTTATCCCTGGCCTCCCTTCCAGGGACAAAACCTACTTGGGCTCGGGAGATGATTGATGGGAGTAGTGGAAGGAGTCTATTGGCTAAAATTTTGGAGAGGATATTAATATCCACATTCAGTAATGAGATAGGCCTATAGTTTGCCGGTTGTGATGGATCTTTGTTGTCCTTGGGTATGACTGTAATGTGCGCTTGTAGCATTCCTGGAGTGAGTGGGTCGTATGCTGATAGGGAGTTAAAAGCTTTTAAGAAGGGAGCGCTAAGCATGTCAAAGAATGTTTTGAAGTAGACAGCGGATACTTTTGCCGGCCTTCAGGCTTTTAATTGCGTCTTTAAGTTCCTGTTGAGTAATCGGGCATTCTAGTATGTTGGAGGATTCTGGAGAAATCCTTTGGGGAAGTGCTGTTCTAGGAACTTTTCAATTTTAATTTGGCGGTCCTCATCAGAGGGTGTGGGTGTATTAGCCTTATCTATATTGTATAGTTTTGTGTAGAATTTCTAAAATTCCTGGGCTATAGCTGTATTGCTTGTGTGTGTTTGACCTGTTGGGGAGCATATCTTATGTATCGTTGTCTTAGCTTTCTTCGAATGCAATGCTTGGGCAAGCAAGTGCCCACTTTTATTTCCTGATTCATAAAAAATCTTGTGAGAAAGCATACATTTTTTCCTGGTGTTGCGATTCAGTTCTTCCTGGATTAGTTTGCGAGTGTCTGTGAGGTCCTGGTAGGATTGTTGGGCCAAGGTCTGTTTGTGGTGGGCCTCTAATGTATTGAGATTATGAAATAGGCCTGCGAGATATTGTTTTTCTTTTTTAATTGTCGCCGCCATTGAGATAAGTCTGCCTCTTATCACACACTTGTGTGCTTCCCATTGGGTTAGACTGGAGGTGTCTGGTGTGTCATTTTCTCTAAAGTAATTGTTTAGACATTTGGTAAGAGTTGAGACTCTGGTTTTGTCTGTCAGTATCATAGGATCTAGTCTCCAAATATTGGTATGTGTAATTTTGTCAGGGAAGGTCAGTGTTATCGTAATCTGATGGTGATCCGATATGGTCATAGGTTCGATTGCCGCATTCGATAGTAGAGGATGATCTCTCTGAGTGAGAAACAGATAGTCCAGTCTGGAGTATTTTTTATGTGGTGCTGAAAGAAAGGTAAAATCCTTTTTCCTGTGGTCTGAGGGTGCGCCATGTGTCATGAAGAAGAAGAGATTGGATACTCAATTTTATTTGGCGTGGTGCCCTATATGGTAGACTGGATGTTCCTGAAGATGTATTTAGGAGAGGATCGAGGGGAACATTGAGATCTCCTCCCAGTATAAGTATGCCATTTTGGAAAGAGGTGAGGGTCTGCAGAGTTTTACGAATGAATGGGACTTGAGAAACATTGGGACAGTAGATGTTTGCTAGTGTGATTGGTTTGTTATGGATAGTCCCTTTTAGAATGACATATCTCCCCTGAGCATCAATTAGTGTGTCTGTTATTTTGAGAGAGGAATTCTTAGATATGAGGATTGTGACTCGTTTAGTTTTAGAAGTCAGTGTAGATGCATGATAGCTTGTCGGAAAGTCTCGATTAGAGAAATTAGGTAGAAATTAGGTAGAAATTTCTACTGAGTAAAAGTGAGTCTCCTTCAGGAACACAACATCCGCTTTTTTGCTTCTCATGTAAGTCAATATCTGGGATCGTTTTTCGGGTATATTAAGGCCTTTGACATTAAGTGAGACTATTTTGAGGGGGACATTTTTGGTTGTGGTTTTGGTATCTGCCATGGTGTTTTGGGGGCAACTTCCCCAGGGGCAGATCTCCTAGAGGAAGGAAGCAAGAGAGAGACTAAAATAAATTAAAAAAAAAGGGGGGGGGGGTTATGGGTAATAGTGGAGGGGGGAAGTGAGAGGGGAGGTAAGGTATAGGGTAGAGAAGGCGGAGGGAGGTGGAAGGTTGTTTGAGAGCTGTTGATTAAAAAGTGTGAGTAGGGAGTAGGTAAGGATTTGTGATCTTAAGTTAACTTGTGGTGATTAGGAACTTTTTCTCTAATCACTTAAAGTAAATCCAGTAGAGGTCAGCCGGTACTCTGCGGGTCCGCTGTGTTTGGGTGTGGTTGGGTGAGGTTCCTAGATGGAGAAGCACTCAGGTTCTCAGGAGGTCTTGTGGTGTGGTTGTCGCTTGGTCTGTGAGGGTAAATGATCCAGCATGTAAATGGATATTTTCCAATTAATACACGCGTGTAGGTAGGAGGAAGGTGGGGAGTGAATTTTGGATAACAAATATGGTTTGAGATCCTAGGCTGAGTAGTTTTAAGCTGTATATGTGTTGTGTGATGTGACATCTGCAATGTTTGTGTGAGGAATAGGTGTGGTCAACATTGTATTCCATAAAAAAGAAGAAAAAGGCATAAACGTATATAACAACAGAGAAATAGTATAGTATAATAGAAGCATTAACCGTACAAAACTTCTGTAGTTAGAAAACCAAATGTAAAACTCACAAGGACAGCCCTGCTGCAGCTGCTCTATGATGCTAACCCCGGAGAGAGGTGGGAGGGTGGGGTGGGGGGTTGTGGAACGATGTCCCTGGTATCAGTTCTCGACTCTGGGATTAACATGCCTGCAATGGGCATAGCAGATCTGCTTGAGGAACTTTTAGTGAGTATGGGAAGTTTGTCTCGACGTCTTTTGCATCTAACAGGTTAAGTGCTCGTGGTATTAGAGCAGTATGGGCTCAATATTAATATTAACGTTAGTGTCGGGCGGTGAGGGGAGTAAATCTTGTGGGAGCACGCTTGTGTTCCAGGTGTGGGAGAAATATAAGGTCGAATGATGTCAGATGATGGCGGCATTAAGACAGAGTGAAGAGTTATTAGGAAAAGGTTTTGGAAAAGATTTTAGTTCTTCTATGTTTACTGTAAAGAGTTCAATTAAGTGTGTGATAGCTCCAATTCATCAGTCCCACAAAGGGTTCTATAGTAATATGAGTCTATATAGGAGAATACCGCCATCATCTGTGTCCCTATAATACATACATTTGATATATTTTCAAGCATGACATTATCAATCTGACCCAACTCTTGTCGTTCTGATAGTTTACCACTAGGAGAAATAGTGGCAGTACATAGCGGGGGATTAGTGATGCTAGTTGGTATGTTCTTTCCTGTCTGAGGGATGAGAAACATTCAGTACTGGTTACCTTATGTGAGGGTATATCTTCTTACGCTGTAGCGGGCAGTTGTAAAGTCTATGAAAATAAAGAAAAAAAGAAAAGGAAAGCAACAAATCCACCCGCAGTTCAAACAGTAGAGAGAAAGGAAAACACAAAAAAGGGGAAAATTTGAGGTGGTTGAGTATTTGAAGATTTCGATCGGCATCTGAGGTTTTACTAGTATTTCCAGTTCCTGGAGTGTAGCAAGGGAGAGGTAGTCACTTGAAACCGTCTGTGTTCCATTTCTTTGCCTGTTGCGGTGATGTTCCGCAGGGGTGTGCAGATCCGGATGGCGTAATGAAGGGATCAGTGGAGGAATCGTTCATTCTTCTGAATACCGGGTGATATAAGGCTAGTATGGTACATATACGGTTCTTCATTAACATACAGCAGAGCTACCATTGGGCAGGTAAACCATGGCTAGATTTTCTGAGGTAACTTTATGTGAAAAAGCCATTTTGCTAACCGTGGAATATTTCATCCTCTAACTTATTATTTCCAGATTTTGACCATCGATTGAAGAGGTAGGTGATTAATCACATTCACAAGTGGCGAGCTCTGCGGTGATCTGGGGATGCCGTAGGACTGCAATTTTTTGGGATCCCCGCTGTCTTGGCCGGTGAGGATGGGGGATGTGTGCAGCGGCGTCGAATGTTGAAGTTTTCCGCTTCAGTGATGCCATCCATAGAGGTGGCTCTGCAGAGTGGAGGGAGATGGAAGTCACTGTACCAATCTGGCAGATCCACTGACGTAATGTTAAACGCAGTACAGAAATGTTGTAGGTCTTCTGGTACTCTGAGGTGTGCAGTGTGACCATTGTGGGAAGCTGACAGGCAAAAAGGAAACTTCCAGCGATAGATTATATTTCTAGCTCTCAATATCAAGCATGGGTCTCATTTCTCTTCTCCTCTGGAGAGTTATGTTAGATAAATCTTGGAATAGTTTGATGTCAGAACCTTGGAAGGAGAAGCGTATGCGGCCCCTAGCTTTGTGGAGGATTTCTTCCTTCAGGACAAAATCAGTCAGGCAACAGATTATGTCCCTGGGTGGGTCAGTATCCCTTCCTCTTGGACGTAACACTCTATGGATGTGTTCCATAGCTATAGGGGTGTCTGGAGGCCTTTCTAGAAGTTCATTAAAGAGGGCAGTAACCGTGCGTGAGAGCTGGGCAGAGTCAATTGATTCAGTGAGTCCTCTTACCCTTAAGTTGTGGCGTCTCCCAAGATTGTCCTGATCCTCCATGTGTCTATTTATGTCTCTGAGGTGGACTGCATGCGATTCTGTCACTTGCTGTACGTGGCACAGCAAGGCATCATGGCGGGTTTGAGTCTTCTCTACCACTTCCATTCTCAGGGACATTGCTTTTATGTCTGATCATAGGTCAGAAATGGCAGCAGACAGTGTATTTTTAATGTCTGCTGCCACTGTGTGAAGGTCAGCTAGATTTAGCGCTGAGACTGCTTGCATCCTGTGTGAAGAAGGAGGGCTGCAGCTTCTGTCCCTGTGCTGCTCTTGGCTGTCTACGTGGGACATGAGGGGAGAGGCCTGTGATGGCGGCATGTGTCCCTGAAGCTTCGGCCGGAATATCTCTGGTATACTGCGGTTTTGAGTGTCTGTGTCTCTGGGAGAGCGGGGTCCAGTTGTAGAGGCACTCATGCTTGTGTTACTCATCCTGTGATCGCTGGATGTTCTCTGTAGTATGGTATCTTTACCTCAGGGCACCGGAGCTAGCAGTTCAAGCATCCATCTTAGACCGGATCGAGGCTACGCCCCCTGGGCCTTTTTTATTAAAGGTGGAGGGGAGGGACTGAGGCTGAGGATTTCCTGTGTATGAAAAAGGGACATAGTTTTAGTTTATTGTTCATCAATCACTTACAATTTTGAGAAATATGTTGAACAATGCTATACCTGACTCAACATCTTCTTCCTGGGTGGAAGGCCCAGGTTGTACGTCGGAAGCCTCAGCTGGGGTGGAGGGAAGAGTGGAATGAAGGGTTGAGAGTGATGGCCTAATTTCAGTTTGGTCTGACAGAAATCGGAGTCTGTCGTAGTACCAGAGCCTGGGACATAAATGTCATCTGCTGCTGCTCCTAATCTCTGGAAATCCTGGACCTTCTTGCGCTCCCTATTATTTGTGCTCCTCAGGCCACCAATTTTCCACTTCAAATAGTTGATGTCTGCCATGGGGATCTGCGGCTTTACAAATTCCAGCAATTTATCCAGTGCTGCCTTCCTCTTTAGTCGATTTGTATAAAAGGGGTGTTTTGTCTGCCACAGACAGGGCAGCTCTCTGTACAAATCAATGAATTGGGGTAGGAAATCATGATCGTTGAATCGATCCATTTTATCTGCAAGACACAACACAAGACAAACACTAACGTCAGGCTAAACTCGCCTAATCTCTTCTCAATATAGGCCTCAATCTCTAAGCAGTATAGGCCACTGATGCCCCAAGTTCAAATTGTACCTTCGTTGGAACGATCGGTGCTTCCGCTACTCCATCCTCCGCTCACAGATCGTATGTACGACGCATGCGTGTTACGCTTTATATACACTGCGCATGCGTGAAACTCTGCCCACCTTAGTATATTCCCCGCCGGAGCAGTGGGAGAGCACATGGCGGAGAAAGAACAAGTGCATGAAGACAGCAGCAAGGACTAAAGCCCAGAGCCACGAACGTCCCAATCCCGGAGGAGATTTAAGGCCTCTAATGTCCTTTAGAGAGATGGTGGAGACGGTGGACATCTTGAAGAGGGCCGACTATGACGGGAAGCATGGGCCTTACCCAAACCCAAATGTCAGAAAGGCCAAGATCATGACTAAAGTTGTGAAAAGTCTGCAGAAGAATTTGGGGTACGGTGATACAAGGATCAACTGAGGAAACGATGGTCAGATCTCAAATTGGGGGAGCAGGATCAGTACAGAAGAATCAAGAGAGTGCTGCAAAAAAGTAAGTATTTTGTTGTGTGTTCCTATTCTTCTTATTACATTCGTGCTGCTCCGTGTGCTTTTCTTTTACTGTTGTACAGTTTAAAATGGCAACTTTCAGGTTCGTGGGCACAGTAATCGTTTGTAGTAAACATTGCTTGTTTGCCCACTAATACAATGTTTTTGGCAGATGGAGGTTAACTACATTTGTTCATGCCTATTTGGATTAAGTAGTTAAGAAGTTTTGGACATTGTTGTCTAGATGGGTTTGTGTCACGGAACGTCCCACACTCCGCTTGAGTGCTTCCGTCATATACCACTTCCTCCCAGTCTGTATACAGATATCAGATATTCCAACCTCTCTGAGCAGAAAACAAGGCGACACTTGCTTCACTGCTAACATGGACTGTTTTTTATGAATCAAAGTTACAAGACTTTATATGCTGTTGGAACCTCCTCTAACAATACAACTGTAACTTAATTAACATGAGCTAATTATCTAATTCTTTATACAGCCTAGGTGACTGAGACATGACCTTTCGCCCAGACTTGTGGTCACCGAGCTTCACACAGTTAATTAACACAAACAACAATGGGTGAAAAGACTCTTAGGGCCACACTAGACTTATTTACAATAAACACATTATAGCAGAATTGATGACATTAGCATTTAACAGTACGAGTCCCAACGGTATAAATCAGTCACCATTCTAATATGGCATATAAAGGGTTCCCAGAGTCTGTGTGTTTTTGGGGGGACATGGAGCTGAATCCAAAGTAACACCAACCCCAGGGTCCCCAGGCATACAGCTCACAGAGAGCACCATTCCCCCAAATGCTAGGGCCCATAATCAAAAGGCAACAGGCCCGCACCCAGTCCTCTCCAACAGCCTCTGTACCGGCCAGGTCCGTCACATTTCTCCCCTTTCGGCAGGAAACTAACACAGGAGGAGACCCCAGATGGGTTGACTCCGAAGTTAGTAAGTAGTTCCAGTCCTCTACTGCCTGTACCCACACAGTACCCCAAACAAATTATTCCAAACAGAGTATTACTCACCCAGCCATCCTCTGCCTCTCTCAGAGAACATATCCGCCGCTGGGGAGAGGCCCGGACTGGCCCTTCTCCCTGGAATCCTTTCTGCCACTGGAGAGAAGACAGGGGGACTGGGCTCACTCCATACTGCTGTTGGGGATCTGGGCCGACTGCCCAGCATCCCTGGGGTATACAGGTGGGGACTGAAGCCCCATCAACCGACACCAGATCAAGCTGCAGTTGTGAGGTGATGACTGCATTCTCTCCTTGGATCCTGATCTGCAGCTCGCGATAGACTGCCACCTCCTCACCTTGGGCCTCCACAATTGCTGCAGGTGTGGGGCAGAGATCTTGGACCCTCTGTCCGGTTGCCAGCACTTCTGCTGGGGGTTTGCCAGGTGGTTCCTCCTCTACAGAAACGTCTATTAAATCCCCAGTCTCTGGAATTGGTAAAAGTGTGGGACAGAGGTCTTGGACCCTCTGTTCAGTTACCAGATCTTCAGCTGGAGAAGTTTGTTTTAACTCCATAGATGCTGCTGACAGAAAATCACATGTCCCTGTCAGTGTTGTGGGAGAAAGGCCGACTACCTCTTCTCTCAAGAAGGCCGAAGCCACTGTTGGTGCTGGGCAGAACACAGTGAACTTTGGCCCTGATAGCAGTTCTTCTGCTGGAGGCTCATCAGGTTGTTCTTCCTCAGCAGAAAAGTCTATTAAATCCCCTGTCTCTGCAACTGGTATCTGGGGATGGAGGTTCACCATCTCCTGTCCATGGAATCCAGAAGATGCTATCAATGCTGGGCAGAGGTTAGCAGAGCTCTGCCCAGTTGTCAGCACTTCAGGTGTGGGGATGGCAATCTCCAGATTTTCCGCTGCAGATTCTCTGGCATGCTGCTGGACAGGCACATTCCTCCATCCAAGATCATCCCATGCAGAAACAGGATCATCAAGGTCAGTCAGCACTTGCTGCATCCGCCATAAGACCTCCGCCTCCATAGCTGCGGGGGCAGGTTGGCAAAGCACACTATTGCTCTGCCACATTGCCGACTCTTCAGCCAGGATTTCAGGGTTGTCAGCTGGTATTTCCTGATAGTCCCAGGCAAAGGGAGCCCAGCCCTGGCACTGAGCAATGTCTAGCAGCCGTCTGTAGGCGATCTCTAGCTCCCATTCCTGAACGGCCAGAAACTCCAAATCTTCCAGTGCCCAGTGCACTTCCGAAATGTTCAGTAGCCCTTCTCTGAAATCCATGATTTCGTCCACCCGCCACCCCAGATCACTCCCAAAGTTAGGGTCCCCTGTCAGCTTCAAAAACAACAGTCCCAAGCCGCCGTAGCTTAAGCCTTCCGTTGGGCTGTCATCCGCTATCCAGGGACATGCTTGGGATACATGCCACCGGAGGGCTCTGTAGCTCTCATCCAGCTTTATCTCTGCCCAGACCAGCCTGCTTAATTCAGCTGTCTGCTTCTTGTGTGGTTTTTCTCCCAAAAACCGCACCCACAGTCCGTACTGCGACCAGTACCTTTCCTCGATGGAGGGGAGAATTTTTCCCTGGTGTCGCTGCTCACGGGCTAGCGCTTCCTTCCAGAGTTTGCAGCGAATAGAATCACACCATCCCAGCAGGACCTGCTCCGATACTGGTCCTCTGTGCTGTATCTGCATCTCTCGCAGCCTCCTTCTGAATTCCTCATCCATGGCGGCTGGTATCTGTACCTCTCCTCTCCTGCTATCTGGACCTTGGATCCAGATGGAAGTTTGGATGTCCCAGTCTGTAGGAAGCTTTCCCGCTGCTTGCCACCAATGTCACGGAACGTCCCACACTCCGCTTGAGTGCTTCCGTCATATACCACTTCCTCCCAGTCTGTATACAGATATCAGATATTCCAACCTCTCTGAGCAGAAAACAAGGCGACACTTGCTTCACTGCTAACATGGACTGTTTTTTATGAATCAAAGTTACAAGACTTTATATGCTGTTGGAACCTCCTCTAACAATACAACTGTAACTTAATTAACATGAGCTAATTATCTAATTCTTTATACAGCCTAGGTGACTGAGACATGACCTTTCGCCCAGATTTGTGGTCACCGAGCTTCACACAGTTAATTAACACAAACAACAATGGGTGAAAAGACTCTTAGAGCCACACTAGACTTATTTACAATAAACACATTATAGCAGAATTGATGACATTAGCATTTAACAGTACGAGTCCCAACGGTATAAATCAGTCACCATTCTAATATGGCATATAAAGGGTTCCCAGAGTCTGTGTGTTTTTGGGGGGACATGGAGCTGAATCCAAAGTAACACCAACCCCAGGGTCCCCAGGCATACAGCTCACAGAGAGCACCATTCCCCCAAATGCTAGGGCCCATAATCAAAAGGCAACAGGCCCGCACCCAGTCCTCTCCAACAGCCTCTGTCCCGGCCAGGTCCGTCACAGTTTGTAACTAGAATGAAATGCGAACTTGATTCAGTGTAAGGAGATGACACTCAGCAGCTGTTTACGAATCTGGACGCAGGAGCACTAGTGTGGGACACCAGAACAAATTTTTTAGGGTTTCCCACACAGGTGCTCCAGTGGATACTAGGGTTGTCTACATGTGTGAAACTTTACCCAAAAAGGTAAGTATTCCAGCTTGAAGGGAAAAAATCATGTCTTCAGCTTGGAACTCTGTCAAAACAGACAATTGTATGACACCTAAAGAAGGTGAAATCCCAAAACCACAACCTCAAGATGTGGAGGAAGGAGAGGATTATGAAGTGGGTGAAATAGTGACCACAACAGTGAGTGTCTGGGACCACAACTTCAGGTAATAGATGTATGCCTGCATATTTATAATAGTGGTGTGTTTTTTTATTTTAGGTGATGTGGATGTTTTGGAAGAAGAATCTCATTTCACAAGTGCAAGTGCACACATCCTCATTGGGGAGATCATGGTGTGCAATCGGGATTTACATAAGATCAAAGAAGACATCAATGATGTTGAAAAAAGACTCAAAAACATCATTGATGTTTTAGGCAGAATATAAAACACACCAACATTTTTGAATCTTTTTATTTTTATTAGAACCATTCTAAAAAATGTTGAAAGCCAAATTTTGAAGATGCACACAGTGTGTCAACATGTGCTATCTGCCATCACAGGATATCAAGGTACACATTTTGTGGGTGCAACCCCTTCCTCACAACTCAAGTAGCTGAGAGGAAGGGGTTGTACCCCTGAAACACGTCCATTGATCCCCCATGATGGGAGCTAGCATATGTTGACCTTAGACATGGGATCAGCAGTGAAATCCTCAGTTTGACTCCCAATTTGTGTGCATCTTCAAAATTTGGCTTTCACAGGGGTGACATCACCCCATCTGATGAAGGCAATATCAATACAGTTTGGACTAATGTATGATATTGCCTCCAATTTATCAAAGTTGAACTTTGTAAGTTCCTGAGTTGTGTATTGTTTTATGTTTTGAAAAACTTGCCTGTTTACCACAAAAAAAGATATTTCTACTGTCCCCCCAAAAAAAAAAAATATTCCAAAAAATATGTTGGTTTGTTCAAAAACCCTTTTCTAAATGCACATGTGAATGTGCACAGAGTAAATGTGTGGTTTCTTCTTTCAATGCTCAATAGCAGTTTTTTGGTGTTTACAGTGACAATGGGGGTTATTTCCTAAAGGCAAATCCACTTTGTACTACAAGTGCAAAGCAGATTTTCATTTAGTAAATAACACCCACAGTGCTTTATAATTTGCATCAATCAGGCCATGATCGTCACTTCAAAAAATTAATTCAGGGTGCTGAAAATGATGAATATTATTATCATTAATGC
Source organism: Aquarana catesbeiana (assembly GCF_042186555.1). Taxonomy (NCBI): domain Eukaryota; kingdom Metazoa; phylum Chordata; class Amphibia; order Anura; family Ranidae; genus Aquarana; species Aquarana catesbeiana. The sequence continues at coordinate 184,484,302 of NC_133330.1, read as the reverse complement.
ATTAAATACATTAACAACAAAAAGAAGGTGTGTGTGTAGCAGACCCACAACATAAATATCACCTTATGTATCAAAGAAATTACGTTGGAACTATTGAAGAAAATGACCAAAAAAAAACCACATTGGAAAACCTAGGAGACAGCTAAAAGAAACACAAGCAGTAAATCAAAGAAAATATTTTTCAGTTTAAAATACAAATTTATTTTAAAAATACATTTATTTAAATACATATAATGTGATGTTAAAGGATACAACTTACCCTAATATATCCTTCTGCAGGACCTGAATGATGGTGGAACAGGTCTCTGGAATAATGATCCCCAGAGCCTTGGGGGAGATGCCTGTTGAGAACTTGATGTCCTGCAGACTTCTCCCTGTCGCCAAGTACCGCAAGGTGGCGACTAGCCTCTGCTCGGGAGTGATGGCTTGCCGCATGCAGGTATCCTGCTTCGTAATATAAGGGGACAGCAAAGCCAATAGACGGTGAAAAACGGGGTCTGTCATCTGGAGATAATTCCTGAAATCATCAGGATTATTCTCACGGATCTCCCGCAACAAAAGCATTTGAGAGAATTGGTCACGCTGGAGCAAACAATTCTTCGTCCATGAACTCCTCCTCACCCTGTTCATGGACTGGACTTGGATCAAAGTAAGAACCCCAACACCAAGCCCCTGCACAGCATGAACTCTACAATGAGTACTTACATGGCTTAAAAACTGTCGGCTGGTCAGAACGAACTAATAGAACACACTGAAAATCAGAAAGGCCTGAGAAGAGCGAGCTGAAAATCAGAAACGAGCGGACAAGAACACACTATAAAACAAATACGTAATATAAAAATACACACTGAAAACCAGATGCGAACTGACTACATGCACTGAAAACCAGATACGAACCCACAAGCACAAACTGAAGAGCAGTAACAAACTGAAAAGCATGAGGCTGAAAATCGCGAATCATCTCTCACCAAACTTCTACTAACACGAGATAAACACGAGATTAGCAGAAGGAGCCCAAAGGGTGGCACACTGGCTATTGATTGAACTTCCTCTTTATAATGCCATTGTACATGTTGTACGTTAGCGTGTTCTTGACTATTGGAATTTCCAACAACATATGTGCGAACGTGTGTATGCAAGACAAGCTTGAGCCAACATCCGTCGGAAAAAAATCCCAGGATTTCGTGGTTGGAATGTCCGATTGTGTGTGCGCGGCATTTGATTAGAAAGTGCACCCTCCTTTGCCCTCATGAATACGGTCAAAGGCACAGATCTTGAAATGCACATTTTTGCCATTAAGAAGATTCAAAACCTGATGGGAAATGTGGGATCTGAGGTTGCCAGAATTTATGTTAGAAATATGATAGAGATATGTGCTTTAAATATGTTTCTTCACCAACATAAAGGTATTTAAACTAGCATACCCTTGGACAGGCTCTGAGAATGTGTTAAAACTCTAAATGGTTTCTATCTAAAATCCACCTTCTTGTCAGTAGTTTTTACTCTTTGATTTGAGGAATATCTTGGGTGTATCTAGAAATTTTTCCAAGAATGAGGATTTTGTGGTGGAAGCACAAAAATTGCACATGCACTTCCTCAATCCGTTTTAAGAATAGACATTTGAAAAGCAGTGTATAGTAATGTTAAAGATAGAAGATTGTGTACACACACACACACACACACACACACACACACATACACAAAATATCAACCACAGGATGTCTAAATCAAGGCTTATAACAAAATATTCTAATCAAGCCAGTGAATTAAGTTATATTTATTAAAAACACTGGCACTGGTTACTTGAGGATTTGGGTTTGGCATTACCTTCAGGGGAGCTAGATGTTTGTGGGTTGGTTCACACCTGAATCGCACAGGAATGCTTGCTTAGTTACCTGTACAATGCTATTTTGCAGCCCTATTCATTTGCATGGGCTGAATATAGTACTGGAATGCAGAAAAAGTAGTGCATGCACTATTTTATAATAAAAAAATGCCTAACAAAACCACATAGCACCGCGGAACCATGACATTTGATGCCTGGAAACGCACTGAAATTGTGATCTGTATTTGGCTTGCCATTAACAATCCACTGGCATTTGAACCAAATCACAGAGCAGTGCGTTCCAGTGCAAAGTAGCAAACATGCTCCTTTCCCAAACTGCATTCTAGTGTGAACTAGTCCTCAAAGATGTGTTTGTTACTAACCACTATCAAAGAACTAATGGTAAATGCTGCAAAAAAAATAGATCCTATATTTTTACTATATGCACAAGGTGCCAATAAATTATTGAGGGTAGCTGCATGGTATGCCCAGCCCAGCAACTAGCATTTAAAGCAATTCTATGCTTAAAATTTAAAATCATATATTCATTTGGACATTGTATTTCAATTATTTCTAGCCTACTCCTATTAATATGAACAATCTTGAAGTCTGTAAACGTACTTTATGAAGATCCCCGCACATTTATGTATTTGAATACTGTGAGACATATGCACTATGCCCTGTGATTAAGCACTGCTGTTTCACAGAATTCACAGAATCTGCCTTCTTACATAGTTACATATAGGGATGAGCTTCAAGTTCGAGTCGAACTCATGCTCGACTCGAACATCGGCAGTTCGCCAGTTCGCTGAACAGCGAACAATTTGGGGTGTTCGCGGCAAATTCGAAAGCCGCAGAACACCCTTTAAAAGTCTATGGGAGAAATCAAAAGTGCTCATTTTAAAGGCTTATATGCAAGTTATTGTCATAAAAAGTGTTTGGGGACCTGGGTCCTGCCCCAGGGGTCATGGATCAATGCAAAAAAAGTTTTAAAAACGGCCATTTTGCAGGAGCAGTGATTTTAATAATGCTTAAAGTGAAACAATAAAAGTGTAATATTCCTTTAAATTTCATACCTGGGGGGTGTCTATAGTATGCCTGTAAAGGGGTGCATGTTTCCCGTGTTTAGAACAGTCTGACAGCAAAATGCCATTTCAAAGGAAAAAAAGTCAGACTGTTCTAAACACGGGAAACATGCGCCCCTTTACAGGCATACTATAGACCCCCCCAGGTACGAAATTTAAAGGAATATTACACTTTTATTGTTTCACTTTAAGCATTATTAAAATCACTGCTCCTGAAAAAACATCCATTTTTATAACTTTTTTTTGTATTGATCCATGTCCCCTGGGGCAGGACCCAGGTCCTCAAACACTTTTAACTTTTAATAACTTGCATATAAGCCTTTAAAATTAGCACTTTTGATTATTCATGTTCGTGTCCCATAGACTTTAACGGTGTTTGCGTGTTCAAACAAATTTTTTGACTGTTCGCATGTTCTGGTGCGAACCGAACAGGGGGGTGTTCGGCTCATCCCTAGTTACATACAGTAGTTCAACCAATAAAAAAAAAAGAAAACATACAATCCCATATACACAATACTTAAAATCACAGTTAATCAAGAGGAAGGCAAAAAAGCCCAGTAAAGCAGGATCCTATTTGCTACAGTAGGGGAAAAAAATCCTTCCTGACCCCCCCGAGAAGCAATCAAACATTCCCTGGATCAACTTTACCTATACATGTTATTACCCAGTCATAGTATGTACATTTAGAAAAGAATCCAGGCCTTTCCTAAAGCAATCACCTTAGCTGAAATCTCTTTTCATCTAGGCGTAAAGAGTGCCCCCTTGTCCTCTGTGATGACCTTAACGTGAATAACTCAACACCAAGTTCACTATATGGACCCCTTATGTATTTGTACATGTTGATCATATCCACCCCCCCCCCCTTAATCTCCTTTTCTCAAGAGAGAATAAATTCAGTTCCTCTAATCTATCATCATAGCTGAGCTCCCGCATGCCTCTGAACAGTTTGGTTGCCCTTCTCTGTACTTTACTAATGTTTTGTACAGGGGCAAAATGACATCTCTCTCTGGAGTCTATACCTCTCTTAATACAAGAAATGACTTTGCTTGCTTTAGAAACTGCAGCTTGGCATTGCATGTTATCATTATGCTTATGATCTACCAAAACCCCCAAATCCTTCTCCAGTATGGGTTCCCCCAGTTCTATTCTTTCTAGCATGTATGATGTATGCATATTTTTAGCCCACAAGTGCATAACTTTACATTTATCTATATTAAACCTCACCTGCCACATAGTCGCCCAGCTAAACAGTACATTGAGGTCAGCTTGTACATTGGAGACATCCTGTAAGGATGTTAATCCATACATTGCTTGGTGTCATCTGCAAAAACTGAAATTATATTTTTAATCCCAGACCCTATATCATTTATAAGGTTATTAAAAAGTAAGGGTCCCAACACTGAACCTTGGGGTACACCACAGATAACCTTAGACCATTCAGAGTAAGAATCATTAACCACTACTCTCTGAATTCAGTCTTTTAGCAATTTTTCTATCCATTTACAAACTGATCTTTCCAAACCTGTGGACTTTACCATGTCCACAGCCACAGCACTGCAAGGTTTTACTTACCTCCTCACAAAAAGAAATCAGCTTTCATGAATCCATGCTGTTTGTTGTTTAAAATATTTTTTTTTTCCAGCAAGAACTCATCTATGTGGTATTTTATTAAACTCTCCAGTATCTTCCCAACTATAGAAGTTAAACTAACAGGTCTATAGTTACTTGGTAAAGACTTTGATCCTTTTTTAAATATAGGCACCACATTGGCCCTACGGCAATCCAGTGGTACTATTCCAGTCATTATCGAGTCCCTACACATTAGATACAATGGCTTTGAAATGACAGAGCTCAATTCTTTTAGGATCCGTGGGGGGATGTCATCTGGTCCAGGTGCTTTATCCACCTTTATTCTGTCTAAATATTTCAGGACCATATCACTTTTGAGCCATTGTGGATCATTTGGGGCTGTGTCAATACCATCCCCATTATGGACTTGAGCTCCCCATGCTCCTTTGAATACACAGAGTTGATGCAAGTATTTATTAAATTTGCCTTCTTTGTCCCCAGTCACCCACTCTAGATTATTTTGTAAAGGGCCTACATGCTCAGACCTGACCTTTTTACTATTAATATATTTGAATATTTTTTGGGGGTTTGTCTTACTATCTAATTCATTTTTAATTTTTGCGTCCTTGATTTCCTTTTTACATATTCTGTTATAGTCTTTGTAACATTTAAACGATGATAGTGTTCCTTAATTTTCATATTTTTTAAAAGCTCTTTTCTTATAATTTATAGCTTTTTTATTTTTAACATTTTAAACGTATTGCCCATGGGAATATACTATGCAGTGTGTTCACATACAGTCGCTTTGAAGAATTTCCACTTCTATTCTGTGTTAATCAATGCCAATATTCCCTCTCAGTCTAAGTCTTGGAGAGCAGCCCTCACCCTTGGAAAATTTGCTCTCTTAAAGTTAAGTGTTGCTTATAGCTAACATAAAATTAAATCATGTTATGGTCACTGCTACCCAGATGTTCCTTTATATGAACATTAGTAATAAGCTCTGCATGGTTTGAGACTATCAGGTCCAACAGAGCAACAACAACTGACTTAGTGAGACAGGAATTGTTGCTTGCAGGTAGCAAGGTACCATGAGATTTGCAGTCCTTAGAAATTAAAAATAAACTGCAGTGGAGAATCTGCAAAGCATGCAAGGAATTCATTGTGTTGTGTTGTTAAACATAACTATTGCTTGTATTACTATTACAATACTAATGTTATTATAGGACTGGATGGGATTTTTTAAAGCAATAAAGGGCAAAACATAAATACTCACACTTATTGAGAAGAAAAAAGGATGATGGAGCCAATTTGATAGGATAATGTGGGACTGTAATAAAACAAGTTTAAAAGAACAACTCCCAGAGGGAAGAATCTGTAACTAATTTATAGGAAACTGAACGGACTTTCTGGGAAGGCTGCCTCTCCAAGGGAGCTGGGAACCTGAACACTGCAAAAGAGAGAGAAATGGGTGAGGAAGAGAGGCGCCAAGCTGCTAATTGTGCTGTACAGTTTTATTCGGTTAAACACTAACCGTTAAACCCTGGGCAACAAAATTGAGTACACCCCTACGTGAAAATGTCCACGTTGGGCCCAAAGTGTCTATATTTTGTGTGGCCACCATTATTTTCCAGCACTGACTTAACCCTTGCCACTGGAGTCCTCTTCCACTCCTCTATGATGACCTCATGGAGCTGGTGGATGTTGGAGACCTTGCACTCCTCCACCTACCAGTCCATCACCTTTGCCCTCTACTTCTTTAGCAAGGCAATGGTCATCTTGGAGGTGTGTTTCGGATCATTATCATGTTGGAATATTGCCCTGTGACCCAGTCTCTGAAGGGAGGGGATCATGCTCTGCTTCAGTATGTCACAGTACATGTTGGCATTCATGGTTCCCTCAATGAACTGTAGCTCTCCAGTGCCGGCAGCACTCATGCAGCCCCAGACCATGACACTCCCACCACCATGCTTGACTGTAGGCAAGACACACTTGTCTTTGTACTCCTCACCTGGTTGCCGCCACAAACGCTTGACACCATCTGAACCAAGTGAGTTTATCTTGGTCTCATCAGACCACAGGACATGGTTCCAGTAATCCATGTCCTTAGATTGTTTGTCTTCAGCAAACTGTTTGCAGGCTTTCTTCTGCATCATCTTTAGAAGAGGCTTCCTTCTGGGACAACATCCATGCAGACCAATTTGATGCAGTGTGCGGTGTATGATCTGAGCACTGACAGGATGACCCCCACCCCTTTAACCTCTGCAGCAATGCTGGCAGCATTCATACATCTATTTCCCAAAGACAACCTCTGGATATGACGCTGAGCATGTGCATTCAACTTCTTTGGTCAACCATGGCGAGGCCTGTTCTGAGTGGAACCTGTCCTGGTAAACCGCTGTATGGTCTAGGCCACCATGCTGCAGCTCAGTTTCAGGGTCTTGACAATCTTCTTATAGCCTAGGCCATCTTTATATCGAGCAACAATTCATTTTTTCAGATCCTCAGAGAGTTCTTTGCCATGAAGTGCCACGTTGATTATCCAGTGACTAGTATGAGAGAGTGAGAGCGATAACACCAAATTTAACACACCTGCTCTCCATTTACACCTGAGACCTTGTAACACAAATGATTCACATGACACCGGGGAGGGAAAATGGCTAATTGGCCCAATTTGGACATTTTCACTTATGGGTGTACTCACTTTTGTTGCCAGCGGTTTAGACAATAATGGCTGTGTGTTGAGTTATTTTGAGGGGACAGCAAATACACTATTATACAAGCTGTACACCCACTAAAGGGGACGGAGGAAGGGGGAAGGAAGAGACTGTAGGGGGAGCTCTTCATTAAGACCACCTGGCGACAAGCTGTTGAATTACAAAATCCAGTAAGTCTCTTGTGCGTACAACTTATTGAATCTCTCACCCTAAGAAAGAGATGTGGGTATAGATTGAATTGCTGTTACCCAAAGTAGTGAGGGGTCCCTGTCATGGTGTGAGGCAAAATGTTGTGGAATGCTAAGTTTAGGCTTTTTGCCTTTTAAACTATATTCCCCAAATGTGGTGCAAAGTGATCCGATTGTCCTTCCTACATAACAAATGTTGCAAGGACAGATGATCATATAGATAACATAACTTGTGGAGCAAGTCAAGAATTTATTGATGGTAAATGTATTACCCTTAAAAAGAAGGTTTTTTTGATCATGCTTGTGCACAAGAAAGGCATTTCTTTTTAAAACATTGATACATTCCTATGAAGGAAAACACACTGGGAATGGAGGATGAGGGTATGGAGTGGTTGGCTCTGATTTTGCTGGGGGCAATGAGACTTTTTATATTTTGGGCTTTTTTAAATACCAAATTCAGATTGGAGAGAATGTGTTCTTGCATCTTAGGATCCTGAAGGAGAATACCCTAGTGTTTGGTTTTGGCTTGTCAGGGCTGGCTCAGCCCTTTCTTCTCTGAGCTGGCCTCTCAGCTGTCGGCTAATTGCCAGCTCTCATCTCTCTCCACAGTTAACCAGCTGTTGTGGATCTGCTCTTCAGTCCCGCCTACTTAAAGATCTTCAGCTCATTCCATTCCTGCCTTCGCCTTGGTCACATCTTAAGAAACCATCTGCTGTGTTCCTGTTTAAAGACTGGCTTTGCTGATATCCCTTCTGGCTCCTTATCCTGCTTGCTGTTCCTCTACTTGGATCCCTGACTTCTGGCCTGGCTTATTACCCGATCTGGTTACTGAACTCTGGCTTGGCTGATTACCCGATCTGGTTACTGAACTCTGGCTATGCTTTGACTACGCTTACTCTATTTACCTTTTTATTTTTTATTAATAAACAAGTGTGATTTTACTGTACTTCTGTCTCGGTCTGGTTCATGGTTCCTGACAGTAGGCGAAGGCCAGGAATTCAGAAGATACAGTCAATCCACTTGTTGGCAATATTTTTTCCAGATTGGATGAGCAATATCACCACAGAGATCAGTTTGCCATGGGGTTACAAATGCTCCTGAGTCGCACGGCTCACCTGGAATTCCCCACTGTGGCTGCTCCGGTACAACCTAAGTAGCAGGCCATCCCTACTGCTACGCCAGTCTCTGTGTAGGCACCCGCCTTGAGTATTACCTCTATAAGAGGTATGACTGGTTCCGCCCGCTTCCCCAGCGATTTGGAGGTGATCCAGTTCAATGCAGAGGGTTTCTCAACCAAGTTGAGATATACTTTGAGATGCTGCCCCAGGCATTTCCCACAGACAGAAGCAAAGTAGGGTTCGTGATATCTTTGCTTTCTGAGAGAGCCTTGGCCTGGGCTAACCCTCTATGGGAGATGCAAAAACCTGTTGTCTTGAATTACCCAGAGTTTGTGGCCTCCTTCAAAAGGGTATTTGATGTTCCCGCATGCTCCGCTTCTGCTGCCAAGTGCCTCATGTCCATCAAACAGAGTACAAGAACTGTTGCCGACTACGCCATTGAGTTCCGTATTCTGGCAGCAGAGGTTGCTTGGAACAATGAGGCCCTCGTGGCTGCTTTTTCTCATGGTCTCTCGGATTCCATCAAGGATGAGATAGCAGCCCGAGATATACCCACTGAGCTGGAGAGCTTGATCTCGTTTGCCATCCTCATTGACTCTAGACTCAGAGAGAGACTTTCTTTTAAGGAGCGCTTGCGCAAGCCTCCTGTACGTTTGCCTCCGAGCTTTGCTGTCCCACCCGTGCCCCCTCACCTCCCATGCCCCCTGGTACGGAGTCGGTCAGTGAAGATAAACCCATGCACTTGGGCTTCACGTGTCTCTCTGCGGATGAGAGAGCCTTTAGGAGGAGGGAGAGATTGTGCCTTTATTGTGGCCAGGCAGGTCACTTTCAAGTCTTGTCCTACCCGTCCTGAGAACACCCGAACTTTGAGGTCCTGTCATGGACAGACCTTAGGTGGTGTGTTGTCCCCAGTTATCCAGAAGGATAAGCCCCTGGTTTCGGTCACCCTTTCTTGGGCTAAGTCATCTATCGAGATACAGGCTCTAATCGACTCTGGGGCTGCAGGCCTGTTCATTATGCTGCCTTTGTATCAAAGCACTCGATTCCACTGCAGCTGCGTGACACTCCACTTACCATTGAGGCTCTTGACGGGAGACCTCTAAAGCCTGCCCATGTGACTCATGAGACGGTTCCATTGTCCATGGCCGTAGGGGCTCTTCACCATAAGATAATCCAATTCCAAGTGATTTCCTCTCCTAAGTTTTTGCTGGTTATTGGTTATCCGTGGTTACAGAGGCACAACACCTCTTTTGATTTGCTCCGTGCTGAGGTTCTCTCCTGGTCACCTCAATGCAGTGAAACATGCTTCTGGAAGGTAGCCAAGGTCCTGTGTACCTCTTCACTCTCCTCCCTGCCAGAGGAGTACCGTGATTTTAGCAATGTCTTTGACATAGGTCAAGCCAGCAGTTTGCCTCCACACCGACCGTATGATTGTGCAATTGACCTTCAACTTGGTGCCACTCCCCCTCGTGGCCTGGTTTACCCTTTGTCGGTCTTGGAGGATAAAGCCATGGAGGAGTATGTTGCAGACGCGCTTTCTCTGGGTTTCATCCGTAAATCCTCGTCTCCTGCTGGTGCTGGTTTCTTCTTTGTGAAGAAGAGGAGCGGTGAACTGAGACTTATATTTGTACTTGTATTGATTATAGGGGTCTCAATCGTTTCACAATTAAGAATGCTTACCCGATCCCATTGATTACAGAGTTATTTGAGCACTTCAAGGGAGCAACATTTTTCACTAAGCTTGATCTCAGACGGGCTTCAATCTTCTGAGGATTAAGGAGGACGAGGAGTGGAAAACTACGTTTAATATCAGAACAGGCCATTATGAGTATCTTTTAATGCCTTTTGGCCTTTGTAACGCCCTGGCAGTTTGCCAGGAATTTATTAACGATGTCCTCCGAGATTTGTTGCAGTTATATGGGGTGGTTTATCTCGATGATATCCTCATATTTTCCAAGTCTCTGGAGAGCCACTACACAGATGTCTGTCGTGTGCTTCAGAAATTAAGGGAGAACAATCTCTATTGTAAACTGGAGAAGTATGTTTTCCATCAGGAACAGCTTAAATTCCTGGGCATTTCCACTGCTGGTTTTTTGATGGACCCAAAGAAACTTTCGGCAGTCCTACAGTGGCCTCGACCCATGGGTTACGTCCTCTGCAGTGTTTCCTGGGTTTTGGCAACTATTTTGGGAAGTTTATTCGTAACTTCATGTCTCTGATCAAGCCCCTGACCGATATGACCAGAAAGAACGTTAATCCACAGAGTTGGTCTCCGGAGTCCATTAAGGCCCTTGAAAGCCTCAAGGCTGCCTTTGTTTCTGCTCTTGTGTTGGCACATCCTGATCCTACGTTACCTTTTATCCTTGAGGTTGATTCTTCTGAGACTGGTGTTGGCACCCTTCTGTCTCAACGTCCTACCTCTGAGAGTGCTATACATCCTTGTGGCTACTTTTCCAAGAAATTGTCACCTGCCGAGTGCAATTACGAGATTGGTGACAGAGAGCTGTTGGCAATCATTTTAGCCATGAAAGAATGGAGACATCTCCTCATAGGTACCACTGTGCTCATTCTTACTGACCATAAGAATCTCACATTCTTGTCTGAGGCTAAACGCCTCTCTCCCAGAAGGGCGCGATGGGCTCTTTTCTTGTAAAAAAAACAAACAAATAAATGGGGTAAGTGGCACTACCTGATAGCCAAGGCACACAGATGTATTGAGGCTAGTGAGAGGACTGCATCGTGGATGTACAGTATAGGCCTCAACGGTGCACAACTCCTAAAACCCCAGCCTGGGATAAAATGTCAGTGCCTCATGTATAGTTATTCCTGTGATGTGTGTATGGGTGTGGTGATAGAAGACATACACCCTATAAATCGTGTAAGTGAACTACAGTGCAAGGTAGCCCCTAGTGTGGTACCTACAAGGCACGGTCTGAGAGTGCCAGATATATGTATATGTGCAAGCATGTAAAATAAATAAGTGGCATGTACGTCCTAGCAACTACATACCACAAGTGCATGAAAAGTGATATACACAGTACAACAAATATAAGTGACAATCTAATAATATTGCATCCAGCTACCAAAATAGTACTAGTAAAAATAAAAGCAAGTGAAAAACATCCAAGAAATATGTATCAGAGGATCACGGGCACAATTACCATGTTATGGGGATGTCACAGAGTCCAAAAGGGTTAAAACACACTTCAGAGGCATATATACACCCGTATATATGATAAGGAGTCAGTCCCCATATAGATGAATAAATAGCAGTTCATATAAGGTGTAAGTCTGGTGATGCTCAGGTGTATAGCAGAAACCTATAGGCGACTTGAGTGCTCGCAGTATCTTCAGGTGACTTTTGTGCTCCCCCTCAAGGGTCCCCACTCACTGGATCCAATCATCCCAACAGGGGTAATACACATGTGGATATAATCATTACGACCAGTTCATCACAGTATCTGCTGTGGCTGTTCCCAAAGCATTCCTCTGACTCCAGGTAGATTGGGCGTGATCCTTAATAAACCCCTCATGGGAGAAAAAAATATACTCCCATAGTGTAGTAAAATAGAAGTACGTTCATTTATTTCAAGTTAAAATGGATAAAATCAGCAACAAAACATTCCAAATTACACAAGGGTATGCAGCCAGCTTCTAGACAGCGGTGAGCAGGCTGCAACACAAAATCTAAAAATAAACCCAAGGTGGGGACAGCAGTGGTCCGCTGCGCTCCAACTGTGTTCCACCAGCTCGAGTACCCGGAAGTGACATAGTGTGCGAGGCGCCGTCGTATGCGTTTCGTCATAGACGTCCTCAGCATCTCTGAGGACGTCTATGATGAAACGCGTACGATGGAGTCCTCAACGTCGCTGAGGATGCGTCAGCATCGCTGAGGATGTCGCTGAGCACAAAAGTCACCTGAAGATACTGCGAGCACTCAAGTCACCTATAGGTTTCTGCTATACACCTGAGCATCACCAGACTTACACCTTATATGAACTGCTATTTATTCATCTATATGGGGACTGACCCCCTATCATATATACGGGTGTATATATGCCTCTGAAGTGTGTTTTAACCCTTTCAGACTCTGTCACATCCCCATAACATGGTTATTGTGCCCGGGATCCTCTGATACATATTTCTTGGATGTGTTTCACTTGTTTTTATTTTTACTATTACTATTTTGGTAGCTGGATGCAATATTATTAGATTGTCACTTATATTTGTTATACTGTGTATGTCACTTTTCATGCACTTGTGGTATGTAGTTGCTAGGACGTACATGCCACTTATTTATTTTACAGGCTTGCATATATACATATATCAGGCACTCTCAGACCGTGTCTTGTAGGTACCGTACTAGGGGCTACCTTGCACTGTAGTTCACTTACACATTTTATAGGGTGTATGTCTTCTATCACCACACCCATACACACGTCACAGGAATACCTATACATGAGGCACTGACATTTTATCCCAGGCTGGGGTTTTAGGAGTTGTGCACCGGTGAGGCCTATACATCCACGGTGCAGTCCTCTCACTCCCCTCATATACATCTGTGTGTCCTTGGCTATCAGGTAGCGCCACTTACCTCATTTATTTGTTTGTTTTTTTCATTATTTAGAGTTCCCCTAGAGGAGCCCTACTAGGGGAGGCAGCAACCTATCTCTCCTACCCTCATCCTAAGCGCGGTTGTTTTCTTTATAACGTGAATCTTTTCTTGTCAAGTTTCAATTACATTGTCTCATTCTTACCCGGTACTAAGAATGTAAGGGCTGATGCCTTGTCACGACAATTCTCCTCCACCTCCAAGTTTGAGTCTGTTCCGGTTCCTATGATTCCTCCTGATCGTATTCTGGCTATGGTTCGCACCAGTCTTACTTCTCCTTTGGGTGACAAAATTCTTGCAGGTCGATGCTCCTCCTGAGAAACCTTGTGACCGCTGCTTTGTCCCAGAGTGTCTCCGTACTGCCGTGCTCCAGACTTACCATTCTCCCAAAGCAACTGGCCACCCTGGTAAGAATCAACTCTTTTGGGCCATTTCCTAACAATTCTGGTGGCCTAGTCTACGTGCTGATGTAACTGCTTTCGTAGCTGCCTGTTCCGTGTGTGCTCATAGTAAGACTCCATGATACCTTCCAGTGGGCCTCCTACAACCCATACCCAATGGAGAGATGCCCTGGACCCACCTGTCTATGGATTTCATTGTGGAGTTGCCCAACTCCCAAGGCAACACATTTATCCTTATGGTGGTTGACTGGTTCTCAAAGATGTGTCATTGTATTCCGCCCACTTCTAAGGAACTGGCTTCCATTTTTGCTCAGGAGATCTTTCGCTTACATGGGCTACCCAAGGTGATTGTCTAAGACAGGGGTAGTCAGTTTGTGTCCCAGTTCTGGCGAGCCTTTTGTGCACAGCTGGGAATTCAGCTTGATTTCTCCTCTGCGTTTCACCCGCAGTCTAATGGGGCCACAGAACGAGCCAATCAGTCCTTGGAGCAGTTCCTACTTTGCTATATTTATGACCATCACAACAACTGGTCAGACCTATTACCATGGGCAGAGATTGCTCACAACAGTGCCTTGAATTCTGCTTCCCGATTGTCTCCGTTTATAGCAAATTATGGTTACGAACCTTCCATGTTGCCGGACTCATTTGTTCCGCAGAGTATCCCTGTGCTAGAGGAGCATCTCCGTGGTCTTCGTTTCACTTGGGCACAAGTTGTCAAGTCTGTAGTGTGAGGCCGGGTTGCTGAGAGGGCATCCCTTGCGGCTGAGTGCAGCGTGTCCCTGGATTTGGGTACAGGGAATGCGATGCACAGAGGTGCACGGGTTGCCAGGAATACTGCAAGCTGGCTGGTTGGCTGTAAGTAGCTAGAGTGTGTTGTGGCAGCCGTGCGGAGAGAAGTCTGGAGCGGTAACAGCAGGGTAAACCAGGAACAGGGTCCGCAGCCAGGCCAGGGGTCAGATACCAAAAGACAGTCCAAGAGAGGTACAAGAACAAGCCAGGTCATACACAGAGGGCAGAAGATCGGAGAGTAGTCAGCCAAGCCGCGGTCAGAGCGAGGAGATAAACAGGAACACTGGTCAACCCAAGCAGAGGTCAAGCAGGGGTCTTTAGAGTATACAAGGCACAGGAACACAGGAGCTGTTTGATAATCCAGCAAACTGCAAGTGTCAGTGGCAGGTTTAAATAGGCCGGGGGGTGTTGCCCACAAGATCAGGGCGTGCGGGCACGTGTGCGCGCATTGGCACGCACAGACTGCCGTGGTCCAGCTATCGTGCATCAGAAACTCACCTGGCGCCACCATGTCGGTTACTGGCGGAATTGCCCACAACATGGCCATTTCCCTGACAGTGCCCCCCCCAAGGGGCAACCTCCGGATGCCCAACCGGGCCCATCTTTCGGGGTAACAAACTCGGAAACTCTGCAAAAGTGTAAGAGCATGTATATTGGCTGCAGGTTCCCAAGAACTTTCTTCTGCTGGGTAACCCTTCCACTTTATAAGAAATTGAATGATCCTACCTCTCCGGCGGCAGTCCAGGATGGACTCAACTTTATACTCTGTTTCAACTCCCACGGAAACTGGAGGCGGAGAATCTTCTTTCCTTCCTGCAAAAGGACTAGAGATAACAGCTTTAAGCAAGGAGACATGAAACACAGGGTGCACTTTATAAGAACTCGGAAGTGACAGTTCAAAAACTACTGGATTAATCTCCCGTATAATCTTGAATGGGCCGATAAATCTTGGTCCCAATTTCCGGGAGGGACAAGCAAGTTTAAGATTTGCCGAGGAGAGCCAAACCTCATCTCCAACCTTAAAGTTAGGGCTCTCTCCCCTCTTCTTGTCATATTGTTCCTTGTAGTTCTGGGCCTTTTGCATGGTTAGCCGGAGAGTTTGATAGTGAGCCTGAACTGATTTTATCCTGTCTTGAAATGATGGGACTGAGATCTATGGAATGACATTAGGTAGAAATGAAGGATGGAACCCATAGTTGGCCCAAAACGGTGATTGATTGGTGGTTGAGTGTAGTGAATTATTGTATGCGAACTCCGCAAAGGGGAGTAACAAGGACCAGTCATCCTGGGGAATTGGGGCAAAAACAGAGTAAATATTCTAAGGTCTGATTAGTCCTTTCAGTCTGACCGTTGCTCTGGCGATGATAGGCAGAGGATAGGCAAACTTCAATAGACAAAACTTTTCAGAGCTCTCTCTAAAATCGGTAAGTAATTTGGACCCCTCTATCAGACACAATGCTGTCTGGAAGGCCGTGAAGTCTGACTATCTCTCTTATGAAGGCTTTTGCTGTGTCTGCAGCGGAAGGAGTACCTATCATAGGCACGAAGTGTGACATCTTGGACAGACAGTCTACAACAACTAGGATCGTTGCAAATCTTTCAGAGGGGGGCAGCTCTACTATGAAGTCCATAGATATATTCCTCCATGGTTGTTCTGGTACCGGCAAAGGACGTAGCAGACCCCAAGACTTAATGTTGGACCCCTTGTTTCGCTGGCAGGTAGTGCAGGAGCTTACATACTTTTTGCAATCAGTTTTCAAGGTAGGCCACCAAAAGGATCGCTGAATAAGATCCATAGTTTTCCGTACACTGAAGTGGCCAGTAAGTTGATGATCATGTAAAGTTTGTAAGACCTGGATTCTGGCTTGTTGTGGGACAAAGATCTTGTCCCGATACCAGAGATACCCCCCCGGCTTCTTAGAGAGGAAGTCTCTGGTTCCTGGCATTGGAGGGAGGCCTGTTCAAGAGCAGACCTTAGATCAGGTTGAATCAAAACAAAGTTCTGTGGAGACAAAATCGTACTGGATGTTGTTTCTTCTGGGGTATCAGGAAACATTTGGGATAAACCATCGGCCTTGCCATTCTTGGAACCAGGGCAGTAGGTGATGTGAAAGTTGAATCGTGAAAAAAACAGAACCCAGCGAGCTTGACGGGGTCTCAGGCTTTTGGCAGTGCGGAGGTACTCGAGGTTTCTCTGATAGGTGAATATCATTATAGGGTGTGTGGCTCCCTCAAGAAGGTATCTCCACTCTTCTAAGGCTGTCTTAATGGCCAGAAGCTCACGATCACCTACTTCGTAATTCCTCTCGGGCTTGCTCATTTTCCGGGAGGAGAAGGCCATAGGGTGAAGCAGAGACTTGGGTCCCAGGCGCTGTGAAAGTACTGCTCCTGTAGCTACCTCTGAGGCATCGACCTCTAAAATATAGGGCAGGGCAGGATCAGGATGTTGAAGAATTGGTGCAGAAGTAAACAAAGACTTCAGTTTCTCAAAGGCAGATTGGGCTTCAGAGGACCACAGGAAGCGAACATGTAGGCGGTTTACTTGGGTTATGGGCGAAATGATGGAAGAAATGTTCCTTATAAACCTTCTATAGAAGTTTGCAAACCCTACAAACCTTTGTATACCCTTCTTGTCTGACGGAGTTGGCTAGTCTAGGATTGCCTGCACTTTCTGTGGATCCATAGCTACACCACTTACTATTTACCACTGGTAGAGATGATGAGCCCTAGGAATTGTATGGATTTCTTTTCAAAGTCACACTTTTCTGCTTTCGCGTAAAGTCAGTGTTTTTTTAGTGTGAGTAATACTGTCTTTATGTGAGTTTGATGGAGCTCCAAGGTGGTTGAGAAGATAAGGATGTCATCCAGATAGATGATGACGAAGTAGTCAAGATATTCCCGGAAGAAGTGCTGGAAAGTAACCGGGGCGTTACAGAGCCCAAACGGCATCACCAAATACTCAAAGTGCCCGAACTTCGTTCTTCCACTTAATGCCCTCACGGATGCGAACGAGGTTGTAGGCACCCCGGAGGTCGAGTTTGGTGAACACTTGGGCTGAACGAAGTCTCTGGAAGAGTTCAGGGACCAGTGGAAGTGGATATCGGTTCTTTATGGTGATTTTATTTAATTCCTTATAGTCCACACATGGTCTTAGAGTCTTATCTTTTTTTTCGACAAAGAAAATGCTGGCACCGGCAGGAGAAGAAGGACGGATGAAGCCCTTTGCCAAATTTTCGTCTATGTACTGTCGTAGTGTCCCCAATTCCACTTCAGAGAGGGGGAATATACGTCCAAATGGAACTTCGGCCCCTGGAAGCAGCTCGATAGGACAATCATATGGCCGATGTGGTGGTAGAACATCGGCCTTTCTCTTATCAAAAATGTCCAGGAATTCATGGTATGCCCGGGGTACATCCTGGTTAGTGGAGAATACCGACTGGACTGTCAGACAACTGGTGGTATCTCTGGATTCAGTGATGAGGCAATGTTGTTGGCAATAGGGTGAAGTGAACAGGACTTCCTTCTTGATCCAATCGATCTGGGGGTTATGGGCTTGGAGCCAAGAGATACCCAAGATAATTGGAGACATAGGTGAACTCAAAACGTCAAAACGTATGAATTCCCGATGGCCATCGGGAGAGGTAATAAGGAGAGGAGAAGTCTCTGGAGTAACAAGGCCGGAGTTAGGTAGGGTGCCATCTGCTAAACGGACTTGCAGACCCCGTTTCTTGTGGAGGAGGGGCAACCTAAGGTTTCTTGCCAGGTTCAAGTCCACAAAGCAACTGCATGCTCCAGCATCGATTATAGCCTGGAGCCGGATCTCTTCTTCTCCCAACTGCAGTGAAATGGGGAGAACGAGTTGTGAGGGAGAAGTCCCAGAAACCTGGAAATATGCTGGAGAGTAGGTGGGTGGCTTCTTGAACTTCCTGGGACAATCGCATAGGTAATGTCCGTTTCCTCCACAATAGAGGCAGAGATTGGCTAGGATACGACGACATCTTTCATCAGGAGTAAGTGACGTAACAGGCCAATCTGCTTGGGAACTGATCTAAAGGTGGGTGTACTGGCGGGTCTGCAGGTTTGTGATTGTTCAGACGGTCTCTCCCGCAACCGTCGATCCAGTTGGATGGATAATTGGATGAGACCCTCTAGTGTAGTGGGAATCCCAATCCTGACCAACTCGTCCTTGAGGGATTCAAGGCAGAACTGATGTAGTAAAGCTGCCTCATTCCAGCCAGGCCAGGGGTCAGATACCAAAAGACAGTCCAAGAGAGGCACAGGAACAAGCCGGGTCATACACGGAGGGCAGAAGATCGGAGAGCAGTCAGCCAAGCCGCGGTCAAAGCGAGGAGATAAACAGGAACACTGGTCAAGCCAAGCAGAGGTCAAGCAGGGGTCTTCAGAGTAAACAAGGCACAGGAACACAGGAGCTGTTTGATAATCCAGCAAACTGCAAGTGTCAGTGTCAGGTTTAAATAGGCTGGGGGGTATGCCCACAAGATCAGGGCGTGTGTACACGTGTGCGCGCATTGGTGTGCACAGACTGCCGTGGTCCAGCTATCGCGCATCTGCGTGCGCGCGGGTGCACAGAAACTCGCCTGGCACCACCATGACGGTTACTGGTGGAATTGCCCACAACACGGCCATTTCCCGGCACAAGTCAAGGAGGCTTTGCGTCATGCTAATGATAGGTGCAGACTCCATGCTGACCGCAGACGCCTGCTTGCGCCTTCCTACCAGGTTGGGGACAGGGTCTGGCTGTCATCTCGCAACCTCTGACTTTGTGTTCCCTCACTGAAGTTCGCACCTTGGTTTATTGGGCATTTCTGTATCCTTTTCAGGATTAATCCAGTGGCTTACGCGTTGGACCTTCCTCCTAGTATGTGCACCTCAAATGTGTTTCATGTCTCCCTATTGAAACCATTGGTCTGCAACCGCTTTACCACCTCAGTGCCACGTCCTCACCCTATACAGGTTGAAAACCATGAGGAGTATGAGGTACAATCCATTGTTTACTCCCGTAGGTTCCATGGGCGCATACAGTACCTGGTGCATTGGAAGGGGTATGGTCTGGAGGAACGCTCCTGGGTCTCATCCTCAGACGTACATGCTCCTGATCTCCTCTGTGATTTCCATAGATGTTTTCCCCTCAAGCCTGGTGGTCCTCCGATGGGGAGGGGTCATTGAGGAGGGGGGTACTGTCAGGGCTGGCTCAGCCCTTCCTTCTCTGAGCTGGCCGCTCAGCTGTCGGCTAATTGCCAGCTCTCATCTCTCTCCACAGTTAACCAGCTGTTGTGGATCTGCTCATCAGTCCTGCCTACTTAAAGATCTCCAGCTCACTTCATTCCTGCCTTCGCCTTGGTCACATCACAAGAAACCATCTCCTGCGTTGATGTTTAAAGACTGGCTTTGCTGACATCCCTTCTGGCTCCTTATCATACTTTCTGTTCCTTTACTTGGATCCCTGACTTCTGGCCTGGCTGATAACCTGATCTGGTTACTGAACTCTGGCTTGGCTGACTACCCGATCCGGTTACTAGACTCTGACTATGCTTTGGCTATGCTTACTCTATTTACCTTTTTATTTTTATTAATAAACAAGTGTGATTTTACTGTACTTCTGTCTCGGTCTGGTTCATGGTTCCTGACAGGGCTCTCTTGACTGCCCAGTGTTATTAAATTGTGTAATTAAAAATGGGCCTTTTTTGGGCAATGACCATTTAGAATCATCAGTTTTCTTGGTGGTCAAGTACATGTCTTGATATTTAAAAATAGCTCAGTTTAAGTCTTCCTCTCTGTGTTCTTTCTCTAAGAACCTCTGATTAAGAATGAGGCTTTGAGATTAGTCTTCGATGGAAGTGCAGTTTCATTTAAGTCAGCAAAATTGACTTTATGGAATATTGTCCATCTCTTTTCTATGGGGGAAGCTTTTTTGTGCAGGTAAAAAGTTCCTGCAGTAGATTTCAAATGAGTATGAGAGCATATCAGGAAATATTGGTTATAAGATAATTTAAGATCAAGGAATATTAGGAGAATTGGGGTCAGAAACTAAAGTGAACTGTACTCTGAATTGATTGTTGTTACAGTAGCTGAAAAATTCCTAAATGATTGGATCTTTCCTTCCCAAATGATGATCACATCATCTATATAGCTACCGTAGTATACCAAGTTGCGTGAGAATGGGTTGTGGGCCCAGATGTAGGAGTTCTTCCAGTATTCCATTTGCATAACTGTCAGACAGAAAAAGTCAGACGGAAGCTTTTTATCGTATATTCCGATTGTGTGTATGCCTCATCGGACTTTTTTTTTTGAAAATTCTGACGGACCTAGAAATAGAACATGTTCTAAATATTTCCGACGGAACCAATTCCTATCAGGAAAACCGCTCGTCTGTATGCTGTTCTGACGTACCAAAAACGATGCTTGCTCTGAAGCAAGTACGAGACAGAAGCTATTGGCTACTGGCTATTGAACTTCCTTTTTCTAGTACCATCATACGTGTTGTACGCCACCACATTCTTTTTTTTTTTTTTTTTTATTCCATATTTTTATTAGATTTTACAAGTAAATACATTGTACAATTAGAACTGTACGTCGTGCAACGACGTCTAAGTGTTTTAACAGGATGTAGCTAAACTTTAACAGGTTGAGAGTATCTGTTCGCGGTAAACATATGCAACAGTTTATGAATACGTTTTAAATTTCCTTAAAAGGTAAAAGAGACATTTCTTACATTATTACCGTTAGCAGCCCACTGCCCTGGCGTGGCACCCCAATTGGGATCCTTAGTGCCACTCCAGCGCAGAGCGCCCGCCACCACATTCTTGACGGTCGGACTTTGGTGTGACAGTGTGTACGCAAGACAGTTTCAGCGGAATTCCGTCGGAACTCTGTTGGAAAAACCTTCAGAGTTTATTCCGACGAGAAAACCGGTCATGTGTACGCATAACTCTGACCAGCTTCCCTGTCCCTGCTGTAGAAAAGCATCCCTACAACATGATGCTGCAACCACCATGTTTTATGGTGAAGATGGTGTGTTCAGGGTGATGTGCAGTGTTAGTTTTTCACCACACATAGTGTTTTTCTTTTAGGCCAAAAAGTTCAATTTTGGTCTCATCTGACCAGAGCAACATATTTGCTGTGTCCCCCACATGACTTCTCGCAAACTGCAAACAGGACTTCTTATGGCTTTCTTTCAACAATGGCTTTCTTCTTGCCACTGTCTTTCTTCCATCCCACACACAGTAAAAAATCACTCCCAGGGAACACATTTAAACCTTTGATTGACCCTGAGGTTAACCTCTTCCCTGCCAGTGTCAATAATAAAGTAACAGTGCATTTTTTTTGCACTGATCACTGTATTATTGTGTCACTGGTCCGCAAAAAGTGTCACTTAGTGTCAGATTTGTCCGCCCGCAATGTCACAGTCCCGCAAAAAATCGATGATTGCCGCCATTACTAGTATAAAAAAATTTAAAAAAATAAAGAGTCCATAAATCTATCCCATACTTTGTAGATGCAATCACTTTTGTGCAAACCAATCAATATATGCTTCTTGGGATTTTTTTTTACCAAAAATATGTAGCAGAATACAAATTGGCCTAAATTGATGAAGAAATTAGTTTTTTTACATTTTTTGATTGGATTTTTTATAGCAGAAAGTAATTTTTTTTTTTTTTTTCAAAATTGTTGGTCTTTTTTTGTTTATAGTGCAAAAAATCAAAACCACAGAGGTCATCAAATAATTGTAAATTTGTAAAGAGGACATTTGTAAAATGAATATGAATCTACTTGTTTTGTTTATTGAAAACTGGTGTTAATAAAATTTATGAATTACAAAAAAAAATAGTCTGGCTATTACTTGGCTAAGTTCTTTGAGGACTCTTGAGTGTAAGCCATCTGGTCATGGTGATTTATTTGCATTTGGTTTTTCAAGTCTTTTTGGACACTGGCTTCTTTTAGCCACAAGGATACATTCCATGATGCGTTAATAACGATCCAGTCCTGGTTACTGTACCCCTCCTTTTTCCTTTGTAAATACAGAGATTAATGCATTTAGAACAATAGCCTTCTCCTTGTCATTTGTAACAAACTTCCCCAGATCATCATTTATGGGGCCTATATGCGCTGACTTCACTTTCTTACTATACATATTTTTTAAAAATGTTTTGTTTTTGTTTTGTTTTTTTTTGCATGGGATTCCCTTTTCAAATACATACCAGACCCTGATCAAGGTTGCTTTGTTTACAAACATAAAAAAGTGGCAAAGAATAGTCATTTAACCACTTGACCACTGGGCACTTAAACCCCCTTCCTAACCAGACCAATTTTCAGCTTTCGGTGCTCTCACATTTTGAATGACAATTACTCAGTCATGCAACACTGTACCCATTTGAAATGTTTGTCCTTTTTTTCACACAAATAGAGCTTTCTTTTGGTGGTATTTAATCACGGCTGGGTTTTTTATTTTTTGTGCTATAAATCAAAAAAGACTGAAAATTCAGTAAAAAAAAAAAAAAAAAAATAATAATTTGTTCCTGTTAGAGTATTGGCAGAGTATTGGCAGAGTATTGGTGAGTATTGGCGAGTATTGCAGAGTATTGCATAGTATGGACACTGAGCAGCGCTGTGGGCTGGATCTGCAGTGCCCACAGCACTGCAAACGATCTCTTCCTTTCTCCTCTCACACTGTACCGATCGGTACAGAGAGGGGAGGGAGGAACCGGCATCATGACATGATGCCGGTTTGTTTACAAGTGATGCTCCATCATTTGACGGAGAGATCACGTGGTAAGCGGCCGCTATCAGCGGCCATTTACCGTGATCCGTGAGGACCTGGCGGTCACGGATGTTCCCGGGTGCGCACCCCAGGGGGCTCTTTGGAGCGCGATTCTGTGAGGACTTCCATGGACGCCCACCCAGAATAAGCCGACCGCGCTGTAGACGTCTTTCGGCTATGGCCCAGTCGGCATGTGGTTAATGACAAACGTTATTTTCTTTCCTAATGTTACTTTTGCTTTAATGAATTGTATATTTGCTCTATTTAAAGTAAAACTAAAGGCAAAGCTTTTTTTTAAAAAAAAATTGGATAGAGTGGAGTGGGATTAGACCACCTGTCAGGTTTTTATTGCTGTCTGTGCCCCCATCAAGGAGATTCATCATCTCTATTTTTCTTGTTTACCATTATCAGTGAAAGTAAAAGAAAATCACAAATTTTGGGTTGTCCCCAGAAAAGAAATAGGGGAGAAATATTCCAATGGGGACACTAGTTCTGGTGACCTGGAGATCCCCAAGGAATTCTCTTAAATTGCCAGAAGTTCCTCTCACTTCCTGTTTGGCTATGAGATGGGAAGTGGAGGGAAATCTCCACAATGAAACATAGATAGTAAAAATAAACTGAGAGGGGTTGTAAGTTTCCCTTACTCTATCCAAAATTAAAAAAAAAAGCCTATAGTTCTACTTTAAGCTTCCCCTAGATATCTTATGTAAAGAAATTGTATATTTTTAATGTTGTTCTCTAGGCCTTATTAGATGGCCTCTAAGCCTTATGGTATTTTCAACCTTGTTTTGCCTTGGTAGCCCCATGTTAGTACCAAACTATCAATTTCCCATTTAGCCGGAAAGCTGGGACATTGGCCTTGCAAAGGGCTAGACAAAATAAGATTCAGCTCCCATAGACCAGTAGGTTTCATGTTTGAAGATGATTTTTTCATTGTTCAGCAAATTTTCAGCAAACCAGACTTTGTTTTGTTTGTCCATCACTAGTCAGCAAGTGTACAGCTAGCGATGGGCTACCTTATTGGCGAGCCAGACATGCACTGCATAAGAAACATCCTGTATTAAATATTTGTTCATAAAATAAACATTGTAAACAAAAAGTACAAAGTCCTAATATATGCAGAGGAGCATTTACTAAAAGTATTTTAATATAGTAATTTAATCAATAACTGTTTGAAATAAATACCAAAGCTATTCCTTGTGTGTAGAAAACAGGAAAAATACCTTTTTAGATGTCGTTTATTTAGATTGCTGAAATTGTCTATGCTTCTTACAAAGTCACAGATATCTATTAGTGTGGAAGATTGGGAAGACACAAAAGAAACCAAGGAATCGACAACTAATCGCAACAATCATCGGAATTCCACATCCAGCGACCATTCAGATCATCCCTTACTACGAAGGAAAAGTATGCAATGGGCCAGAAGACTAAGTAGAAAAGTTCCCAGACATTCTAACAAAATAGCAGAGAGGATAAGTCAACAAAGGATGACTTTGTGCAGAAGATCAGAAAGGCAAGAACTAGCAGAACTTGTTAAGAACAGAATGAAGCATTTGGGTCTTCCTACAGCAGGTTACGGTAGGTAAACTTTAAAAAAAAAAGTAGTATATGTGCTTATAATCATGCATTCATGTAAAGGATGAGGTTTGGGATCATTGCAACCATAGACTTGAGACAAATTCTGTGGATTTAAGAATTGCAGTTCTGGTGAATTTTTGTGTGATATGCTTGGGAGAATTTTTTTTAGTATAATGCACTGCATTGCCTTTGAACTATGACCAACAGGCTTACAATTGCCCATTAGGGAGCTTTTGGATAAGCCTGCCCCTCATTAGAAAGGGGGATGTACAGAGCAACTATTTTATAAAAAATAGTCTAAAATATTTGTTCAAAAAATGTATTTACTATGATTACCAGCTTCATCATTTGGCCATAATGTGGTATTTTCTTGAAGTGGCTCATACATGAAAATACATAATTATTGCCATTAGCCACTTGATGACAATGACAACCCTAAGAAATAATGATAGAAAGCTTTTTACAGTGAAAATGTGTGCTGGCTGAACAAATGATTGACACATTTGCATTGTCAATTTTTTATATATAGGTCCCATAGTGTAAGTGTACTGGAAATGGAGTGAGTACAAAGAAGGGCAACAAAGCTAATAAAGGGTCTGGAGGATGTTAGTTATGAGGAAAGGTTGTGAGCACTGAACTTATTCTCTCTGGAGAAGAGATGCTTCAGAGGGGATATGATTTCAATTTATAAATACAGTACTGGTGACCCCACTATAGGAATAAAACTTTTTTTGCAGAAGGGAGTTTAACAAGACACGTGGCCACTCATTAAAATTAGAAGAAAAGAGGTTTAACCTTAAACTGCATAGAGGGTTCTTTACTGTAAGAGCGGCAAGGGTGCGAAATTTCCTTCCACAGACGGTCATCTCAGCGGGGAGCATCAATAGTTTCAAAAAACTATTAGATAAGCACCTGAATGACCACAACATACAGGGATATACAATCTAATACTGACATATACTCACAGAAATAGGTTGGACTTTATGGACTTGTCTTTTTTCAACCTCACCTACTATGTAAAGAGTGATATATTGGCATAATAAATGACAGGCAAACAGAGAGCACTAGATGTCATTTTATTGTTATTTATACATGAAGCTAATTCCCTTTTTTGAAGACATTGTCAAGGAGGAGAATGTGTTACACCAGAGGTTGATCAGAATGGAATTATTCCCCATGCTTTAGGCTTGGATATGATCCCAGATATCCTGCATCTTAGACCTCTTGTAATTTAAGCGGTCCACACATGAGGGTAAACACACAGCTATATCACCAGGCGTGAAGGTGTTGGATTCTTAAAGGTAATGGTCTTTATCGAAGAAGAGGGATTTTTCACTTTAATAGATGGAATGCTTCTTAATAAGGACACAGGTTCCATAAAAAGTGTGGACACATGGTCAATGTTTTTCTTTTACTTGGACATTAAAAATCTAAAGTGCTAATTTTAAAGGCTAATATGCAAGTTATTGTCATAAAAAGTGTTTGGGGACCCGGTGCTGCCCCAGGGGACATGTATCAATGCAAAAAAAAGTTTTAAAAACTGACGTTTTTTCGGGAGCAGTGATTTTAATAATGCTTAAAGTGAAGCAATAAAAGTGAAATATTCCTATAAATATCGTGCCTGGGGGGTGACTAGTATGCCTGTAAAGTGACACATTTTCCCTTGTTTAGAACAGTCCCTGCAGCAAAATGACATTTCTAAAGGAATAAAAGTCATTTAAAACTGCTTGGGGCTGTAATGTAATGTTGCCCCCCCCCCAGCCCATTACCAGGCCCTAAAAAGGCGTGGGGCCCCCAGGCCCTAAATACTCTGAACAACAACAGTATACAGGCAGTCCCCGGGTTACAAACATGATAGGGACTGTAGGTTTGTTCTTAAGTTGAATCTGTTTGTAATTTAGAACAGGTACATTTTGTAAATGTAGCTCCAGCCAAAAAATCTATTTTTAAGCATTTTGGATAACATAGGGAAGGGTTATCATCACCCCTGTAACATTTGTTTTGCTGTCTGTGCCCCTGTTCAGAAGATTTTACCTCACTTTCTGTCCCAATGACAATTGGATTTAGAAATTTTTGGGTTACAAGGATTGGTGATAAAGCATCAGTGGAGACACCTTTTTTCCCATATTAACTCTTACAGGAGAGAATTTCCCTTCCTAGTGGTAGATTTCCTTTCACTTCCTGTTGTCTCCCTCCGTTTGTAAGTAGAAGTCGTTTGTAAGTCGGATGTTTGAAAATAGGGGACCGCCTGCCCTATACACTCTGCGGAAAATTGAGCCTTAGGTGTTGGTGGTACAACAACACTGTAAGCCCTCACAGTTACACTTGGTGGGCGCTGGAATGGGCCCTGCTGTGAAATATTATATCAAGAATTGTAATTACGCGCCCCTGTTAAACAGGGGTACAAAAATTGGGCCTTAGGCGGTGGTGGTGGTGGCACAACACTGTAAAGTTCACAGATACTTTTGTTGAGCGCAGGAACAGGCCTTGCTGTGATATATTAGATTAAAAATTGTAATTACGCGCCCCTGTTAAACAGGGGTATAAAAATTGGGCCTTAGGTGGTGGTGGTGGTGGTGGCACAACACTGTAAAGCCTGACAGATACTTTTGTTGAATGCAGGAACAGGCCCTACTGTGAAATATTAGATCAAAAATTGTAATTACGAGTCCCTGTTAAACAGGGGTAGAAAAATTGGACCTTAGGCAGTGGTGGTGGTGCCCTGAACCGAAAATATTCCTAGAAGCTATCATCATGAAGATTGAGGAGGAATAGGATAGTCACTCAGCATAATAGGATAGTTGCTCAGCATATGCAGTCTTCAAGGGATCTCACATCCATAGAAAAATCAATCGGTTACATCAGCATCAGGTGCTTGGTAGCTGGTGATCCAAGATTGATTCATTTTTATGAATGTGAGCCGATCAACAGAGTCTGTGGACAGGCGCACTCTGTGATCGGTTACAAAGCCTCCAGCAGCACTGAATGTGCATTCAGAAAGAACGCTGGATGAAAGATAGGCCAGTAGCTCAATTGCATATTGAGCAAGCTCTGGCCAGTGGCCCATCCTCAAGACCCAGTAACCCAGTGGATGTTCTGGTGGAAAGGTCTCCAAGTCTGAACTTGCCCCTAGATATTCCTGCACCATGTAATTCAGACACTGGCAATGGTTGCTGGAACCGATCAGACCTGGATGCTGAGGACTGAAGAATTGTCTAAAGGCATCGGTCAGCCGGCCACCTTCTCCACCACTCTTTCTGTGACTGAACGAAGACTCAGCAACACGTTTTCAAGCACCAGGAAATTCCAACCTCCCAGGCTCTGGAAACGCATTGCACAAACCTTTCTGCAAGGCCTCCCGAAGATGTTTCATCCCCTGCTCCCTCTGCGAAGGCTGGATAAGTTCTGCAACCTTACCCTTGTAACATGGATTAAGAAGGGTTGCCAGCCAGTAATGATCCCTTTCCTTGATACCACGAATCCTAGGGTCCTTTCGCAGGCTTTGCAGGATCAGGGGGGCCATGCAGCGTAAGTTTGAAGAGGCATTCTATCCTGAGTCTTCTGGGTCACTAAGGATCACATGATCCTCAACCACCTCCTCCCAGCCACATACAACTCCATGGGTTTCTGGGGACTGCAAACGATTCCTTGAAGACTGCTGCTGATGCTAAGTGTTATGCTCCACCTCCATGCTGACACAATCCTCCTCCTCCTCTTCTTCTTCCTATGTGATCGGCTGACCTGCAGGATTACTAGTATCTGGATAAAGGGGGCCTTGAGAGGTAAGGAAGTCCTCCTCTTCCTCCCGCTGTTCTGCCTCAAGTGCCCTGTCCATTATTCCATGAAGCGTGTGCTCCAACAGGAAGACAAGAGGGACAGTATTACTGATGCATGCACTGTCACTGCTCACCATCCTTGTGGCCTCCTCAAATGGTGATAGGACAGTGCATGCATCCTTGATCAGTAGCCACTGGCGTGGCAAAAAAAAGCCAAGCTCCCCTGACCCTGTCCTGGTGCCATACTCACACAGGTACTTATTGATGGCCCTCTGCTTCTTGTGCAGCCGCTGCAGTATTGCCAACGTTGAGTTCCACCTGGCGG
The DNA here is from genome assembly GCF_042186555.1 of Aquarana catesbeiana. Lineage (NCBI taxonomy): Eukaryota > Metazoa > Chordata > Amphibia > Anura > Ranidae > Aquarana > Aquarana catesbeiana. The sequence continues at coordinate 184,455,543 of NC_133330.1, read as the reverse complement.
CAGGTCACAAATGAGGCGGTTCTTGAGCAGGTTACATTCTCTTTGAATGTCAGCCAGCCGAGCACTGGCATTATATGACCGGCGGAAATGACCACAGAATTTCCTGGCCTGCCTCAGGAGATCCTGTAAGCCAGGGTACAATGCTCAAGAACCGCTGCACCACCAAATTCAGACTGTGAGCCAAACAGGGAACATGGGTCAAGTGTCCCTGTCGGAGGGCAGAGAGGAGGTTGGTGCCATTGTCGCATACAACCATTCCTGGTTGAATTTGGCGTGGTGCCAACCACCTCTAAGCCTGCCTGACCGAATCTCTGCCCCAGTGTGGCTCCTGTCCCTAAGCAGACCAACTCAATCACCGCATGGCATCTTTTTGCCTGAGTGCTTGCGTAGCCCCTTGAACACCTATGGAGCACCGCTGGTTCAGAGGAGAAATCTGCAGAGGACGAGGCCATAGAGGAAGAAGAAGAGGAGGGGTGGAGGAGAGAGCTGTTGCAGAATCACCACTAGCATTTTGGAGGCGTGGTGGTGGAACAAGCTCCAACAATACTGAACCCTGTCCTGCATCCTTCCCAGCTGCCAGCAGAGTTACCCAGTGCGCCGTGAAAGAAAGGTAACCTCCCTGTCCATGCCTGCTGGACCATGAGTCAGCAGTAATATGCACCTTACTGCTGACCACCCTGTCCAACGAGGCCAAGACATTGCCTTCCACATGCTGGTAGAGATCTGGAATTGCGTTCCGAGAAAAGAAATGGCGTTTGGGAACCTGCCATTGAGGTACCGCACATTCCACAAAATCATGAATGGGGGCAGAGTCTACCAGCTGAAAAGGCAGCAGTTGCAGTGCTAGCAATTTGGCGAAGCTAGCATTCAGACGCTGAGCATGTGGATGGCTGGGACCAAATTTCTTTTGACAGTTTAGCAACTGGGGTAGGAAAATTTGCCTGCTAAAATCGAATTTTGGTGTACCGCTAGCAGATTGGGCACAAGTACTTGGGATGCCTATTTCTATACCTTCATTCCTCTCAGTGCAGATTTCTGAGAGGACTGGAGGTTTAGTGGGGTTGGAGATCCCAGCTGAAGAGGAGTAAGGAGAGGTCCGCCTTGTTTTTTGATGTGGGTCTTTTAAGTGCTGTTGCCAACGGACTGCATGGGAGGTCGTCATATGTCTGGTCAAGCATGTGGTGCCCAAGCGGCTGGTGTTTTGGCCACGCTTCAGGCATATGTTGCAAACAGCAACGGTGCAATCTGCTTCACGCATGTCAAAAAAGGCCCACACCAAAGAACTTTTTGAAATATGTGGGAAGTTAGCAGCGCCCTGCACATGCTTAGCTCTGCGGTGTGATGCAATAGGTTGGCTGTCCTTAAGCTGCCCCCTGGAGGGCATCCTGCCTCGTTGGAGATGTGCCTCCTCCTCCTCCTCTCTTCTATCAGGCATCCAAGTAGAGTCAGTGACCTCATCATCTCCTCCCTCCTCGTCACTGGAGCAAACTTGGCAGTATGCTGCAGCTCGGGGAACATGACTGCCAGTTTTTTGACCTTCTTGGGCACCCCCTCTCTTTAGGCTCACGTTACTCCCTTCCTCAACCTGAGTACCATCATCGGAGCCTTCAAATCGCTGCGCATCCTCCTGCAGCATGTACCCGACACTGTGGTCGAATAGTTCGGGGGACTCCTCTGTGCATGATGGTGGGGCTAGGGAAGGAGTGACTGTTGGCATGGAGCCGATGGAATAGGCCGCTTTGGCAGCTGCATTGGCAGGCAAACTACTCTGAGCCTGGGTGACAAAGGATGAGGAGGATGAGGAGGGCTTTGTTATCCATTCCACCAACTCTTCTGCATGTTGTGGCTCAATAACACGGCCAGCTGCAGAGAAAAAAGGCAAACGTGCCCCACGGCCACGTGCTGAGGATGCACCGTGTCCACGACCAGCACTGTCGACTGTAGACACAGAGCCTGCTTGCCCTCTTTTAGTGGCCTGTGAGTGCCTGCCTCTCCTTGGTGGCCTTCCGGACATGCTGTAAATTTTGTTTAGCAAAACCACACTACACTGTATTGTGTACTGTGTACACCACCAGGAAAGTAGTAGCAACTGCACTAGGGGTGCACGGTACTATGTACACCAACAGAAGTGTAATAACAACTATGGGTGCAGTGTATGTGTTGTGTACTGTGTACACAACCAGAAAAGTAGTAGCAACTGCACTAGGGATGCACGGTACTGTGTACACCAACATAAGTGTAAAAACAACTATGGGTGCACTGTATGTATTGTGTACTGTGTACACCACCAGAAAAGTAGTAGCACTAGCAACTGCACTACGAGTGCACGGTACTGTGTACACCAACAGAAGTGTAATAACAACTATGGGTGTACTGTATGTATTGTGTACTGTGTACACCACCAGAAAAGTAGTAGCAACTGCACTAGGGGTGCACGGTACTGTGTACACCAACAGAAGTTTAATAACAACTATGGGTGAACTGTATGTATTGTGTACTGTGTACACCACCAGAAAAATAGTAGCACCAGCAACTGCACTACAGGTGGATGGTACTGTGTACACCAACATAACTGTAATAACAACTATGGGTGTACTGTATGTATTGTGTACTGTATACACCACCAGAAAAGTAGTAGCAACTGCACTAGGGGTGCACGGTACTGTGTACACCAACAGAAGTGTAATAACAACTATGAGTGTACTGTATTGTGTACACCACCAGAAAAGTAGTAGCAACTGCACTAGGGGTGAACGGTATTGTGTACATCACCAGAAGTCTAATAGCAACTATGCGTGCACTGTATGTATTGTGTACAGTGTACACCACCAGAAAAGTAGTAGCAACTGCACTAGGGATGCACGGTACTGTGTACCATGCACCAACAGAAGTGTAATAACAACTATGGGTGTACTGTATTGTGTACACCACCAGAAAAGTAGTAGCAACTGCACTAGGGGTGCATACAGGTGGATACAGTGGATATATATGTATACAAGACTGTGTATATATATATATATATATATATATATATATATATATATATATATATATATATTAAATACACTGCAGCTAACTCTGAATAACCTGCCTGCCTGCTCAATCTAAATGACACTCTCTCTCCATCCACACCGACAACACACTACACGGCGCTGACCTGCAGGCAGCCTTATATAGTGTGGGGAGTGAACTTAGTCCCCCTGAGTAATGATTGGCCAAAGGCACAATGCCTTTGGCCAATTATGGCTCTCTTAGCTGAGGGCGCTGGGATTGGCCAAAGCATGCAGGTCATGGAGCATGCTTTGGCCAAGCATCATACAGCAATGCACTGCACCCCCGCTGCTCGAATTTGGCGCAAAGGGCCCATAATGTTAGGTTTTCGACGAACGGGTGAACAGCCAGTGTTCGAGTCGAACTCATGTTCAACCTGAACAGAAAGCTCATCCCTAGTTTTGATGTAATTGATGGTTTCATGTAATATGATTTATTATATTTGTAAATTTATGCTGGATCACCTTCAGTTTGTTTGTTTCAACGCTATTATTTTGTTATATGGTCAGAGTAATGAATTTACTTACTAGTTTACTAAATTAAGACAAAGGGCATGTAAGGAGGTGAGAGCTGCACATTTTTTCTTTGTTTGTTTATGCATTTTGTGTGAGATGTGTGAAATACACACCGTGCGAGCAAGCTCCCAATAGGGAAAACATGTTTTTTTTCTGAACGGTGAAATAATTGTTATAGTTATGTAAACCATATCGACCAATGATTTGGATCCTTGTCAATCATGATAAGTGCTACCTAATGACATTGATTTGCCAAACCACGACCAAAGATGCTACCCTTGTGCAGATGACAGATCCCCAGCCAGCTTTCTAAGTAAACAAGCTGGCTGAAGATACTAGGTGATAGCATTGACCAAATAGGGTGATATTTGGACAATGACTAGCTATGACCATATTTAGTCAATAACATCGCCCAGGATCCCCAGCAACTTTGTTTACAAACAGAGGCTAGCTAGAGATCTGTCATTTGGTGGTGGCAGTGCTACCACTGCTAAATGACAGATCCCAGTCGCTGTTTGTAAACCAACAATATCAGTTGTAAAAGAGTATATTGTACTGTATCCACAACTTCACATGCACATTTAAGACACCCCCAAAGCATGTTATTTAAAGGATTTGTGTGTTTTTAATTTTGCCCTTTAAGTCACTTTAAAAGATCATCTTTCCGCTAAACTGTATTTCATTTTTTTGCATTGGTACATGTCCCCCATAGCAAGAGCCCCCATGCATTTTTTAAACAAAAACTTGCAGATTAGCCTTGAGAAATGAAAAAAGCACAGGGCTGTGTTCGATATTTCGCTGGGTTAGTCAAACATGCAGTAAATCAAACTTTGCCCAGTTTGCTCATCACCATTTTTTGTGAACACATAATCAAAAAATCCTCCACGCTACAAAAAACAAACTACTAAGCAAAAAAAATTCTGTGCAAATATTAATACATATAATCTGGTTGTAACAGCTAGTGATGCGTGTTCCCACACCAATTGAAAGTCTTGAATATGAAAAATCCCACAACCAATAAATCAGTAATCGAACATACCCAAAATGCATCAAATCAAACCAAATAATAATACTCTTAAAAAAATATAGATATATCAAGTATTCAAATATTCAACTCAAAATGTCCCAAAATGTCTTCTTCTGTGAATATCAATAATTCACATATTGCCGTGTTGTCCTCCGCCATTAAAGTGCCAGATTCTGAAGGAGGTTATTATTAAAAGGTCACCACCATAAACATGTACTTCTCCAACTTCCAATCAAACCGCTTTCCTGGACATATTGACCCTCTGCAATGTGAGGTCTATCTGCCCCCTGCCCTTTAATTAAGGCCAATGCTCCTCGTCACCCCAATATTATCCCCTGTCACAAGCACCATAAGCGTCTCTCTATACATCACCAATTAGCCAAGGAAAAAAAAAAGCAGCCTTCAAGAAGGACACTATAACAGCCACTACTAGAGTGCTGAAAGCTATGCTTCAAAGATCTAAGGGAATACCCTCCAAACTGTTCAATCATCTCCCCATAACAGCACTGGATCCCCTGATTCCAAACACCTCTTCTAAACAATGGATTAAAAATGGCCTAAAATTCATTGGAGACTTATACACAGGATCCTCTTTAGCCTCATACCAACAACTACTCAGAATTTCATATAAATCACAGATTTTGCTTTATGGGCAGCAGTGTCCTGGTTCCAACGCTCACAATGCACCATCCTATGTGACCTTCTCCATGCCAAAAACTCTTCCATGCAACACTGGGAGCAATGGACCAACCACACTTATCCAGTTCAACAATGGCACAAGGCCCTTTCTGCAACTCTCAAAGCCTCCCACTGCATTTCTCCTTGGGAAACTATTGGTTCTTAACACCCACAACGCTAGCCCATAGTACCCCACATCCTGCTCGAATTGTTGGAGGCAATGTGGTTACCAGGGCTCAACCTACCACATATGGTAGAGCTGCCCCAAAATTGCTAACTTTGTGGAATAATGTTGCCGCCTTTATTAATTCTATTACAAATATCTCCTTCTCTCCTGCACCACAAATGATCCTGTTGGGCATGGATTACCATCTCTAGCCTCCTAAGCTGTACACCATAATTACATATACAGTATATCCATAGCAATTCACTTAGCTATTGCCAGAACAACAAGCTGTTATTTTAAACGCAAATTGCCAACTTGAAAATGCCTTTGCCAAAGCCCACCTACAATTACCCAAATTCCTCAGCAATTGGCAAGCCTGGTTATATGACCCTAGAAGCCCCTCAAAATCAAAACTGCTCTGAAAAAACTATCATTATAGACAAAATATATCCTCCCATGACTTATCAGGGGTTGTGGTATATGCCCATGGAACTGCCTGGTCATATCATGAAAAACCTCTCACCCCTGGGCTCTACACCACTGTTCTGTGTATACTAAATCTACACATAGCAGAACACTTCATGGACTGATGTACCAATCACAACTTATTGTATCATCTCTCAGGATTCTTATGCTCTTCCCTTTTTACTTGTTTTTTTTTCTCTCTAAAACTGTTTTGATGTATGATGTGCACTAACGCTCACATTTTATATGCTTTGTTTTCTCTGTACCTATGGTCCATAGTAATTTCAATAATAACTAAGGTAAAAAATAAAAATAAATAAATAAATAATGGGTGCATGTTCTTTAGGGCTGTTCCCAGATTCCTATACCTTTTTGACAGTAAATAAAATGGCCAAAACTTAAAGTGATATTAAAGTCTTTTTTTTTTTTTTTAAACAACAAACATGGTGTACTTACCTGCTCTGAGCAGTGGTTTTGCACAGAGCAGCCCAGATCCTCCTCTTCTTGTGTCCCTCACCAGCGCTCCTGACCCCTCCCTCCTGCCAAGCCAAGCTGCTGCTCCTCATTGGCTTACTGACTTTGACAGCAGCCGGTGCTAATGGCGTCCGCTGCTGTCTCAGCCAATGAGGAGGGAGAGTCCTGGACAGCCGAGGCTCTTGTACAACATTGCTTTATCGAGATGGAGCTCAGGTAAATTTTAGAGGGGCTGAGGGGGGCCACTGCACAAAGAAGGTTTTTTATCTTAATGCACAGAATGCATTAAGATAAAATAAACTTTCTGCATTCAGAACCACTTTATTAACAAGAATTGACTGCCATAGACTTCAATGGGATTTTATGTGAATTTTGAACAGAATTTGATGAGCCTTTGGACAGAATCACTCATCAATAAGGGGGTCTAGAGCAGTCTGTTATGCATTCTACCACTAAATGTATTTTGAATTATAGTATATAGAGAAGATGGGTTTGTTGCTAGAATATGCAGATAGATTGTGTGATTGTGTGCACCTAACCTTTACAAAATGCATATAAACCTATTTAGGAGAACACCTGCTCTATTTTATAATACATTGAAATTAGGATTTTTACAGTAAACACTGGCTATGTTTTGCTTCTGGAAATTTGTAAAACTTACTGTTGCTAGATATACTGTTGCTGCTGCTGTCTGGTCTTATGTTAATGAACCCAAAGACAGTGTTCCAAGAAATTGTCAACTTCCATTATAATCATTGTCTAAGGTTCCCATAGACAAAGACATTTTTAATCCTGCAGTGGTGATTTTCAAGTTTTAAAGCTTATATTAGCCCAAAAACAAAAATCGAATATATTTCAGCTTACCAGTCCTTTGATATTGTGGCTGTATTGGTTTTGTTTGTTAAGGAATTTTTTATTTTTTCAGATGGTGATTTTGCCAGTAACACATTTCTGTGTTTTGTTTTTATTTGTTTTTGCTTCCCAAAAGAAATCTTTAAAGTCTAATAACTTTTTTGTATTTGAAGAAATTGTACTTAAAAAAAATAAAAGGAATGCAGCCACCACATTTAAAGTGGTTCTAAAGGCTCAAATAAAGTGAACATAGAACAGAGTCGGGGCTTTGTACTGTGTGTGTAAATAGATGCACACAGCAGGGCTCAGAAGTGGAGAAGAAGAGGAGGAGTCGAGGGTGCTGTTGGGGAAGAGGAGTTTTAGGTCCTTCTGTGCAATATCATTGCACAGAGGCAGATAAGTATACCTTATTTGTGCTATTTTTTAAATAGTCTTTACAAACGCTTTAAGGACTGCAATATATTACATTTTTGTGTTTAGGTTTAGATATACTAATATCTAATAATATACTAATAATATAACAACACTAATTGTGTTTGTGACTCTAACTAAATAATTTTTAAGAAATTCAGACAAGTTGCACTTTTTTTTATTATTTTTATTGCAAATCCAGGTAGCTGATAGATGAAAAAACATAACAAAGCATTCATAACTTATTTATTTTATTTTGTACAGTATTTATAAAAAAAATCTAACTCTATTGGTACCTTTAAAGTGTGTCCGAGATACCCAAAAAGAAAATTGTTACGTATTCCAACCTACCAGTCCCTGAATGTGGTGGCTTTTTAATTTTTGTTTTCTTTTTTATTTTAAATTTTTTCATTTTTCTTTCATTTTCAGGCTTTTTCCTTTATTTTTTACATGGTGATCCAGCTAGCAAAATACTTTCTGTCCCTTTGTGACCACACTTATTTTCTAATGTATCTACAGAGGGAGGCATGGTTGCCACACAGGCTGGACTTCAAAAATATTGGACATTGTTTATCTTCATTACATAATAGATTGATGGAATTAGTAGTTTACACAATAATATTAATTTACTCAATAAAGATATGGATGTTTGTGCTTCCATTGCATATCACAAGAAGCAACAAGGACACTACAATTCTGACAAAATCAGCAAGTACTGAATTCTACTGAAAAAAGGCAGACACGGTTTTTGACAAGCCCTTTATTTAAAAAAAGAATATCTCTTGTGTAGATCCATCATTAATCATGATGACCGTTGCCACCGCCAACCCGGAAAAAAAAAAAAACAAAAGAGATCCGCACCCAACGCTGGCTCCTGTTGTTTGACAGCTCCGCTGCCTCCCACTGCTCAATAAACTAATTTAAAAAAATTATATCCACCTGTGTAGATCCATCATCAATCACGATTAGCACCGCCACCGCCAATCCAAAAAAAGAGGTCCACACCAGACCCTGGCTCCCATTGTCTGACAGCTCCACCGCCTCCCGACACTTAATAAACTAAGGGGTGAGGCCACCCGGTGAAGTCACTGGGTGGACATGCCCTGTGTGACATCATTGATCCAGCATGCTTTGTTGGTGACGTCACAAAGGGTGGGTCCACCTGGTGATGTCACCAGGTGGCCCCACTCCTTAGTTTATTTAGTGGGGGGAGGGATGGAGCTGTGAAAAGGTGGGTTAATGTTCACTGGTATATGTAGAAACAAATGCCTTCAGGCTTCTTTATGTACATATGTGCACAATTTTCATGGCATTTATACCGCATTTATTAATTTTTTTCATTAACACAAATTTTTGTCACCGTGTTCACCATCACCTGTATCCTTGTCCTATTGATTTTAATTGTTTAATTGAATAAATGTTTGATTAATCATGTGCTTACAGGTTGCTGATGGCCACCCGCTCTTTAACAACCAGTTAAAATCATACACATTCCTTAAAAACCGCATGCCTGGACCATTACTTAATTACTGCATGCATTTAATTATTTATTTCCTTCTGTGAATTGAGTTTAATGCCTGTTCATGCGGTATTTACTGAGCGTTTTCAGCCATTTGCAGTCAATACTGCAAAGCAGTATAGTGATTTGACAGTTTCAGGGTCACATGCGATATTTAGGCAAAACATGTTTTGACATCTAAATACCATCTAAATATCCCATGCAAAATGCTTTTGTGAATGGAGCCAAATGAGAGAAACGGGACAGTTGAACTGTAAAGAAGAGGTAAGGTTTCTAAAAAAAATAATTTGAAAAATGTATATAAGAGTTTGTACACCCAGAGTCCAGACCAGGAGATCTACCCCCTGATACCCAGGCCCCAGAGCATTTGTGATATACCTCACCTGGCTTTATATTAAGTGCTGTCACTGGAGTCATTTGCCACTAGCTGGATTCTCACATATAGTTATGCTGTTCCTCAGCATGAAGTCAAGTGATTTTTATCATATTCTTAAGGTGAAGAGTTGGCAAGATAAGTGTCCTGGATACTTTTAGGCAGTCAGTGGTGGCCTTAAGCCAACAGATATTTCCCATTTGATGAACAATCAAATTATAAGCCTTACATAAGTTGTATGGAGAAACACATTTTGCAATTGAGGGATGTGAGAGAGGAGGTGGCTGACCGGACCAACCACTAAGTGAATTTCAATCGGTTCACCAGGAATCAGCTGAAATTCACTTCACATATGACCAGCTTAAAGAGTAACTTAATTTTTGTTGAGAAAAAGAAATAGCTCTGGGTGTTAAATGTAAAATACAAATATTTTAACAAACATGGGCATGGATTTACTAAAGGCAAATAGCCTGTGTACTCTGCAAATGCAGTTGCTCCAGAGCTTAATAAATGAGGGGATGCTCTTCTGACTCCTATCATCCAGTCACGTGCAAGGATTTTTTTTTTTCATTATACCTGCATGTGATTGGATATTCTTTGCAAAGTGAAGCTTCATCTCATTTATTGAGCTCTGAAGCAACTACACTTGCAATGTGCACAGTCTGTTTGCCTTTAGTAATTTAATCTCTGTGTTGCTGCTGATTAATATCTGTTTCTGCTATTAAGAAGTAGCTGATAGTTTGACCATGTCATGTACAGACTAACAGGGACTTGTTCATTATAAACACCCAATGCACTTTCTGTGTTCTGATAAAAAAAGTTTCAGAATCTGCCTCCCTTTAGAAGTAATTAACCCTTAGGGGGTATCTCACCAGAAATTTGATTTCTGTTGCAGAGAATGCCTAAAACCGCATGTATATTGTATTGCAGACTTCTGGCAAAAACAGTGATCCAATCACGAAAGTAGGAAATTACAATTTTGTACAGTACAGCTCTAATTGCTATATTGAATTGAATTTTACAGAAAATGACAGCACTGCAAATTGAAATGGCTTATGTAGGAATTATATATGCTATAATATATTTCTTTTATTTGCTAGGTTTACTTCCATGAAAGTGGAGTTATCCTTTAAGTATATATGCCTCCTTATTGTCAGTTTGAAGGCTATAGCTTGGGGTTCTCAGGAATAGAGAAACAAAGTTTGAGAACTGGATCTCTGCCAAAGATTCTGTACAAAGAATACATGGGAAATACATAGGAGAGAAATAGAAGAGAAATTCAGTATCTGAAAGTTACTGAGAGAGATAAGAAAGTTGAATGTAAAAATTCTGATTGATGGTACAGTATAAGAGAATTGTAGAGGAAGATCCTCTGAAAACTTTCCCTATACATTTTTGTACTTATAAGCCTATTTTCTTCTATTTGTCTCTCGGTATATATGGAGGAAGCGCAAGCTGTGCATGAAAATTGATTGATTCAGGAACTGAATTCAGAGAAAAAAGATTCAAAATTATTTGAAAAACAAAACTTGAATATAACACAGTTTATTTTACTGTCAGAACAATTTATCAGCATAACCCACATAAGGATGTTAGCCAAGAGATTAGTTTTTGTTGTGTTTGGAGCAGTGTATAATGATGGCCAAGCACATCTGCAATATAATTCATTTCTATTCATGAAACAACAGAGAAATGTTAATGTGTATATGTATATTCTGCAAAGCTTTCCTATTTTGGTTGTCTTTTATGGCTCTTGGATACAACATTTCTCCTGTGAGTTTTATAAGAAGATTGAAAGTGTTTCTTGTAAGAATCTATCACTGTGATGGACTGAGATGCATAACTTTCTTGCTTTACAAAAACAATGCTTTTCTACCTTTCCTTAAAATTCCATTTCTAGCACTCTGTCAACTACAGTTCTAGTATATATATATATATATATATATATATATATATATATATATATATATATATATTACAAAATATTTAGTGGGGGACACATTGGGGAGATTTACTAAAACTGGTGCATACGGAATCTGCGGTAGCTGTTCATAATAACCAATCAGCTTCTAGATTTAAGGGCCAGTTCATACAGGAACGGACAGCTGCTGGAGCGCTTTACCTTTCCAGCAGCTGTCTGTTACTGACTGCAGTGGGAGGCAGTATGGTGCGTGATGTATTTGTACAAACTTTATTTGACGTGTACAAAAGTACATTCCATTCATGTCGCTGTACAGCAACACGATGCACTGCGCTGCTGTACAGTGCCATGTGATCCTGTACTGTGCACTGCTTAAAATGCAGCATGTCTGCATTTCATCGCAGCATGTTGCAGCACAGCTCAGTACTGTGTTGCAGTGTAAAAGGGACTCAAATTAAACAATTGTTTTCTGCGTGTCCTTGTGATGACAGGCCTTTTTTCAGATGCAGTAAAATGCCTGTCACCTCACTATATGTGAATTAATCTTATTGTCAAAACTTAATTGAACACACTGAAGTTAGAAGCTGATTGGCTACTATGCACAGCTGCACCAAATTCTTTAGAAGGAAACGAGAGAGGGTGTCTGAAGGGCCTGGTATGGAATTTAGGGGGACCCCCACGTTTTTTCCTTTGAAATGTCATTTTGCTGTCAGACTGTTCTAAACACAGGAAACATGCGCCCCTTTACAGGCATACTATAGACACTCCCAGGTACGAAATTTAAAGGAATATTACACTTTTATTGTTTCACTTTAAGCATTATTAAAATCACTGCTCCCCAAAAAACAGCCGTTTTTAAAACTTCTTTTTGCATTGATACATGTCCCCTGTGGCAGGACCCAGGTCCCCAAACACTTTTTATGACAATAACTTGAATATAAGCCTTTAAAATGAGCACTTTTGATTATTCATGTTCGTGTCCCATAGACTTTAACGGTGTTCGAACAAATTTTTTGCCTGTTCGCAAGTTAAGCTGCTAACCGAACTGCGGGGTGTTCGGCTCATCCCTAGTTTCTTCTTTGAAAGAGGCATGACATATTAGGTGTTGCAAGTGCCAAGGACTGGGACATGTGGCTGCCAACCCCATATTACATGAGACCATTGAATGGGATCTGTCACTACTTGCCAAGTCTGTCCTGGAAGCACACTTAGGAACTGAGACTGGAAGGCATTTATGTCCTATTACCATAGAAAAACACCTGGTTGAGTCATTGTTAGACTCCAGAAGCCTGGTCACCTTGGTCCATGCCAGTCTGGTGGTTCCTTTCATGCTTGGCTCAGATCAAATGGGAGTACTCTATACACATGGTGATGCTAAAACTACCCCAATGTAAATGTATCAGTGGGGATGCATAGTGGAACTGTAAAGCATGCCATGGGTGTGGTTAAGAATGTGCTACACAGCGCAATACCGTGCTGTGATTTTCCTCTGTTTGGGAAGTGTGTGGGGGGGAGAACACTTAACAAGAACTGAAAATGTGTTTGAAGTAAAAGATGTTACTATATTACCTGAACCTAAAAGAAATGTTGAGACCCCTATATCAGAGGTACCTGACAACTTACTACTAGTTATAGTTGGGATCAAGGATGAACCAAACTGCCCAGGGTTTGGTTTGTGCAGGGTTCAGGGATCAACCCCATTGAAATCAATAGGACCCAAATTAAAAATGTCAATTTGCTGGACTAATAGGCAGAGGAGTATAAAAAAATAGCATGGGAGCGGGCACTGCCCTGGGGAACAGACACCAATGCATAAAAAAATTAACACATGTAATCTAGTCAGGATCAGTGATATTGTTTTTAAATGTTTAACTGCTTCCCATCCGGCCCCTGCATATAAACAGCTGGGTGGGCGCTTCCTCCTTCTGAGTGGACGTTCCTGAATGTCCTTCAGACGGAGCGGCACTATCCTGATGTGCCTGTGTCCCCCAGAGAGAGGGGCAACATAGCTCGGCAGGAGGGCTCTGTGATTAGCCCTCCTGATCACATGATGGCTGTGCCCAATCACAGCCATCATGTAATGTAAACACAGCCATTGTAACGGCGATCAACTCTGCTTCTCCTCACGCAGAGCCTGTCAGTGAGGAGAAAGAGAGAGGAACAGTGCTGCGAGCTGGGGATCAGTGTGTATGAGCTTTTTTACAGCTTTTTACACACTGATCACCCAGCTAGTGTCATCAAACAGTGTCCTATAACAGTGTCCCCAACACAGTGATAAACACCTGTCACACATCTGTCCCACATCTGTCCCAGTAAACATCACGGACAGATGATGATCTACCACATCTGTCTGTGATCATCTGCCACATCTGTCCATGATCATCTGCCACATCCATCACATCTGTCCGTGATCATCTGGCACACATCTGTCTGTGATCATCTGGCACATATGTCCATGATCATCTGCCCACATCTATTCATGATCATCTGTGCACTTCTGGCACACATCTGTCCATGATCACCTGCGCACATCTGTCTATGATCATCTGCACACATCTGGTGCACATCTGTCTGTGATCATCTGGCACATCTGTCTGTGATTATCTGACACATCTGTCCGTGATCATCTGCACACATCTGTGATCATCTGGCACATCTGTCCGTGATCATCTGCGCACATCTGTTCATGATCATCTGACACATCTGTCCTTGATCATCTGCCACATCTAATTCCATTGTCCTGGTGCTCCAGGGTCTTCAAAAATGTGATAGGTACCCAGGGAATGAAATGTGTAATTTATGCCTTTAGAACGCCTGACGGTGCTACCTGGATGTTGGGCCTCTGTATGTGGCCAGGCTGTGTAAAAGTCTCACACATGTGGTATTTTCATACTCAGGAGTAGCAGAATGTATTTTGGGGTGTAATTTTTGCTATGTACATGCTATGTGTTATAAATATCTCATAAATTGACACGTGTAAAAAAAAAAGTTTTCATTTTTTCCCACATTTTCCAAAAACTTGTGGAAAAAAACAACATGTTCAAAAGACTCATTATGCCTCATAGAAAATACATTTGGGTGTTTTTTTCCAAAATGGGGTAATTTTTGTGGGTGTTTATATTTTCCTGGTGCTCCGGGGCCTTCAAAAATGTGATAGGTACTCAGGAAACTATATGTGTAATTTATGCTCCTAGAACACCTGATGGTGCTCCCTGCACGTTGGGCCTCTGTGTGTGGCCAGGCTGTGGAAAAGTCTCACACATGTGGTATTACCATACTCAGCAGGAGTAGCAGAATATATTTTTGGGGTGTAATTGCAAGTTTATCTATGCCATGTGTGAAAAAACTTGTTAATATGACAATTTTATGAAAATAAATACATTAATAGAAATTCTTCATTTTCCAAACTATTGTGGGCAAATTTGTAATTTCAAAAAACTCACTATGCCACTTACTAAATATGTTGGACTGTCATTTGTACAAAAAGTGGTCATTTGGGGGGTTTTTGTACTGTCCTGACATTTTAGGGCCTCAAGAAATGAGGCCGCCAGCTGTCAGGATTGATCAATTTTCAATGATATGTAGCATAGCTTGTAGACTTTATAACTTTCACACAAACCTATGAAGAAATTTGTACAGAATGGCAATTTAATGCATTTTTTTAGTGCCACATCCAGTATTGAAGTTAAGAAACGAAAACCTCTAGTGGTGGACTTTCTAGGCACATAGAGAGTAAGGTAGTGTTTTGATACAAAAATCGTTTATTAAATATATGGTATAAAAAGTATGAATCATGTAACATGTAGCATAAAAAATGCATGTATGGTATTTACATCAGTATACATACAATAGTATAAAATATTCTTGCACCAAACGTGTTTTGGAGTACACGTATCTCCTTCCTCAGGGCTGAGTATTAGCAAGAGAAATTTCTATTCTAGAATAAAATATATTAAAGAGAAGAGGATAAGCATATATGACATAACACATATATACAATGATCCACAAACAATTTTCACATTGTACACTTAGGTATTTGTAATGAGTTGCTGAATTAGCATTCCATACTACTCTAGTTAAAAACAACAGAGATTCAGGACAGGTATGCCAGGTAGATTCTCAGCTCCAAAGGCTCTTAGTGTAATTGTTTTAAAGGACGTTTTACATCCATGCCCAATCAAAGAAAGATGTTCAAAAAATGTAGTAATAGTAGGGAAGAGAGACAAAAAGACAGTCTTAACCCCCCAAAAAAACGCAATAGCAGGGCATGATCTGAAGATTCACTGGAGTCAATTGGCAGGTCCTGCAAAATAATAAAAATAAAACAAAGTGCTGTGATTTTTCTCTTATTGTGAATAAGAAAAGTTCTTTTGAAAAGTAAATGGGTATCAGTCTTATGGAGAAACGTTGAAAATACCTGAGAATAGCCGTTGAGGAGTCAGCAGACAAATAATGATTGTAATATATAAGTAGCTAATCGGAACTAAAAAATATAATAATAAATTATTGATCAGTTAGTTAAATTATTTAGATCACGAATTTTTAATGTACATAATGAGAGAAACATTATATTTATTTTATTTTGAATTATTAGTTTGATTTGAAGTAGATTGATTTGATTAAAATAAATAAATAAATAATTTATTTATAATTTATTAATTGAAAAAAGTAGTAGTAGGGATTAGTGAAGGGTAATGATGTTACTATTAAATAGGCCCGTATTCTCTCACTCCTGTATATTATCAGCGGTCTCATATTGAGTAGATTAATATAAGTTTTTTTAGAGTCTTAATAGGCTTAGTACCACTAAAAGTTAATGCTGCCAAATATAAGTTATGTCATTGTAGATAATTATACAGAGTATGGGAGGCTTAAGTCTATTTGAACAGGTGATATAGTGCCATAGAGCAATTTCTTACCTTTACAACAAACAGCTTCGGAAATCCTGACAGCCCAAACCGGCATCCAACAGCTAAGTGCGGTGGATGTCGGGCTGACTCCTAGAGTACTATTTTATAGCCCTCCCTCTCCAATCAGCTGTCGCAACTAATTACAGCAGCTGACAGTGTTGGAGAGAGAAGACACGGCGATTAGCCGTGGATGGCCCCCCGAGTCGGATGCGCACCCCCGTCAACGGCGCGCATGCACAAGCACGCACGTCGGAACGAGGCCACGCCCACTCCACCCGCTGACACAAAAACTTCCCCAGTGGACTGCGCATGTCCACTGGGGTTGCAAGATGGAGGTCATTCATAGGTGTCCGCAGTGACTGTATCCTCACACAGTGCCACCACGGGTTGCATAGCCCGGGCGGCTTTGTGTGCTGGGTGATCCCCAGGCCTGCTAGCATGGGGGGGGGAAGCAAAAAACAAATGTTAAATCTATAGACATGGATGAAGAATCAAACTTCAAAAATAAAAAGAAAATAAGCAAGGAAGCACAATAAATTAAATTGAGTCCATAAATTATTGGTATATTTTACTAAGAAGCAATCAACAGCTTTGGAAACGAGAAATAATGGCAACAGATATTCAACGGCATGACAGGGTTAAATAGCATTTTTAGTTATTTTGTACCGAACAAAAACAGACATAAATATGTATCACAGGGCTTGCAGGGTATATATACATAATGCATCAATGGTCTATTTATTTCGGTGTATAATGCATAGAAATAAATTACTTTAAAGTAGAGTATAATAATTTGGCCTACATAACTGTCACCCTAGATTGATACATGCAAAATGTACATACACCTTCATTACATTTATAAAAATGCTAAGCTTAGTTTTACCAAAATAAAAACATGTACACTCGCATAGTAGCATATATATATTACTCCGAAAGTTCTGCAGTTGGCAAAGTGCTTTGGATGGAAGATCTGACCATTAGGAAGAGTAGGATTTTTTTGGGTGAGCATGAATTTGCAATAATTGCATGTCCCACACATGAAAGTTCCTCTGTATTTACAGTGGGTTTTGTTTGTTTCTCCTCTGAATTCGCTGCTAACGATCCTGTCCCCAAGGGATGTGGCTCGTTTGAAGGTGAACAGTGGTTTGGTTGGGACAAATTGTCCCAATAGTGGATCAAGTTGAAGCATATGCCAGTATTTATCTATAATAGCTTTGATCTTTTGTTGCTGATTGCTATATTTGGTAATAATTCTAATAGCATTTTGGCATCGTTTTTAGCTTTTTAGGAGTATAGTAATTTTTCCCTTGATTTAAGTGATGCCTGTTTAAAAGATCGCTTCAAAGAGGCATGAGAGTAGCCTCGTAGCAACAATCTCTCACGTAGCTTGTTTGCTTCTATCTTGTAAACGGTGTCATCTGTACAATTCCGTCTTACCCTAAGGTATTAGCTATATGGAATAGAATCCATGAGAGGCTTGGGGTGGAAGCTGGTAGCATGTAGTATCGCCAAGCCGGATGTGGGTTTCCTATAGAGTTTGCTGAGAAGGGCGCCCCCTTCTCCTCTATAGATCTCCACATCCAGAAATGTGACACATGATTTACCAAAGGACATCATAAAAATTAAGTTGAAATCATTCCTATTCATTCTTAAGAGACATTGCTGGAGGACATCAGGTTGTCCGTCAATCGGGGGCACCCTACTCAGGGGGCCATCCATGGCTAATCCCTGCCTCCTCTCTCTCCAACACTGTCAGCTGTTGTGACAACTGATTGGAGAGGGAGGGCTATAAAATATTACTCTGGGGGAGGCGCATGCGCGGGAGCTCGCAAGATGGCCGCTGCCTTCTAGAGCTCCGCTCCACCACAGCCCGCTGATAGCCGCCGGAGCCCGCAGAACGAGCTTGTGAGACAGCCACCGGGTGGATCGGGTGGGGGAGACGCTGGGGAGTCACTAGATGTCCGCTTCTCAAGTCAGGAGGAACTTGAGCGACCGGATGGCGGCGGCGGGCGATCCCCTCAGCTATGCCAAGATGGCGGCGCGCGGCCTACACAGCACGGAGGATCCTGAGGTTTCCATCGCAGACCAGGACTCACAACCGCCACAATCTCCAGGTACCTCATCTCCCCCCCGGGAATGGGCTGCTTCTTCTGCCTCAACAGAGTCCCTATTGCACAGAATGAATGACGGCCTCCCCTCCACACCCATGCTTGATCCACACACAGGCATGCTTCTGTCAGTGAGTGAGGAAATGGCTGCCATCCCCTCTCCAAATGATTTCCCCTCCATGATGACAGCTTTCTCTCTGCTGCTTTCTAAAAGCTTAGCAGCAAACGCAGCCCAAATTACTTCTTCCATCCATGCTGATCTGCTGCAAATAGGTCTGAGAATGGACAATATAGAAAGGAAAGCAGATCAGTCAGTGGCGAGGATTAACCAGAACTCAGCCAGAATTCAGGATGTTCAGGACCAGCTAGAAGCGGCGTATGCAAAGATCGATGACCTCGAGAACAGGTCCAGGCGTTATAACTTTAGACTCAGGGGGCTCCCTGAGTCTGAAAAAGATGTGCATGCTGCTGTAAAATCCCTGATTAAGGCTCTCATTCCAGGCATACCTGAACATCGTTTGGAATTGGATAGGGCACACAGAGCCCTACAACCCCCCCGCTCAGACGGTCTCCCTCGAGATATCATTGTGAAACCACACTTTTTCTCGGTGAAGGAGGAGGTCATGAAGAAGTCCAGGCTTTCAGAAAATCTAATGCTAATGGGACACAAAATACAGGTGTTTGCTGATTTATCACCATACACGGTACAGAAGAGACGTGCACTTAAACCGCTCCTGCAGATCCTTACGGAAAAAGAAATCACATATAGGTGGTCCTTCCCGCTCCGTTTGAACGTTTCCTACAGAAATAAGAACTACGCATTCTCATCATTTGCAGAAGTGGAGCGCTTGTTTTTGCACCTGGGCCTAATTGTGCAGGAACCCCCTAGCACCAAGTCAACCAAGGGATCATCATTGTCCTCCAAAAGACCCCCACTAGCGAGTCCGCTGCAACCCACCTGGCTCCAATCAAGCCACAAACGATCCAAAGAAAATGCTCCAACTTGACTGTCCGGCTATGATCAGGATTTTTGTCACTACCTGGAGACTTGCTGTTTTTCCCCCCAGTCCGGACACAGATCTCTTTTAGGCCTTCCAAGTATCCCCCATCACTAAATGGTTTACTGGGCGCCTTTATCCCTATCAACTATGTTTGGGAGGGGGATTCGGTCCACGTTTGTAACGGACGGGAAGTCACCTACACCCGATGGTGTCGGACTCAGACGTGGGGAAGGGAAGGGGGTAGTACTCCCCTACAGTCTCCTTTACTTTTTCTTTATTTTTGTTCATCTAGTATATACATATGAGTCATTTTCCTCCTCGCCTAGACCCTTTAGGGTAGGACACGAAGTCTCATGCTATTTGGGCCTCTTGAACAGGTTATGGGAGTTCTAGGTTGTTATGTTTATAGCTCCCTTTTTTAATATCCTCGTATTTTCAGTATTTTTGTGGTTACTGGCTGCCTCTTCGCACGGTTGGCGATGGGATCATCGCGGGCGGTGTGAAGGGTGAGTTCCTTGGGATACAGTCTCCAGATACTAACCATTCGGAGCACAGGCTCTACGCCAGTTTGACACCTAATGGCTTTCCTGGGTTCCCAGTCTCATTGACTGGGGAACTGGGCGCCAAAAGGGCAAGGTTTTTCACATACAGTGATCCACTAGATTCTTAGTAATAATTCCTTTTTGGTTGGCTCGTTCAGGGCCTTACTCAGCATAGGCCTCAGATTGGCCTTTAGTTACCTTTTTTCCTTTTTTTAGGCGTCGGGGCTGTGGTGGACCCAGCACGCCTCCAGTGGAATCCAGGTACACAGCAGGTGCACTTGGTTTCCTTTACCAGATCCCCTAGCTGGGGCATCTGGTCCTCTTAGGGTTAGGGAGTTGAGGTGACAAGCTCACTTCAACTCAGGGGTGAGAAGGGGGGCGAGGACCCCTCGGCTCACGGTTCTCAGGGATTCTATTGGTTTGTAATGCATATACTTCAGACTAATGGTATGTTTTTGCCTCCCTCCCTCTCTTCTTACCTTCCTTTCTCCTCTACTTTCCTCCTTGCTCATCTGAGCACATCAAGGTTCCGGGCAGGTTCGTGTCCTCCCACAGCAGGTTCACATTATTTGTCCCAAGGATTCGTCGGGCTGCTTGTTTGGATACCTACGCTCAAAAGGGGTAAGCCTGAGTTTTTTTACATAGACGCACCTCCTCTGGTTCATGGCTGACACTCCCATTTCTACACCCTCACTTAACATAATTTCGCACAATACACAGGGCCTGAATTCCCCCATAAAACGTAGGAAATTATTCCAACTATATCACTCCATGCATGCGGATGTCCTACTCATCCAAGAGACCCATTTTCCTTCTACATATAAGCCTTCCTTTCTCCACCAACGCTTCCCACAATTTTTCTTAGCTTCCGGAGATAATAAAACCAAAGGAGTAGCTATCTGCTTTGCCAAACACATCAATATTTCACAATCAGAGGTAATAATTGACCCTCAAGGCCGGTATATTCTGGTGTCTGGCCATATTGACGGGGATCTATACTCTTTTGTCTCCTACTACTCTCCTAATAGGGGACAAAAAACCTTTTTTGAATCACTTTTACATAAACTTAAACCCCATCTGCGAGGCACGATCATTGTGGGAGGAGACTCCAACACGGCATTTGACTTCTCCATTGATAAGTCTTCTGGGGATAAGCAGAAATCTAGACGCCCCTCCAGACAGAGTGTCAAAATTGCGCGGTTGCTTCATGAGGCGGGTATGATTGATATCTGAAGAGAGACTAACCCACGTACGAAAGATTACACCCACTTTTCGGCACCACATAATTCCTATGCCAGGATAGACCACATTTTCACACGCTCAGCAACAATCCCATTGGTCAGAAGATCTAGGATAGTAGATACTTCCTTATCCGACCATTCGATGGTGACACTCATCCTAAAGAGGTCTGGGGGCGCAGGGAGCTCACTTCGCTGGCGTCTACAGGAATCCCTACTGAGTGACCCGGTTCAATGTTCCTTAGTTGAAGAAGCCATTAATGAATATTTTCAAATTAATGCGACCGGTGAGGTTTCCCCAGTAACGGTCTGGGCGGCCCACAAGTCAGTAATTAGAGGGAAACTGATACAAATGTCATCCAAACTTAAAGCAGAGCACAGAGTAGACACACTCAGACTAACTGAGGATTTTCATAAAGCTACGAAGGCACATAAGCAGAACACCTCACCTAAATCCTTAGAAAATCTGGAGGAAGCCAGAACCCTCCTAAACCTACAACTGACTACAGCAGCTGAAAAACACCTTAGATGGTCAGGGGCTAAGCTTTATTCCCAAAAGGACAAAATAGGATCTAAACTGGCAGTCAAACTAAGCCCCAAACCCCGCTCTTTGGCATTCCCGAAAATTAGGCTACCCACAGGCGACTTGACCCAAAATCCCGAAAAGATTATGGCAGCTTTCCATAAATTCTATTCAGATCTTTACAATCCGAAAGTCTCCCCCCCCGAAGTTCGCAGAGTTTGTTCCTGGACTCCCATACACTACCTACTCTGTCACCGGAACACAGGGACCTCCTCGAGGATCCCTTCTCAATCCAGGAAGTCCTGGACACCATTAAAACATTAAAGGCGGGCTCCTCACCAGGCCCTGACGGTTTTTCAAATGGTTACTATAAGAAATTTAGCACTTGTCTAGCCCCTTATCTGACGAAACTCTTCAATACACTTCGGGAGGGTTCACATCTCGATACTGACCTCAACTCAGCATATATTTCAGTTATACCAAAACAGGGCAAAGACGCCAGTGAGGTGAGCAACTATCGACCCATCTCGCTGATAAATAATGACATCAAAATTATGACTAAGATACTGGCAAATAGAATAGGGAGCTTCATCCCATCATATATAAATGGGGACCAGGTGGGATTTATTCCTGGGAGACAGGGCCCAGACCAAGTCCGCCGTTCCATAGATATAATTTCACTCCTACAGTCGCAGTGGGATGGGGGATCCCCGCAGAAAGGCTTTCTCCTCTCGATTTGATTTAAACAAAGCTTTTGACTCAGTGGACTGGGCTTACCTGTCTGGTATCCTACGGAGATGGGGTTTTGGTAATCATTTTTTGAACTTAATCAATTCACTTTGTTCTAACCCCTCTGCTCAAGTGCGACTGATGGGCAGATACTCATCATCTCTCAAGATCAGTAGGGGTACCAGGCAGGGATGCCCTCTCTCGCCCCTGCTTTTCGCTATGGCCATCGAAATGCTGGCCATAGCGATCAGATCGAATCCTGACATTAAGGGGGTGATGTGTGGGGGCCAGGAACACAAGTGTGCGTTCTACGCTGATGACCTCCTACTTTATATTACTTCCCCTTTAATCTCTACGCCTATGATTTATAAGACGCTGAAGGAGTTCACGGCGATTTCCGGTTTAGAAGTAAATCTGTTTAAATCCATGGCTTTAAATATAACAGTACCTAGCGACTCTCTCGCTCTTCTTTCAAACAACTTTGACTTTTCATGGGCACCAGTCGCACTCCCTTACCTAGGGATTAAACTGACTTCGGACATAAATAATCTCTTTAATGCTAATTACCCACCGATGATTAATAAATGCAGAGCAGACCTGACTAAGTTCTCTAGAAGTGGTCTATCCTGGCTAGGTAGGGTGCATGCAGTCAAGATGACGCTCCTCCCACGCCTTTTATATCTTTTCCGTTCGCTCCCAATTCCCATAAGGGAACGCTTCCTCAGTAACTTCCAGTCTGACATAACCCGCTTTGTTTGGGATAACAAGGGTTACAGATGCCCGTCCAGCATTTTAGTACGCCTAAAATCACAGGGGGGTCTGGGTCTGCCAGATTTGTGGGGTTACTATCAGGCAGCTCAATTAGCACAATTATCAATAATTTACTCCAGGAACTGCAAACCGGATTGGGTCTCAATGGAAAGGAAAGCGATCCCTCTTAACACTATTGATTATCTTTTATGGTCAGACACCAGAAGTAGGCCAGCTATTATGGCCCCCACCCTATCTCACTCGATAGCTCTATCCACCAAACTCTACATGAATCACTCCTTGATCTCTCAACTGAACCCACTGGCTCACCTTTTCCATAACCCGAAGTTCCCTCCGGGACTTAACATTCAGGCATTCCGCTGGTGGACAGACAAGGGCCTCTACCGTATAGGGCACTTCCTGTCCTCCAAGGGCCCTCTTACTCTGGCCCAATGTAAGAAAAATCTAGGTATGCCGGATTCGGAAAGGTTCAGATACACACAAATTTCCCACTTTTTACACACTATCTGGTCCTCCAGGAAGGATCCTCCCTATATAACACCTTATGAGCAATGGTGCACTGACTCCATGGACCAGAGGGGGGGTATCTCCCTGATTTATGCAGCACTTCAATCGCACTCGGATAAACCATCCTACGCTCGGGCCTGGGAGGAGGACACGGGCTGCGTCTGGAATGCCTCTGATTGGTTCCGGGTTTCGTTGCGCTCATCGAAAGGTATGTGCAACATTTCCTTAATAGAAGCTAGCTTAAAAGTTATGAATAGGTGGTATTATATCCATTCTAGATTGGCATTAATATACCCAGGAACTTCCCCGCTTTGCTTTAGAGGATGTGAGCTAGAGGGCTCAATGTTTCATGTATGGTGGACTTGCCCTCGCATCAGATCCTTTTGGAAGAAAATTTTTCGCACAATTAGTTCCCTAACAGGAGAAACGATCGCCCCCTAATCCTATGATAGCTCTACTAAATCAATACATACCTAATCTGACTAAACGGTTACAAGTACTTTCTTTCTTCATTCTGGTGGGAGCTAAAATTACCTTGGCAAAAGCTTGGAAGAAGCCCTCGGTCTCCTTTCAGGCTTGCAAACGAAAAATCTCGTGGATTATGGCACAAGAGCTTATAGTGGCGAAGCTGACTGATAAAATTGAAAGATTTAATACTACTTGGGAACCATGGGCCACGCTCTGCGATATTCCAATCCTACCTGGTATGGGAAAGATGTCCCGGAACCTTTTCCCTCCCCACTGACCTCTACTTCTCTAACTGCACCCTCCTTTTCACATGTTTTCTCTCCTCTTTTTCTGGGCATTCTGCCCGTACCCCGATTGACAAATAGTCACTTCTGAAAAAACATTACTGAAGTATTTTTTGTTTGTTCCCTTTATTTATGTGGAGGGTGGACGGTCGGGAAGGTGATCTCCCCTTCAGGGACAACCAACTCGTTCAGTTGAGGGTGTCAGTGCCTAGGTTTAGAGCCCCTGGGAACCCCCCAGACGTCTCCACAGTAAGAGCCCATTAGGGGGGGGCGTTTGGGCATCTAGGGGGGATAGAGAGGTTATAACACCGGATAGTAACAATTTTGCTCTCTCTGTGATTGCTCTCCGGGAGTGGCACCTCCCGACTGTCCCGACTCTCTACTTGGTTGTTATTGCTGGATGACTTAACTTTCATTGTGCAAAGTGTCATTTGGCAATACTTGTTTATCTACAATTTATAGGTTCTCTGCTATCTCCTTGGATATGGCGATAGCTGTGACAGGATACAATCTCTGTTAGTCTCCTGTATGTTATGGAATCTTTCTCTTAAATTGTATGTTACCGATCTTCAATAAACTTTTTCTTAAAAAAAAAAAAAATATTACTCTCGGAGTCAGCCCGACATCCACCGCACTTAAGCCTCCCATACTCTGTATAACTATCTACAATGACATAACTTATATTTGGCAGCATTAACTTTTAGTGGTACTAAGCCTATTAAGACTATAAAAAAACTTATATTAATCTACTCAATATGAGACCACTGATAATATACAGGAGTGAGAGAATACGGGTCTAGTTAATAGTAACATCATTACCCTTCACCAATCCCTACTATTACTTTTTTCAATTTAATAAATTATAAATAAATTATTTATTTATTTATTTTAATCAAATCAATCTACTTAACTAATAATTCACAATAAAATAAATATAATGTTTCTCTCATTATGTACATTAAAAATTAGTGATCTAAATAATTTAACTAACTGATCAATAATTTATTATTATATTTTTTAGTTACGATCAGCTACTTTTATATTACAATCATAATTTGCCTGCTGACTCCTCAATGGCTACTCTCAGGTATTTTCAACGTTTCTCTATAAGACTAATACCCATTTACTTTTCAAAAGAACTTTTCTTATTCACAATAAGAGAAAAAACACAACACTTTGTTTTATTTTTATTATTTTGCAGGACCTGCCAATTGACCCCAGTGAATCTGTCCTGAATTTCTGTTGTTTTTAACTAGAGTAGTATGGAATGCTAATTCAGCGACTCATTACAAATACCTAAGTGTACAATGTGAAAATTGTTTGTGGATCATTGTATATATGTGTTATGTCATATATGCTTATCCTCTTCTCTTTAATATATTTTATTCTAGAATAGAAATTTCTCATGCTAATACCCCTGAGGAAGGAGATATGTGTACTTCAAAACGCGTTGGGTGCAAGAGTATTTTGTACTATTGTATGTATAATGATGTAAATGCCATACATGCATTCTTTATGCTACATTTTACATGATTCATACTTTTTTATACCATATATTTAATAAACTATTTTTGTATCAAAACACTACCTTACTCTCTATGTGCCTAAAAAGTCCACCACTAGGGGATTTTTTTTTTCTTAGCTCACACAAACCTATTATCAGACACTTATCAGGATTTTTTTTTTACCAAAGACATGTAGCAGAATACATTCTGGCCTACATTTGTGACCAAATTTGATTTGATTGGATTTCTTTTAAAACAGAGCGTAGAAAATATTGTTTTTTTTCAAAATGTCCACTCTTTTTCCGCTTTATTGCAAAAAATAAACAACTCAGTGGTGAATAAACACCACAAAAAGAAAGCTCTATTTGTGTGAACAAAATTATAAAAAATTTTATTTGGGTACAGTTTAGCATGACTGAGTAATTGCAATTGAAAGTACGCGAGCAGGGAAAGCTGAAAATTAGTTTGGGAAGCAGGGGGATGAAAGTGCCCAGTATTGAGGTAATTAAAGTGAAATCTTAATGCCCAATTCCATTAAATAACACATCTAGGGAATCCCTAATCTTGCCTGTAAAGGGGAAACCCCACTCTGATGTACAGTAAGTGCTGCATTAACAAAGGAAGAAAATGTTTAAAATTGCCAGAAAAGATAAAATAAAAAAATCAGCACACAGACCCCTCTTAGGGTCTGCTGTGTATTTGGGGTGATTTTGCAGGGGTCTGAGTGCTGTTTTTTTTCTTTGTAAATGTGTAAATGTCACTTTTGCTGTCACATATCCTACAGTAAGAATTTAAAAAGTCCCTCCAAAATACATACCATACACTTTGAGTCTGGTAGGGATTTTAAGAGGTTTATTCACACACAAAAAGTGTGAAGTCCTCAAAATACCCATATCAGACCCCTAATCTGAACATGCAACCTAGCTGGCTAGGAAAGGAAAGGAGACTATGCCCCACTCATGAACCATACCAGGCCACATGCCCTTAATATGAAGGGGGTGACATGCCAGGGCAGTCCCAATGTTGTTGATGATATGGGCCTCTTTCACACAACACTGAGCCAGTGATTGTGGGGGTCTGTGGGCAGGAGGTTTATCAGAATCTGGAAGCCCCATTTAATAATAAGGGGGCAACCAAGATACTGGTCCCTCCATGTGAATGAGTATGGGAAACATAATGCCCATACTCTATTTACACAAAAATGTAACATAGAAATAAAGATACCCATACATTTGACACGTCAATTAAAAAATAAAAATCCCCAGAAAAGTCCCTCATTGAAAATCCATGATCAATCATGGGCCTGCTTCCCACTGACTCCCACTGAATTAAAAAAAAAACATGATCCAGCACACAAGACCAATCCCACTAGCCGAATGACAGCTATATAAGGCACTGTCATCAGATTTAGAGCTGTCATCAGCTATATAAGGTAAGGGGCATTAATAGTGGTGACATCATTGCCCAAATATGGTTATGGCCATATTTAGGCAATGATGTAACCTATCTGTTCATTTGGTTATGCGGCCAGGGATTCCCAGCCATGTAAGTGAAGGCCCTAGGTGACAACAGTGGTTGGTACAGTAAGGAAAATAACTGGTACAAACACTCACTGCTTCCTTAGCAACTTTTGACAGCTGGAAGCTGTCACATTCACTCTTGCTGAACAACAAACATATACACCCCACTGATCACAAGGATGAGCTACCCTGGGTTCAGTTCGAACACGGTTCAAACAAAATTCAAAAAGTTCTCATGCCAAACCTGAACCAAATTAAAATCTATTGGAGCCAATTCCGTCAAATTAAAAATGTTTGTTTTCTAGGCTACTAGACAAAGGGTTGTCAAAAATATTTTTTTTTTGGGGGGGGGGGGGGGTCGGTTGGTGGGCTCAGTCCTGGGTGACAAGTACCATTGTGAAAAAGAAATCCATTTATCAGGGAGCAGTGATTTTTTTTGCCAGCAATGAAATGTAATTAGCTGGCATTTTAGCTGGATCACTTTTTTCTTTTCCAAGAAGGAACACTTATTTTTCTTTATAAATGCCACTTTTGCTGAAGCACATCCCATAGCAAGAATGAAAAAAAATTGGCTTACACTCCCCCCCCCCAAAAAAAGAAAGATGCATACCAGACCCTTTTTTGATTCTCATATGGATTTCAATATTGATGAGTAAAAGGACCTCTTAGAGCTTATTAGAATCTGGAAGCAAGCTTTAACAATGAAGGGGCCCCCAGATGCTGTCCCTTCCCCATGTGAATGTGTATGAGGAACATAGGAACCCCTACTTGTTCACAAAAAAAAAAGTCATCTTGAAATAGGCACCCATGTTCGACAGTTCCATCACAATGGCCATATTTGGGCAGTGATGTTGTCACCGCTATCCTGCCCCTATGCTTACATGGCTGGCATTCCCAATAACATCACCAGTTCATAGTGGGAAGTTGTCATATAAAGAAGCCATAGAAATACTCCTACATACGATGTCTGTCTCCTGCCGACTGACCTGAAGCTTCATCCCCATTCATGGGACATTTTTTGGAGTTTTTTTATTTTTAAAAAAGGACTTGTGTGTTTGTTTTTTATTTAATATTTACATTTTTGTAAATTAATAGGGATACCATATGCCCCTTACTCATTCATGTGAGTGGCGCCAGTGTCAGGGAGTTCCCTTATTTTTAAAGGGGGCTTTCAGATTCCAATAAACCCCCCAACTGCAGACCCCCAGAAATTCTGTGCCAGAGTTGTGAGAAGAAGGCCTTCATCCTCATTAACATAAAGACAAAATTCTGATCTGTTGGGGGCATGTGGCCCGGTATTGTTCAGGAGGAAGGAACCGCACACTTATTGCCCCTCTTTCCTGACCTGCTAGGCTGCTTGCTCAAATAAGGGTCTGGTATGGATTTTTTTTTTTTTTGGGGGGGGGGCATGCTTTATTTCATGTTTCTTCTTTTTTCTTCTTTTATTTTTGTGCCTGACAGGCACATGTCTGGGGAATTTTGTTGTGCAGTGGCCAGAGACTGAGAGGCTAGTTCCCCATCAGGTTGATTGACAGGGCACAGCAGTGGATAGATCCAGTCCATTAGCAGCTTTTGAATCCTTCTACAGCCATTCAGTTTCAATCAAAACTAAGGGGGACCAGATGGAGAACTGACCGAATGAGTCAGCTTATTTCACAAATATGGGCATTGCCATATTTGGGTAATGATGTCACCAGTATCCCCGGCCCTCTGTTTACATTTCGTTTTCAGATAATATTAGAGCTTTATTGAAATCTCCTGAATGTCTTTTAAATTCTAATGAGTACCAGTAATTATGTCCATGCCATTGTATGTGTATGTGTTTTATTATTTACATAAATATGAAATTGAAAATTTAACCCATTGTACAGTTCTCTGCCATGCTGGATCTATTCCCTACGCTATGGCAGATGTTTATGCAATATTTACCCCATGTCACCTATTCTGCCTGGTTGTATCCCATGTTCTAAAAGTATATCAATCACTGCCATTGATACGTACCAGATCTGTGAAATTTATAGCACAGTATTTAGAACATTAATTTGTTTTGCAGATAAGCAGATATATTTTTTTACTAGTATATGTATTTTACTATATACTGTATATATTTTGCTTTGTTTTTTCCACCAGATCAGTAATTCATATTCACTAACAATTTAAAAATAAAACAACATGTTTTATCTATTTTCTCTGCAGCTCGCAGTGCTGTTTGCATTTAAACAGGTTGGGGTCTCTGGTAATGGGAATGATAATGGAAAAATAAACTGCAAGAATAGAATCTATCCAGATTCTTTTTTCATTACTTGCTTGAGTTAGATTATTGATTATAAGAACTGTGAATAGGTACAGCAAATTTTCTTGGTATGGACCTGACACTGTAGAATAGAAATAATTATATATATATATATATATATATATTGTAATACTGAGAGTCCCTGTCGCTATAAAAATGGGGTTAAAGTGGAAATAGGGTATGCACATTTGCTTGAGGCAAGGCTTCAGAGCATAAATGTGGACTGGAGAAAACTGCTTTTGCAGCTGTCTCCAGGTTTTGAGATCCACCAGCAGATTGACTGGTCAGGTGTGTGTTGGGCTATTTGTAGACACCTGACCATAGTTCTGGGCTCCACCCTCCCGAGGAGTCCAGGCAAGCAAGGGAGAAGTGTGCATGTCTGCACAGGTCCGTCCGTCCGTCCGTCCGTCCGTCCGTCCGTCCGTCCGTCCGTCCGTCCGTCCGTCCGTCCGTCCGTCCGTCCGTCCGTCCGTCCGTCCGTCCGTCCGTCCGTCCGTCCGTCCGTGAAATCTGTTATAGAGCCGAGAGGGCTGAAGCATAAGTTTGAGCAGCAGTGCTGCTAAAGAGAGCCAGGTGGCTTGGTATTTCTGATTGAACTTACATTGTTGCTGTGGAAAGCTGAAACCCCTGTGTGGGCAACACTTCTGTTATCGGACATTTTCTTTCTTTAATAAAAGTGGGCTGACAAGCCCTTGAAACTGCATATCTGGCGTGGACTCAGCTCACTGGTAAGCTCTACCTTTAAGCTAAATGAACCCCCGATGTTACAAGTGGTTGTTGGATGCGGGCAGAAGACGGTGGAATCCGGGTCCTTGCTTCACAGTGAGTTCAAGTCAGGAACTATTGGCTGTGTGTGGAAGTGCAGCCAGGCAAAAGGCATTGCGTGTTGCAGGTGGTGTACCTGTGAATGAAAAGTAAAAATTTTTTTTTTTCTCTGCTATGAACTGTGTTTGTGTGCATGAGACAGCACAATCTGTGTGTGCACTGTGCAGGTGAGGAAAGCTTGCATGAAGTGAAAAGCAACTTGCTCTAAAGTGACAGTACTTCATTTTTGCTGGAGGCCGCAAAAGTGCAGTGGAGTGACTGCGAATATGGAAAGTCCACCAGTGTTTGAATCGGCTGTGGACTGGTGCAAACGGCACCTGGCAGCGCTGGACAAAGCTACAGAGGAAAGAAAGCCAACCCTCAGTGTAAGGGGAGAGCGGCTGGATGTCCATAACTGGAAGAGGGGTGTTGTTGCCCCTGGTAACGCTGCTGCAGTTAAAACAGTAGCTATTGTGAAAAATGTCAACGTGTCAGGATCCAGCAGAGAGAAGCCCATGCTATTTACAAAGAGAGAGGCTGATCAAAGGCTGAGACCAAGAGTGGTTGCCCGTAGCAACAGAGAGGAAGCCAGTCGGGCTGTCTGTGTACCATGGGGTATGTCTAACCAGGATCGTGGCAAGTGGCTTCAGGAGAAGCCGATACATCATGTTGGAGAGAGCCAGCAAAGTTCTGCTGGGAGAGCGCGATCTCCCATGGCGACGAGAGTGAAAGTGGTGCCGGACAGGAGAAGCTGCAGAGGAGATTTGGCTCAGCGTCCCCGCAAAGAGGCTTGTGCGTTCCAGCCAGCTGGGAATCGCCAGGAGAGAAGCGCTCTGGGAAAAAGTCGTCCAGTACCATGCCTGGAATGTGGCCAGCTGGGGCGTGGCATGTTTTCTTGTCCTAGGTTCTGGAATTCAGCTGGAGATAATATTGCTGAGAAAAGGTCTTTATCTGCGGGCCCAGATTCCTGTGAAAATATGTTTGCAGTCACCCCTAGCAACAAGAAGGAGTTTCCTGTTGTGTCGGCAGGTGGTGCTAAACAGTGGGAGATGCCTGCTGTAGTTTCATCCCGTGGCCACCAGGGGGAGTTGGCCAGTAAAAGTGCAGCAGAGGATTGGTTCATAAGACAACGTACTCAAATGAAGATGGTGACCCCAACTACTGCGGTGGGTAAGACTGTCTTTAATGAAATGGTGGCTGGAACTGTTGATTTCCGGTATAAAAGGACTGGTTACAAGACTGTCCCTTATGATGTGAGAGTGACCCCAGTTAGTGGGGCCACTGAATGTGTTCTTGAGGGTGACTTGTCCCTGTGCAGTACCCTGTGCAGTGGGGAGGCAGGGGTTAAAGTCAAACCTGCACCTGTGTGTGCATCTCAAGAGGAAAATAGTGATGTGTCTAATGTCTGCCAGTCTCAAGTTGGCGGTGGGCTAGGACAGCCTGCAAGAGGTACAAATGCTGTCAATGTTGATGATTATGGAAAATGTATTGCTGTTGGGAAACCCCCAGGTTCTTGCAGAGCAAAAGCTGTAGTCAAAAATGGGCCATTGCCCATAGCAACTGGTAGTAAGACATCACAGTTGTCCCTAGACATCTCCAGGGAACTTCATTTATTGGAGCCGGAGGTTGCCCTGGACAACTGCGATGTCACTCTGGTGGGACAGTGTGGAACTGTACCGTGTAATGGTAATGTGTTAGTGCAAACTGCTAGTACTAAAAATGTGCAGGTAAATGGTGGGTTAACACAACCTGTGAAAAATGCAAAGGTGTGTGAGGTTTATGAAGCACCAGCCGAGCAAGGTGGTGAACATGGTATATTGCAACCTTCTGTGTTAAAACATGTATTACCACAGTCTGACATGATTCACAATGATTTGTGTAATGAGCCTGAGCCCATCTGTTATGTGTCCCCTTGGGCGGATGGATCGGTTCTGAGGAGTACAGGTGAATGGAGCGCACAAACAATGGATTGGGATAGTTGGAGTAAAAATCTTATCTCCCTGATAGATGAGGTTTTTATGCACAAAACTGAGGTTGTCATGGAGTGTCAAAGTGACGTTGTCACTGGTAATGTTCTGGAGCCGTTCACTGATGCTGAACCTGAGAAGTTGGGTATGAGTCCAGCACCTGGCAGCGCTCTGGGTGAGCACCAGGCTGTGGTTACCTCCAGCTGGGAGGATGTTGGTTTGACAATTGCAACTTCTCAAGTCTCAGCCAATGAGTCTCTCTGCATTGCCAATGTAATGAAAGTCCCCAGAACGGACTTGGGTCTGGCATTAAGGGTCTGGTCTGTAACCAAAGCATTAAAGGAGCTGCTTAAACTTTGGGATGTACAGCCAATCTATATTGGGGTGTCTCCTCCACAGTCAGATGGCCTGGTACTGTGGAGTACCACTAGGTGGAGCACTAAATGGCAGGCTGTACAGAACAAAGGAGAACAAGACAGGAATGGTTTATTCTTGAAAGTATTACTCTTGTTAAAAGTTGCTTCTGGGTATGCTGCTGGGTTAATTCCTGAAAAAATGGTATATGGGAGATGCTTTGGAGAAACTAAAAATGAGTCCATGTCTGAGGTTTCACCTCCTAACAGCCCGATGGGAAGCATTTCTGCGGTTATGGTCCAGGGTGGTGCTGGTCAGTTGTCGGTGAAGGGCGCGTATACTGCACCGGTGGAAAAACCACGTGAGATGGAAGGGCCGAGCATGGACCAGAAAACAGCAGAAATCCTGACCGGGGCTCAGACAGAGGTGGTTAAAGAGACTGGGGTCACCAGTCCAATAATAGGTTTATGTGACAAACCTGATATGGTCCCTGAGACAGGGAAATGGGTAAAAAGTGCAATAAGGTTGGTACGCGGATCAGACGAGAGCTCGCCTGTTCCGGTTTTGGATAGAAATCCAGGTGGTATTAAAGGTCAAGTGGTAGGACAGCTGTCTGCAGAGTGGGTGAACCCAGGGGAGGTGACATCCTGTGAGGTTCCTGTGGGTGATGGCGGCCCTCCGGTATGTGTGCCCTCTGCAGACTCTGCCCTAGCAAATGCTGAAAAAAAAGGCATTGGTGACATGTGCAACATTGAGAGGTGTAATGTTGGTTTGAAAATGTCTGTCAATGATGAATCAAGTAATGTGTTAATGGTACATTATAATGTGGTGTCCAAAGGTACAGGTAAACCTGGTAAACAATTAGTGACTGCTGAGTCAGGTACCAGAAATAAGAGGAGGAGTCCCGTTAAAAACACCATAAAAATAGGCCCCCTACAGTCTCAGAACAGTAATGCTGAGAGAGGTTTTGGGAAACCAGGAAACTTGAAGCGGGGAGGCAAAAGAGTTGGTAAACCCAAGAGACCTATTGTGATGGGGAAAACGGGTACCAGTGAGGGAAAAGGTGGTTACTCATCAGGCGTAGTGTCTGGAGGAGGTTCTCTACAGAATCAGGAAACTGAGTTGGAAGGAAGTAGCAGGAAAGGCAGGGGGCCAACAGAAAAGAAATGTGAGCTCAGGAACCCCAAGGACAGAGGGAATAGGCTGAGTATAGGGAAATGTAGGACCCTGTTAAGATCCAGGGTGGGACGTACCTGGAAGCGCACCCGAAAAAAAGGTTGGGCCTACGTGGCTGACAGCCAGCGCAGAGGTGTCCCAACCATGACGGGTGCTGGTGTTCCTCCCTCCGGATCGAAACAAAGGGGGGGGATATGTAATACTGAGAGTCCCTGTCGCTATAAAAATGGGGTTAAAGTGGAAATAGGGTATGCACATTTGCTTGAGGCAAGGCTTCAGAGCATAAATGTGGACTGGAGAAAACTGCTTTTGCAGCTGTCTCCAGGTTTTGAGATCCACCAGCAGATTGACTGGTCAGGTGTGTGTTGGGCTATTTGTAGACACCTGACCATAGTTCTGGGCTCCACCCTCCCGAGGAGTCCAGGCAAGCAAGGGAGAAGTGTGCATGTCTGCACAGGTCTGTCTGTCAGAGCAGACAGAGGGTCTAAGCCTGTGGGCTGGAAAAGAGTGCTGAGGTACTGGGTGTACAGGAAATCTGTTATAGAGCCGAGAGGGCTGAAGCATGTGTACAGGAAATCTGTTATAGAGCCGAGAGGGCTGAAGCATGTGTACAGGAAATCTGTTATAGAGCCGAGAGGGCTGAAGCATGTTTACAGGAAATCTGTTATAGAGCCGAGAGGGCTGAAGCATAAGTTTGAGCAGCAGTGCTGCTAAAGAGAGCCAGGTGGCTTGGTATTTCTGATTGAACTTACATTGTTGCTGTGGAAAGCTGAAACCCCTGTGTGGGCAACACTTCTGTTATCGGACATTTTCTTTCTTTAATAAAAGTGGGCTGACAAGCCCTTGAAACTGCATATCTGGCGTGGACTCAGCTCACTGGTAAGCTCTACCTTTAAGCTAAATGAACCCCCGTTGTTACTATATATATATATATATGTATATATATATAATTTATTTATTTATTTATATATTGCTTACTTTATAAAACCCAGCTCCAGGCCACTTGAAACACTGGATGGATCTCTCTTTTACTTGTGCAGCACTGTGCAGTGTGAGGCCAGCCTTGCTTTTAGGACACAAAAGAGTTAAAAATAGAACTTCATGCAAAACCTAATTTAAAAACCTCCCTCCTCTTCCTAACACCTATTATGACTAACCTGTGTAAGAAAGAACTATATACGTACCTATTATCAGGCTGCTCTGCTTCAGTCACATGATCTGGTTCCCCTGTGTTAGCCAGCAGCTGCTGCAGGGGAGAGGAGGAAGTGCCGACAATAGCCTATGGGTGACATCATCACTCCCAGGCATTACCAGCCATTGTTGAGTGCTCTCCCCTCTCCCTTTCAGTTGGCACTGGCTGACACAGAGGAGATAACATAACTAAACTGAATCAGGTAAGACTAGGTTTTCAATGGAATTTGTTAAGGGTTAGACACAATATTGCAACTTAAATGTTGCTAATTGTTCATATGCCATTTTTTGCTATGACAAACCTCCTTCATTCTCATATGTACAAACTACTGTTGGGTGAACAATTCAGGCTGAGCAAAAGTTTGTCCCGAACATTGCCTGTTTGCCCGTTCGTAAAACACCCATAATTTGCAGGGCCCTAGGCGGGATGTTCGCCCGCCGATCACTCTGCAAAGCACTGCTCACTGCACAGTGCATTCTAAGGCCCTAATTGGATGAAGCTTTGCACCTGAATCAGGTGCAAGGCTTTGCCAATTAGGTAACAGAGCACTGTCAGAGCCTTGATTTGACAAATTGATGATGACTTTGTCCAATCAAGGCTCAGTGCTCATAGTCCCACCCCACACTATCAAAGGTTCCCTCCCTCCCATAGGAAGCTTTTGCAGTGTGTTGTTGGAGTG
This sequence comes from Aquarana catesbeiana, assembly GCF_042186555.1. NCBI lineage: Eukaryota > Metazoa > Chordata > Amphibia > Anura > Ranidae > Aquarana > Aquarana catesbeiana. The sequence goes on along the minus strand of NC_133330.1, from coordinate 184,419,520 downwards.
GAGCTAGATAGAGCAGGGCTTAGTTTGGCTCAGTTTGCTACTAGAGAGTTAGTGTGTTCACTTATTGTGACTCTGAATTAGGGATGGGCCGAACACCCCCCCGGTTCGGTTCGCACCAAAACATGTGAACAGGCAAAAAATTTGTGCGAACATGTGAACCCTATTAAAGTCTATGGGACACGAACATGAAAAATCAAAAGTGCTAATTTTAAGGGCTTGTATGCAAGTTATTGCCATAAAAAGTGTATGGGGACCCGGGTACTGCCTCAGGGGACATGTATCAATGCAGAAAAAAGTTTTTAAAACAACAGTTTTTTCAGGAGCAGTGATCTTTAGGGATGAGCCAAACACCCCCCAGATTCGGTTTGCACCAGAACATGCAAACAGGCAAAAAATGTGTGCAAACACCGTTAAAGTCTATGGGACATGAACATGAAAAATCAAAAGTGCTCATTTTAAAGGCTTATACTGTATGCAAGTTATTGCCATAAAAAGTGTTTGGGGACCCGGGTCCTGCCCCAGGGGACATGTATCAATGCAAAAAAAAATGAAACAATAAAAATGAAATTCCTTTAAATATTGTGCCTGGGGGGTGTCCTTAGTATGCCTGTAAAGTAGCGCATTTTTCCCTTGTGTAGAACAATACCACAGCAAAATGACATTTCTAAAGAAAAAAAGTAATTTTAAACTGATCGCAGCTGTAAAATGTATTGTATTGTCGGATCCCGGACATATAGAAAAAATTCATTGAAAAAAACGGCATCCCCCCCAGTCCATTACCAGGCCCTTTAGGTCTGGTATGAATATTAAGGGGAACCCCGCACACAAATTTAAAAAAAATGCGTGGGGGTCCCCCCAAAATCCATACCAAGCCCTTCAGGTCTGGTATGGATATTAAGGGGAACCCTGTGCCAATTTTGTTTTTTAAATGGAGTAGGGGTCCACCCAAAATCCATACCAGAACCTTCAGGTCTGGTATGGATTTTAAGGGGAACCCTGTGGCAAAATTTTTAAAAATGGCGTAGGGGTTCCACACAAAATCCATACCAGACCCTTATCCGAGCATGCAACCTGGCAGGCCATATGAAAAGAGGGGGGGACAAGAGAGCGCCCCCACCTGAACCGTACCAGGCCATATGCCCTCAACATGGGGAGGATGTTTTGGGGTCCCCCCAAAACATCTTGTCCCCATGTTGATGGGGACAAGGGTCTCGTCCCCACAACCCTTGTACGATGGTTGTGGGGGTCTGTGGGCAAGGGGCTTATCGGAATCTGGAAGCCCCTTTAGCACGGAGACCCCCAAATCCTGGCCCCCCCTTTGTGAATGGGTATTGTGTAAATTGTACCCCTACCAATTCACCAAAAAGTGTCAAAAATAGTAAAAATGACAGGAGACAATTTGGGACAAGTCCTTTATTAAAAAATAAAAAAACAAAAATGTCCCGCGATCTCAATCCATGTTCGATGACAGCGCCCGACGGACCAAAAAAAGAAAAAAAAAACAACTCCACCTCCATGGGAGGCTCCCGCCGACTGACGCTTCTTCCCGACGACAGCTGTTATATAGCTCAGGGCGGGGCCACCCGGTGATACAAACGGGTGACCCCGCCCCCTCTGACACCACATGACATCAGAGGAAGGCGGGGTCACCCGTTTATGTCTGTCTGTAAAGTGTTGCATCTGTCTGATGTTATTGCCAGCATAAGTTCCATCCAACATAGTTTTACTTCAGATAAGTACAATACAAGAATGTTTTTCCAGTCTTTTGGAATGTAAGAAGAAAATTACTTTCTTAAGTCCTGTCAGTGTGGTGAAACTAAACTGAATAAGCTTAAAGTGGGAGTTTTACCTGTAATAAGGCTTACCTATAGGTAGTGTAAATATCTCCTAAACGTGTACTGTTTAGGAGATATTTACTGTACATGCAGCCGGTGACATCACTGGTGCATGCGCTGTAAAGGAATGGCCACCCGGCCAGACCCCTGTGCTATAAAATGTGGCTTCGGTGCGCATGCGTGGGAGTGACGTCATCGTGGCTCCGGCCAGTCACAGAGCCAGATTCCACAAATGCGTAAGGAAGACGGGTGAAGATGGGAGTGCCTGCAGTTCTGACAGTTCAGCACTGGAAGGGCTTTGTTTTAAGGTAGTTTAACATAATGTGCCTACTTAGCACGTAATGCCTTTACCTTGCAGGGTACAAAAAAAAAAAGTCCAACGGCTTACTACTGCTTAAAAGTGGTATTAAACCCAATAACAAAACATTTTTACCTAGTGTCTGACCAGTAAGTTTGTTATATTTCAACCTATATTTACAGATCAAGCTGCCCAGACAAAGTAGTAGATAGAGGGTTGACACAAATCATTTAACACTGACAGGGGTGCTTACAATGGTCAGCTTGAATTAATGTATGTAAAACCATTATCCTAAAAGGAAAACAATTTTTGCTGTTACTGTTTATAAAGTGTTAGCTAGCATTTAAGCTACTTTCACACTGGAGCGTCGTGGGCGGTAGAGCGTATTGAGCGGGGCGTTTTACCGTTGTTTTAGCGGCGCTATTCGGCCGCAAGTGGGGTGGTTTTAACCCCCCCTAGGGGACGAAAAAGGGTCAAAACTGCCCGCAATGCGCCGCTGCAGCAGCGCTTTGCCTGCGGGTTTGCAGCGCTGCCCCATTGTTTTCAATGGGAAGGGGTGCTTTAGGAGCGGTAAATACATATGTATAAATATGTTCCCCTTTAAGAGGCGGGCGGCGCCCGCGGAAAGCTCTATGAGTCAGGTCGCAGGTCCTGCGGACTCGATCGCCGTGGGGATACCCGCGATCGCCTCACGGGGAGGAAGAACGGGGAGATGCTGATGTAAACAAGCATCTCCCCGTTCTGCCTAGTGACAGTGTCACTGATCTCTGCTCCCTGTCATCTGAGCATATTTTGTAAACACTAACTTTTGCGCAAACCGATCAATAATCGCTTATTGCTAATTTTTTTTTACCAAAAATATGTAGAAGAATACGTATCGGCCTAAACTGAGGAAAAAAATTGTTTTTTTATATATTTTTGGGGGATATTTATTATTGTAAAAAATAATGTTTTTTTTTCAAAATTGACGCTCTTTTTTTGTTTATAGCGCAAAAAATAAAAACCGCAGGGGTGATCAAATACCACCAAAAGAAAGCTCTATTTGTGGGAAAAAAGGACGTCAATTTTGTTTGGAAGCCATTCCGCACGACCGCGCAATTGTCAGTTAAAGCGACGCAGTGCCGAAACGCAAAAAGTGCTCTGGTCAGGAAGGGGATAAATTCTTCTGGGGCTGAAGTGGTTAAGAAAGCAGAGGACCTTAAGTTCAAATTAACCCCTTCACGCTGGCCTAACACACATATGCGGCCTCTCGGCGTGTGGGCCTTAACGCCAAGTGGCCGCATGTATGCGGTCCTGTTTAAAAAACGTAGCTTACTGAGAGCACGTTTCCAGCATGGTAGCCAGCTGTTACCGGAAATCTCCCAATGCATACTAGCCATTGGGAGCTTCCTGATCATGTTACTGCGTTTAGAACCTCCTAAAGGGACAGGAGGCGGCCGGCGGGAAGGGGTTAAACAGGCTGCCTCAGCAGCACACTCCCCACTTGCCACCATTAGATACCACCACTCAACAACACATTGCAATACTTTGGACCAATACCAAATATTCACTCTTGAGAGACACAAGACCAAACTTTCTAAAATCTCTAATATTGATTACCAGTACGCACGGCAATTTTTAGGTGATTTTGAGAACTTTTAAATTGATTTTTAAGACATTTAACTGTTACATATGTGAAATCCATTTTAGAAAGGTTTTTTATTTTTTATTTTTTTGTGCTAATAAATAATTTTCTATTTATTTTTGTATATTTTCTTTTCCATCTCTTTTTGTAATCCTCGGGTTTAAAAAAAAATATCTATCATACATGTCTCTTTTAGTGTCAGATCATTTTGCACTTTTTATGGGCACATTTTAGCATATTAATACCCATGAAGAATTGAAATGTGGCAAAACATGTAGGCTTTTGGTATGGGGAATTTTTAGCTGAAATAAAGGTGAGTTAAAAAAATAATGAAAGCTATTAAACAATATGTTACCCCAACATTTCCTATTTCGCATATGTGCCTGCTGTACTATGTACTTGTATGAGAAACTATCCTGTTCTCTCTGTATTGCTTTCTTTGTGTGAAATCCCTGGTGTTCCTGCTAGTCCTTTTCTTATTAACAGCAGACCACACTAAGCAGGAAAGCACACCATGGTCAGTTCTTTAGCTATGTTGGGAACTCAGTCTGCTCTCCTCCAATGACCAGACTTGTCCTGTCACGCCCCTGCCCCCCCTGCACAGACGTTCACTGAGAAGATCAGTGTAATGCTGTTTCCCCTCCCTTAGCTCTTATGCAGCTGAGAACAGAGTGAATGTAATCGCTTTTTTAAAAAAAGGAAAAAAAGTGTTTCTAATGTTTTTTTTTTTTTTTTTATATCTATACACGTTTTTGCCTTTCATTTCTATTTTAAACTGAATGGGTTGTTTTACAAGGTGAGAGTTTACATGAGCTTTAATATTTAGAGGATCAGGAAGTTTGTCAGGGAAGTATCCTTTTCTGATTTTAGAAGTTAGATGTTGCTGACCTAGAAAGGAAGGAAGTTTTTGAAGCCATGCAACAAAGAGATTTGACATTCATAGTAAAAAAAAGAAATCTAGGCTTTTACATTCCATTCCACAACTCACCTCTGAACCCCCATTCATATTATCTCTGCCCCCCTTCCACATTTCACTTCTGCACCCCCATCTAAAGCTCACCCCAATCCTCAGCTCTTACCTCTGCCACTCCTTGTTTTTCGTCTTTGCACCCCCAGCTTCCCCCACAGCTCTAACCTCTGCACAACCTGTCCCATCCTCCACAGCTCTCATTTTGCACAACCTACCACCCCCCTTCCCCCACCTGTGCCCAACTTGATCCACCCTTTCATTTTGCACAACCTGCCTTCTGCAGATCTCACCACTGCACATATCTCCCCCCTTTCCCAGTTAACCTCTCTGCACAAATCCCCCCCCCCCAGCTATCCTCTCTGCTAACACCCCCTCCACCCCACACTTTTCCAGCTCTCCTCTCTCTTTCAAAACAACACAGGCAGCTTCAGGTGGACCCAAGGCACTGACCAGGGCTTAAGGGCAGAAGCCCTGGGTGCCCATCACTAGTACACAGAAGCTGGTTGAGGAAGTGAGCACTTCTTCTCCTGGCTTCTGTGTTAAATGAAAGGTTAGAGAGGAGAGGTTTGTCAGTTACCTGGATGGTGTTCCGACTGAAAAAAAGCCCTGACCTGAGCTATACGGGATTCTTTACATTCCTATTATTCCAGGAAATATAACTCTCCATTGATGCCACTTTTTACCCACACCTATTTTCAACGGGGATCTTTGGACAAAGGTTATAAGCGGTGGTTCAGGGATTGTCAACTTTTGTTACACCACTCCTTTGAGAGTACCAAATGAAAAACCCTACAATTTTTTTCACTTAAGCTTACCTTTATGGACCAATGGAGCTATGCCCAATTGTCTCATTTTGTGTGTAGTTTGCCCCAGCTGCTTCATACATTGTCTGAATTGAACCCCGTTTAAACTATCATGTGGCCTACAGATCCTTTGCTGCATAGTGCATCATTATTTTATAAAGCTCTACTATCTCTCCAAGGTCCTTGTTATCTGGGTTATTTTTCCCTTTGAGAAAAAGATCAACAATTTAGTATTACTGATAAGCAAAAGGATAGGATTGTGCAGCTTTCTTATATGCCCTTTATCTCTTACAGAATAGAGGAAGTAAATTATAAACTTCTTATCCACTGGCATTATACACCAGATAATTCCATGCAATGTCTTAATCTGTCTTACCTATGTGTTGGAGGGACTGTGGAGGCCACACAACCCATGGACACATCTGGTGGGCTTGCCCACTTATTCAGGTGTATAAGGCAGGCAGTGGCTGACATGATCTCTCTTATACAAGGCGACAAGGTCAGATTAGATCCTTAGTTTATGTTATTCCATTGTACAACAGAATCAATAGGCCTACTGTATATAAGAGCTAAATTATTCCACATTTATTAAATGCTTTGATCCCACTTCTGTACAGTGGACAATGCACTGTATGTAAAGTGGATGATATGTGTCTCTTCTCTTAGACCAATTTATGAATATTGCTAAAGGGTACTGTTGTTAAACACTCTAAAATATGGGCCTGCTGGTTTAAGTTCAAAACCACTGATTTGTACTGTGATATTATCTAAGGACTTTGATAGTTTGTGTTCAATAATTGTGGTTGTCTGGAAGCTTTTATTGACCATATTGTTGGAAATTACTGTTATGCATCCGATCCCTCCCCCATTTTTTCTTCTTGTTTTTTTCTGTTTTGATTTCTTTTTCTTTTCTTATATCTTATAATTATAAAAATAAGCTTTTCTTGTGAGCAATTCTACCATCTATATTTTTGGGGTTGCAATAGGTACAAAACACCTTAATGATCACAAATATTGTTTGAATGTGATGTGACCCAATGTGGTATTGTATGTTGCTTTGTTTGGTGTCATCTATTTATTTATTTGCTTTTTTTCTTGAAATAAAAAATTATTAAACAAAAAAGTCTACAAACTATGGTGTTTATAGTGGAAATGTATGAACCCTGATGTTCCGACTGGTAATTATATTTCTTGAGGCCCTAAAATTACAGCATAGTACAAACACCCCCAAAATTACCCATTTTTGGAAAGTTTATTTCACCTGGTGATCGGGCCATTAACACACTGCCTGTCTAAAGATGTCTGCATTCTGGATGAAGTAATAAAGCAGACACCTTTGGACAGCAGCATTTTTAGTCTGGGGAGAGGGTATTGTTATGCCTCGTACACACGGTCGGATTTTCCGACGGAAAATGTGTGATAGGACCTTGTTGTCGGAAATTCCGACCGTGTGTAGGCTCCATCACACATTTTCCATCGGATTTTCCGACACAAAGTTTGAGAGCAGGATATAAAATTTTCCGACAACAAAATCCGTTGTCGGAAATTCCGATCGTGTGTACACAAATCCGACGGACAAAGTGCCACGCATGCTCAGAATAAATAAAGAGATGAAAGCTATTGGCCACTATAGTCCCGACGTACGTGTTTTACGTCACCGCGTTTAGAACAATCGGATTTTCCGACAACTTTGTGTGACCGTGTGTATGCAAGACAAGTTTGAGCCAACATCCGTCGGAAAAAATCATAGGATTTTGTTGTCGGAATGTCCAAACAAAGTCCGACCGTGTGTACGGGGCATTAGAATAGCAGATCTAGGCAACTTTGACTAATAAAATGAAGCTGAAATCTAGCTAACACTTTATAGGCAGTTACAGCAAATTGCTTTATTTTCTTTTGTGATAAAGATTTTACATAAATGAATACAAGAAATAAATAGTTTAACCATCTAACTGCTGCTTTGTCTGGACAGCTTGGTCTGTTAAATGAAGTTGAAAAAAAACACTTATTGGCTGAATCAGCAGGTACAAATAAAGAAAAACAAGCTAAAAAAAGGAAAATTAATGCAGGCACCACATCTAAGAATTAGTGAGCAGCAATTTAATAAATGTTTGTTTTTGGGGTTGATACCACTTCGAAGGGCATACATTTTGAATCTGATTTCCTGACTACCTACCACATTTTTGGAGACCCCAAAGTTCAAGAACAGTAGAAATACCCACAAATAGACCACATTTTAGAAAGCAGACACCCAATGTGTCTTCTAGGAGCCATGGTGAGTCTTGTGAAGATTTTATGTTTTGCCCTAAGTTTTGGGGAAAATTAAGAAAACATTAAAATGTATTTATTACACAAAGCTGTCGTGTTAATACAATACTTCACACACACATCATGGCCCATGTATACTTACTTACAATTACACCCCAAAACATATTTGGCTGCTCCTGAGTATGGGGATACCACATGTATGAGACTTTTTCACGGTCTAGCCACATAGTTGTCCAAAATCAAAGGAACACCTTTATGCCCCGTACACACGGTCAGACATTGATCGGACATTCCGACAACAAAATCCATGGATTTTTTCCGACGGATGCTGGCTCAAACTTGTTTTGCATACACACGGTCACACAAAGTTGTCGGAATTTCCGAACGCCAAGAACGCGGTGACGTACACCACGTATGACGAGACTATAAAAGGGCAGTTCAGTACCAAGTGTGGCACCCTTTGGGCTCCTTTTGCTAATCTCGTGTTAGTAAAAGTTTGGTGAGAGACGATTCGTGCTTTTTCAGACTCGTGGTTTTCAGATCATATTTCTGCTGTTCGGTTTGTGCTTGTGGGTTTGTATATGGTCTTCAGTGTGTGCAGCGAGTTACCATTGACTTTGTCATTGTGTTCTTGTTCATTCGTTACTGATTTTCAGGTCGCTCTTCACAGGCCCTGCTGTTCTTCAGTGCGTTCTGTTACTTCGTTCTGAGCAGCCAACCGTTTTCTAGCCATGTTGCGTGTACGTACTCCTCGTAGAGTTTGTGCTGTGTTGGGGTCCTTACTTTGACACAAGTTCAGTCCATGAACAGGACGAGGAGGAGTTCATGGACCAAGAATTGGTTGCTCCAGCATGACAAATTCTGTCACATGCCTTTGCTCCGTGAGATCCGTGAGAATAATCCTGACGATTTCAGGAACTTTCTCCGGATGACGGACCCCGTACTTCACTGTTTGTTGGCTTTGCTGACCCCTTATATCAGCAGGCAGGATACCTGCATGAGGCAAGCCATCACTCCGGAGCAGAGGCTAGTTGCCACCCTGCGGTACTTGGTGATGGGGAGAAGCCTGCAGGACCTCAAGTTCTCGACAGGCATCTCCCCCCAGGCTCTGGGGATCATTATCCCAGAGACCTGTTCTTCCATCATCCAGGTCCTGCAGAAGGAGTAGATTAAAGTAAGATTTTTATCCTTTAACATCACATTTTATTGTATTTAATGTTTGTTAATATATTGTATTTCTTTCCTCATTCCCTAATTACCATTATTGTAATATGCTGTGAATGCCCCCTTTGTCCTCATGCATGCTGGATTTTTATGTAATTTTTTTTGTCCTTCATACATATTTGCCTTCACTTACCTCCCCAGCATGCTCTCCTGGGCCTTTATTCACCTTGTGTAGTCACTTAACAATGTATTTTGTCAGCTCTAGCAGAGTGCCAGAGGCTTTTTTTGGGGGGTCCCAAAATCATTTGAAACCCTCCCTCCCCCCCAACTGCTAACTCAGCTGATACCAATCCTCTATCTGCTGACTTTGCCAAACCCATACACACTATATACCCACCTCTTCTGTGGTCAGATTAATGGATGAATTTCCTAAAGCATGTAGTGAAAGGGCCTGCCTGAATACTTCCAAATGGTACTGTGTAAAGTTTTTGTATCCTATTATTATCTTGATAGGTAATAGCAGAATGTAAAAAAAAAAATGTGCTAAAATGTGTACAGTGTGTATTTATATCTTTGTATTATGACACTTCTTACCTGTCCAGTGGGCTGCCAATAGTGTAAGTAAGGAGGGGCTGGCCAAAGTAATACACATTATTTAGGCATTCATCTCTCAATGAAGTGGAGAGGGTTACCTGTCCAAAACATCTCCCCCCCCCCATAAAATGTATAAAATGGCCCATGAGAGAGGGGAGGAATCTGATAGGTGGACCTTATACCTTTATCTTTAAATACTCCCTAAGATAAATGTTATACTGATGTTGGCCAAGAATGTTTGTGTCTAATCTGCTTTCCATGTTTATGTGCAAAATGATTAATTTATTTTTCTTGTTTGACTCCACAGTTTCCTGCCAACCCACAGGTATGGCAGACTGTGGCATCCCACTCTGCCCAGCGGTGGGACTTTCCTAACTGCGGAGGGGTAATTGATGGGAAACACGTCCACATCGTCCCACCACCCAACTCGGGGTCATACTATTACAACTACAAGGGGTTCAAAAGTATTGTGATGTTGGCGGTGGTGTCGGCTACTTATGAGTTCCTGTATGTGGACATGGGGAAGAATGGCCGGATGTCAGATGGTGGAGTCATAGCCCATGCGAAGTTCTACAGGCATCTCCAGAATGGCAGCTTGGACTTGCCACCTCCAGAAGACAATGCGGAAGGACCATCTTATGCGGCCATTCCCTATGAGAACCCTCACCCCGGACCAGAGGGTTTTTAATTACCGGCTGGCCAGAGCCAGAAGAGTGGTGGAGAACACGTTTGGAATAATGGCCAGCCGGTTCCGCCTATTTCTTACAACGATACACATGGCGGAATATAAACTTAATCACATCATCCTGGCTTGCTGTGTTCTCAAACTTTTAAAGGAGAAATTCTGTGAACTATGCTGGCTCAGTTGGGCCTGAAGCCGGAATTAATCTCAATGAACCAACACTGGCGGCGCCTGAAGCTGGCCGTCCTGGCTTGCCCCCCCAGAGTGCCCGCAAGGTCCATATAAAATACATGGAATACTTTGTGGGTAGTGTGGCCATCAATATGGCAGACTATGTCTGAGACATTTTTTAAATAAAAACATTTTTTAAACTGAACAAATATTTGCTTAGATTTACTGCTTGTCTTTCTTTTAGCTGACCCTGATTGAAATTTGGGGAGTCGTGAAAATGGCGTGATTGTGTAAAATTATAAAGCACTGTTGGGTGTTATTTACTAAAGGCAAAGACACTTTGCCTTGCAAGTGCACTTGAGACTGCACAGAAACTGCACTTGTAGTGCAAAGTGGATTTGCCTTAAGTAAATAACCCCCATTGTCACTGAAAACACCAATTTTACAACAAAAAATGCTTTTGAGCATTGAAAGAAGAAGCCACACATGTTGATTCTCAATCTTTTTAATCAAAGCACAATCACATGTGCATTTATAAAAGGTTTTTAAAACAAACCAACATGTTTGTTGTATAACAATTTTTTAGGTCACAATAAAAGTAGAAATTTCCTTTTAACGTAAAACAGGCATGTTTAAAACCAACAAGAAATACACAAATTTTGGAACTTACAAAGTTCAACGTTTGTAGAAATTGAAGGCAATATCAGACAAGAGTATTCATAAACTGTGTTTGATATTGCGTTCAGCAGATGGGGTGATGTCACCCCTGGAAAAGCAAATTTTGAAGATGCACACAAATTGCCGAATGTCAGCATGTGCTAGCTGCCATCATGGGGGATCAATGGACGTGTTTTGTGGGTGCAACCCCTTCCTTTCAGCTACTTTATTATTGAGGAAGGGGTTGCACCCCCAAAACGCATACATTGATCTCCTGTGATGGCAGATAGCATATGTTGACACACTGTGTGCATCTTCAAATTTTGGCTTTTGGAGAATATGTCAAAAAATGTGCAAAACATTTTCAGGAAAAAAAAGCAAAAATAAGTAAGGGATTTCGAGGGGTTTTAAACTCTCCCTAAAACATTAATGATGTTCTTCATTTTGTTTTGAACATCATTGTTGTTTTTCTTGATGTTTTCCAAGTCCCTATTACACCCCATGATCTCCCCGATCAGGATCTGGGCACTTTCACTGGTGAAATGACCTTCATCCACAACATCATGATCACCTAAAAAATATATAAAAAACAAAAACACCATGTATTATAAAATATGCCGGCATCTGTCTCTTACCTGAGCCTATGGTCACAGACACTCACCTGTTGTGGTGACAATTTCCCACGACGTCTCCCTCCTTCCCTCCTGTTGTGTTTGTGGGATTTCCCTTTCTTCATGCAGGTGGGGGTCTGTTGTCTCCTCTGATGAGTGGTGTCCTCCGAGTCTTTTATCCCCTATGTAAAAAAAAAATAGTATACTTAGCACACAGATATTTTTATGACAGAAATTGGAATATGAAACATTGCTTGGAAGTGGGGTACAATTGTCTGTTTGGCAGAGTTCCAAGATGAAGAAATATTTTTTCACTTTGTCAAGCTTGAATACTTACCTGTTTTGTACAAGCTTCACAGATGGAGACACCCCCTATAGTATACACTGGAGCACCTGTGTCGGCCCCCAATAAAAAGGGTGTTTCTTGTGTCCCACACTAGTGCTCCAGCATCCAGATGTGTAAACAGCTGCTGAGTGTCCTCTCCTTACACAGAATCTAGTTTGCATTTCATTCTAGTTACAAACCATCTAGACACCAAAATTATTTTAAGAGAAGTAGGCCAGAAAAAATGTATTGAAATGCATCTGGACAAAACATGATGTTTTAATGGCCGAACGAACAATGTTTCCTACGAACGAATAATGTGTCCATGACCATGAAAGTTGCCATTTTATACTGTACATCAGTAAAGAAAGCACATGGAGCAGCACAAACGTAATAAAAAGAAAGAATAGGAACACAGGACAACTACTTACTTTTTTGCAGCACTCTCCTGATCCTTCTATACTGATTGTGCTCCCTTAATTTGAGGTCCGACCACCGCTTCCTCAGTTGATCCTTGGATCGCCGTTGGCTTTTTTGACATTGGGGTTGGGGTTACGGTCCATACTTCCCATCAATAGTCGGCCCTCTTCAGTATGTCCACCATCTCCACAAAGGACATATTTGATGCCCTAAATCGTCTCCTCCGGGATCGTGACATTTCTGGCTCCTGGCTTTCCTCCTCCTCGTCCTCATTGGTGTAATTAGCACGCACCTGCTCTGTCTCCGCCATGTGCTCTTCCCCACTGCGCTGAACGAGAAGGGGGTGGGGAATAGACTAGAAAGAACGTCAGGGGCGGGCAGAGGTTCATGCATGCGCAAGTGTATATAAAGCGTAACACGCGTGTGTAGTACGTACGATCTGTGAGTGGAGGAAGAGTATCAGAAGCACCGATCATGATAAGGAAGGTAACATTTAAACTTGGGCCTATACTGTTTAGAGATTGAGGCCTATATTGGGACAAGATTAGGAGAGTTTAGCCTGATATTAGGGTTTGTCTTGTGTATTGCAGATAAAATGGATGGCTTTCAATGACCGCAATTTCCTCCCCTGTTCATAGACAAATATAGGGGGCTGCCCTGTCTGTGGCAGGTCAAACACCCGCATTATAATCATAAACAAAAGAGGCAGGCAGCGCTGGAGAAACTGCTGGAGTTGGTGAAGCTGGTGGTCCCCACGGCAACCATCCCCTATTTAAAAGCCAAAATTGGTGGCCTGAGTTGCACTTATCTTAGGGAGCGCAAGAAGGTCCAGGATTCCCAGAGATCCGGAGCTGCAGCAGATGACGTTTATGTCCCCAGGCTGTGGTACTATGAGAGACTGCGATTTCTGTCAGACCAGACTGAAGTCAGGGAATGCCTCTCAACCCTTCCTTCCACTCTTCCTTCCACCCTATCTTCCACCCCAGCTGAGGCTTCCGATGTCCAACCTGGGACTTCCAGCCAGGAAGAAGTGGAGGAGCCCAGCTTGAGCCAGGTATAGCATTGTTCTACAGATTTCTGGTCAATAAATAAATGATGTTTACTAGATGTTATTATTGATCACTGCTGATTTAATAAAGTGTTTTACATATCAATAGACAGTAGTGGGAAAAAATAATTGGGACAAGTATGAAAAATGCTGGGCTCAGAATGTTAATCTGTTATATTTGTTAACATTCAATTTGCAACAGTCATGAGCTGAAAAATGTGTGTGATTGATGAAGAAAAAACTAAAACTATGTCCCTTTTTCATACACAGGAAGACCTCAGCCAGGAGGAGGCTGTGGAATGTGCACACAGGAGGAGGCTGTGGAATGTGGCAGCCAGGAGGAGGCGGGGGTAAGTGACAGCGAGGAGAAGGCCGGGCCCAATAGGAGCCTGGCAGAATTGCAGGTTCCTCCCCTCCGCCTTCCAAACAAAAGACTCAGGAAGTGGAGTAACGTGGAGGATTCAGCACTCAGGCTGATTCAGGAGGCTTCTGCGTCCCTCAGAGCCACCCCCACTCATGAAGAGGCCTTTTCCTCCATGGTTGCCACCAAACTGCAGGATATGCAGGAGGGCCAACGCCTCATGTGTGAGGAAATCATTTATAAAACATTAACTAAGGGGGTGAAGGGCGAAATCACACCCAATACCCACCTGTGTGAGTTGGACCATCCTCCTCCTCCTCCTGCCACAACTCCAAACACCACAGACACAGTGTGGAAGGAAGACAAGAGAGTGATGACCTGGGTTCAGTCTGGTCTGACAAAAGATGCAGGCTCTTGTATGACCACAGCCTGGGGACATTTATGTCATCTGCTGCTGTTCATGATCTCTTGGACTTCTGGAACAGATTGTACTCCCTTATATATGGACTCCTCAGGCCACCAATTTTGCATTAAAATACTTGATGTGTGCCCTGTGAGCAAAGGCTTCACCAATTTCTGCTATTTTTCCAGCATTGCCTCCCTCTTTCTTTGGTTACGACCCTTTAATAAATTTTTGGTTTGATTTATTATACTCGCCTATGTGTGTTTTCCTTCAAAAAGGACAGTTTGTTTGTGAGGAGGCAGGTACATTTCAAAACTACAATGTGAAATTAACAGGAGACACCAACACCAAACAATCTCCTTGAGATTAAATAATACAAGATAATAATGGTGTTGTGGTAACTTGACACACAAAACACACCCAAAAACTATTCTGGAGTTAAAAAAATAAATAAATAAAAAAAAAAAAAACACAAGATCAGGCTTTAAAAAAAAAAAAAAATGAATCTAAAAACATAAAAAAAATATTTTTTCGGTAGATGTGACAAATAAAAATATTATATTGATGAATCACAATAAATAATAAAGAAAGAAGTTTGTGAGAACTCTGTGTGAATATGAGCAGCAAAACTACTTCATTCTTCTAGCATTATAAAGAAGAATAGAGTGCGCTGCATTAAACAATTTAAAACATTGCAGCCTGACGAAAGTGCTATATCAATTCCGAATGCTAATTTTACCAGACCGAGCAATTCAGTCTCGGAATTTATTCTGAGCATGCGTGGCACTTTGTGTGTCAGAATTGTCCACACACGGTCAGAATTGACAGCGATCGGATCCTGTGTCAGAAAAAGTCTGATGGAGCCCACACACGGTCGGAATTTCCAACAAGCTCTGATTGCACATTTTCCGTCGGAAATTCGACCGTGTGTACAGGGCATTAGACTTCAAAGAGTAAAATTACACATATGATTTCTGACTACCTGTCACTTTTTGGAGGCCCTAAATGCCTAGGGCAGTAGAAACACCAGGAAAATTACATTTCAAAAGTAGACGCCACAAGGTATTTGATAAAAAAGCATATTGAGGCCTTAGGCATACTTAGAATAAGACCCCAAAACACATTTTGCTATTCCTATGGAGAATGAGGATACCACACATGAGAGACTTTTAAAATGTTTGGACTGATTATGTACCTGACTTTGTACGATGCATCAAATGAAACATGACTTTAGAATAACAAAAATGATTGTAGAGCCCAACACTGACGTGTTTCGTCATTAACAACATCATCTGAGGGGTGAGGCCTAACGACGCAACGTTATACTGAACTCGTACCAGCCATTAACCCCCACGTCAGCCCTGGTAACAGACGCCGCCTGGATTACCACCGACCGGCTCACATAACATAGCTGTCAGTATCTAAAAATTGAAGGGATCATCTGATTAGTCCGTATGTGGTGCATATTTAACACCACAGGTCCGAAACCTGGCACCGCACATTTCCCCGATACCTCCTCAACTACAAGCATAATCACAATTTATATACAATACCTCATTATGTTTATTTTTATAACGAGCAGAAAATCCTCATGTCATCAAATTAAAATACAATTACATAAAATTAATTGTAAAATGTTTTGCACATCCATTAATACAACAGATATTATTAGAGATTATTAAAAATTAATAAAACCTTAAGCATTACTATAAAATCATTGATATAAAAAATATATATAAAAATGTATATAGTACACACCCTAGCTAGATTTAATAAAATGATCAAATATAAATAAACATTATATGTGAACATCCATATACTAAAATGTTATTTACTAAAGGCAAATCCACTTTGCACTACAAGTGCAAACTACAAGTGCAAAGTGCACTTTAAATTGCACTGAAAGTGCACTTGGAAGTGCAGTCGCTATCTGAAATGAGGGGAAGCTCTGCTGATTTTATCATCCAATCATGTGCAAGCCAAAATGCTGTTTTTTATTTTCCTTGCATGTCCCCCCTCGGATCTACAGCGACTGCACTTCCAAGTGCACTTTCAGTGCATTTTCAAGTGCACTTTGCACTTGTAGTTTGCACTTGTAGTGCAAAATGGATTTGCCTTTAGTAAATAACCCCCTAAGTCTATAGCATAACATCATGGGTTCTCTAATTAGAATATATTAAACATTAATTCCCCTATTAATTACTCTGCAACACTGCTCTCCTCAGGGAGATGCCTCCTGGTTGTTTGCCCTGTCTGGACATACGCTGATGTCAATGTGATAATATGCTGATATAATCTGATTTAGAGTAAGTGCATTTCTTAAAAGGGGGGCTATATTTGGTTGAATTAAAGCTTTTTTAAACAGAATTACACTATGGATCCTTTCTTTTGCCTCGGAATCGGTGCACTAGTGTGAGATCCAACCCATGTGCTGGGGAGTGAGTGTGAGGAGATATCCATTCAAAGGTGACATCCGAGATTGCTGATTGATGCCTATTTTCCAGCATTGTCTGGTAAGAGTTTTCTCATAAGGGGATGTTCTATCCCCCCTCAGTCTCATGATTGGAGGTGTTGGTAGCAGATCATCGTTGAGAATGTGCTAAATAAGATCTATAACCCGACTGGACTTTCATACTACATATAGACTTTGGGTTAATCACCTATCACAAACTATGGGGGGTTATTTACTAAAGGAAAATCCACTTTGCACTGAAAGTGCACTTGGAAGTGCAGTCGCTGTAGATCCGAGGGGGACATGCAAGGAAAATAAAAAAACAGCATTTTAGCTTGCACATGATTGGATGATAAAATCAGCAGAGCTTCCACTCATTTCAGATCTACCCCTTAGATTTAGAGCGACTGGACTTCCATGTGCACTTGCAGTGCAAAGTGGATTTGCCTTTCGTAAATAACCCCCTATGTCTGAACACTGCTATTGCACATGCACTTTATTTAATAGAGAAGATCTTAAATAAGTAGATTTTGTCAATCTATATGTAGCGCTGCCTTGTTCGTTTTGTTTTATATGTATTTTGATACCTGCTGTTTAGCAGGTTGAATGGTAGCAGCTTCAGCCTTAATTTGCAATGATTCTTTTAATCAATTTTAGGGAGGTGTGTTTTATATCTTCTTGAGTGTTCATTATTTTACTGATCCCATAAGCGCTTGTATTTGGGAAGGGCTAGTGCTGGACATTTGTATTATATAAGACTAAAACCATAGTGAGGTATGGTAACATTGTGTGATATGACCTCTATGTAGAGGAAGCAGTCCTAGGCTTAGGTTAGGTTAGGTTATGAAGGAAAGTAAAGACAATTGTAATGTGTCATACTGTATTCAATCTTTTCAGCTTTCATCTTTGGGGACTCCTAACGTCTTAGGTAGAAGGGATAACTTCTTCTGACTGCATCAAACTGAAGTCTTTCAGGTGCAGGCCCCTCCAGATACATTTTAGATGTCATGATTTCTTCTTGATAATTAGGGGGGGGGGGAGCAGGTTGTTCTAGCAGATTTATATGTGACCTATGAATTGTAGATGACCAACTGATATAAGTAATTGTTTTTTTTACTACTTGGCTTTTGGGTTGCCAATAGTAATTAACGAAACCGCTGTGGGTTCAGTTCAAGCAGGGTTAGGTTAACGTCAAAGAAGTTTGGATGCCCAACCTGAACGTCATTGAAATTAATTGGTGCCAAATCTGTCAAATAAAAAAATGACATTTTCTGAGCTAATAGGCAAAGAGTTATCAAAATCATCATGGGGCAATGACGCTGACCTGGGAAACATGCACCAACCCCAAAAAAGTGTAAAAAAAATAAATTTGCCAAGGAGCAGTGATTTTTTGAAGCACCGAAAATTACAAAAAACCCTGCATGGATTTATCCACTTGCCGACAATCGACATATTGGTACGACTCTTGATTTCAAATAGTTGTACCAGGATGATGCCTGCAGCTGCAGGCATCATCCCAGTACTGTTTTTTAGAGCCAGCAGTTGGCTCACGTGTAACAGCACCTAACTAGCTGATTGCTGTTTCAAGCAGCAGGAGGGGACATCCCCCCTCCCGCCACTTTCTATGGCTCGCTTGGGGCCTTTTGGCCCACCGGGAGACCCCAGCAACCATCCGGCATATCCGCCAGCTGGCTGGACACCCAAACAAAGCCAGGATTGGCTTTGATCGGGTCTTCATAGTGGTAACCCGGAAGTGATGAACTGACATCACTTACGATTTATCCGGATGTCATCAGCGCCATTTTCAAAAAAATAAAAGCATTCAAAAATGCTGATCTTGGTGTTTTCAATACTTCTAAGTGCAGAGGAGGGATTTTGGGTCTTTTTGATGTCAGATACCTCTAAAAAGAGTACCTGTCACGTGCATATTGCTGTAACAAGGGATGTTTACTTTCTAAAGCAACAGTTTAAAAAATCATTTAAAAAAAAATGCCCCCCCCCCCCACCAATTTGTTCTCTAGGACCCCTGCTTTAAAAAAATATCTATAATGTTTGGGGTCTAACACATTTTCTAGCAAAAAAATAATAATTGTTGCATGTAAACAAAAAGTGCCAGAAATGGCATGGAGCTGAATAGGTTAAAGTGCAAGCAATGACATTTTCCTTGTGACTTCTATTAAAACAAGGCACACAGACCCCTCCAAATGTCCCCCAAAATATTTGAGGGGCATTTAGAGGGGTCTGTGTGCTTTTGGATTTTAGGGGGACGTCATGCAAATAAACAAAATAAAATGTATGAGGCGCTCCATGAAATCTATGCCAAAGAAAGCTTTGATAAATCCCGCTGTCAGCTGATGTCACAGAGGCACTCCAAGCTCTGGAAGGGTCACGACCATATTGGCAGGATTCACTTAGCCTGATTAAAAGATATCTCTGGCTCCCAGCGTTTGGCTGAGAGCAGAAGCCAGTTGCACAGCCCTGATGCTCCAGTGAACACTGGAGGGACAGAGGAGGGATATATGTATATCCTATAATTTATAGACACTATAACATAAACCAATCAAGATATGCTTATTGGGATTTTTTACCAAAAACATGTAGAAGAACAAATATTGGCCTCAATTTATGAAGAAATTGGATTTTTTCAATTTTTTTATTATATATGTTTTATAGCAGAGTTTCAAAAAAAATATTGTTTTTTTTTTTAAATTGTTTATTTATTGAATATTTTCAAAAGATAACAAAAATATATCATCATACATGTTCACAGGAAAAAAAGACATGAAAGGGAGTTCCATCCCAGAGAAACTGAAATATGACATACTTATATGTATGACATACAATAGGGATAGAAATATGGTGTCAAATGATTAACAGTAATTGTATAAACATCATGGTGAAAGAAAGAAAATATGTTGCGGAATAAGTTCATCAACAATCTATTTAAATTTTTTGACTAATCGTTTTATCAGAGATCAAATCTGTCAAATAAATTTATTCATGGCTACTAAGATTTCTCCAGCTTGTATTCCGAAGCATCCCATGACTGGCAAACCTTGTCAAAACTAGAAAGGGATTCCTCAATTACAGCTGTAAGATGTTCCATCCTACAAATGTCTGCTATGATAGTTAGAAATTGTGCAAAAGTAGGAGGGGTATTGGCAAGCCAACATTGAGGCATGGCCGTTTGGCTGCTAGTAAGATAAAGGCCATCAGTTTCCTATGGGGCTTAGATATTTTTGGGAGTGGAAGGCCCAATAATAGATATATGGGTTGGAAAGGAATGGGAAGGTCTAGGATTCTTCCCAAAAGTGTGTGGATCTGTTTTCAAAAGGGTGAGAGCAAGGGGCATTCCCAAAATATGTGATAGTGAGTGCCTATGGACTTACCACACCTCCAGCATAGACCAGAAGCTGTCAGTTTTTGTTTCAACAAAAATTCTGGAGTCCTGTACCAAAACATTAAAATTTTATAGGCAGTCCCTTTTTGGGTCACACATCTGGATATCTTAGAATTATTTTCCCAGATCTCCTTCCATTCCTGTAATGTAATTACTGTAATTAATGTAAGTAAGATGTGGGACCATTTCCACATATAGGAGTGAGTGTGTTCAGCAATGATGGGGGTAGCATGCAAAATTTTATAAATAGTGGATACTAGGCAGGGTTCATAGGGGCTCTGGAACACATCAGTTCAAATTCCGTAGGTATGGTTAAATTCAGTTGTGGTTCTTTTTTGGAGAAAAAATGTTTGTGCATAGCATAATAATATTTGATTATGTCTGGTGCCCCTAAGCCCCCTCTGGCTGAGGTTGCAAGGAGAACCGAGCCAGCTATTCTATGAGACTTGTTATTCCATATGAAATCTAGAAAATTTCTCTGAAGGAGTTTCAGTTGGGACATTGGGATCATTACTGGGAGGGTTTCAAAAAGATATAGAAGTTTGGGGAGAACTGACATTTTGAGAACATTTACCCTACCTAGGAGGGATAGAAGGAGGTTCATCCATGTTTTCAGTAAATTATTAAAGTTGATGTAAACCCGAATTTTTTTTTTTTTATATATATCATACTGTAGAGTATAAGATGTCCTATCATTTGAGCCCAGTCTTGCCACACAGAGTTAATCCATCTCTGAGCAATCCTCTTTTATTGTTCAGTGAGAAAAATCTTGACAAACTGAGAAAAACTTTGTCAAATACTCCCCCTTGCTGTGAGTGACAGCCTAAGACACAGGCATTATTTAATTCCCTCCCCCACTCCTTTCTTCAGCAGCTCTGCAAGGATTGGCTGTTCCACACCTCAGCATGATTTGGCATGCTGAAGTCATGTGGTTACTTTCCTGTCTTTTCACTGGATGTTAGAGATCATAGCAGAAGTTCAGTGTTAGAAATAAACAGGAGAAAATGCATATTGACAAGTGGAGTGTAGAGGTGGGCGGGGAGTCTACTGACATCACGACTCCACCCACCGAGCTCCAGACAACAGACCCACCCACAGAATATGCAGTTTTTCGGGTCTAATAACAGACAGAGGGGAGACATTTGACAGGTAAAGATACATGCAGGAGGCATGTATATCCTTATACTGTAGATAACCCCTATGGCAGTAGTTTAGAAAGGATGACATTGGGTTTACATCCACTTTAATTTCTATAAACATAGGGGGGGAGTTTGCCTGGAAAAGTGTAGAATAAGAGGAGGTTAAGTGAACTCCAAGGTAATTTAGTGACTGAGGACACCAGCGGTAATTAAAATTTTCTTTTAAGTTCAAGAGTGTATCTGTTGAAATATTAATTTTAATTCAGTTTTGGACGAGTTGATTTTAAAACCGGAGATATTGCAAAATAGGATTAGGGTTGTATGAAGTGAGGGGAGTGAAATGTGAGGGTGAGTTAATGTTAATGAAATGTCATCCGCAAAAAGTAACAGTTTGTACTCCCTATGCCTCAACGTCATCCCTTTTATGTCTGGGTGGGAGCGAATAGCTTCCACCAGGGGTTTCAGACTAAGAATGAAAAGCAGGGGAGACAGGGGACACCCCTGTCATGTACCATTACTCAGAGTGAATGGCGGAGAGACATGAGAGGCCATCTGCACTTGGCACATGAGTGTGGAATATAATGCTTTCAGGGCCTGAACAAAGGGACCAGAAAAACCATATCTATGCAGAATAGCAAACATTAATGACCAGTTCAGACGGTCAAATGCCTTTTGGGCATCTAGACTGAGGACTAAAGCAGGCTTCTTAGTTTTCGTCAGGAGATCAATGAAATCAATTGTTCGCCTGGTGTTACCTCCTGCGTGTCTAGTTGGGACAAACCCTACCTGGTCCCTATGTATAAGCGATGGGAGAAATAGAAAAAGTCTGTTGGCCAAAATTTTAGTAAAAATGTTATAATCGGAGTTTAAAAGGGCAATGGGGTGGTAGTTATCTGGCAATGAGGGGCCTTTATGACCATGATGAAGGCGTGTAGAAATTGGGAATGGGGGAGTGTCCCTGACATTAGGGAAGTAAACAGATTAGCCATATGGGGCATTAGGATCGGAAGGAATCTCCTGAAGTAGGAATAAGGGAGTCCATCAGGTCCGGGGGATTTGTGGTTGGGGAGCTGATTTACAACTTTAGTGATTTCTTCAACAGAAATGGGAGCATTAAGTCCCAGACAATCCTCAGCGGAAATTGTAGGGAGTTTCAAAGATTCTATGAAGGTGTCAAATTTTTCCTGGGTGAATTAGATAAGCAGTTATACAGTCTCTGGTAAAAATCACCAAAGACCTTGTTCATATTACGGGGGCAATACGTGGGTTCACCTTTGGATTGTAATAGATAATCAAGGGTAGAAGTAAAGATTCTAGGTTTTAGTTTATTGACCAGCATTCTATGGGGTTTATTGGCATACTCATAGAATTTTTGCTTGGACCATAGAGTGGATTTGGCAACCTTATTCAGGTCCAAGGACTTAATGCGATTACATATTGAGACCACAGTTCTGAGGTGTGTCACCGTAGGGAGACTGAGTAAGCGTTCCTCTGCTTTGGATAGGTCATTTAAAAGGGATGACCTTTGAAGTTTACGGTCTCGTTTATGTCGAGAGCCTGCAGAGATGCACTCCCCTCTGCAGAAAGCCTTATGGGCCTCCCACAGAGTGGACGCCCCAGAGACTGAACCCTCATTAAGTTCGAAGAACTCGGTCAACTTTTGTTGCAATTGAAGGTGAATCTCAGGCATATTAAGGAGAGAATCATTGAGGCGCCAATGACAGGTTCTAGGTATGGGTGC
This sequence comes from Aquarana catesbeiana, assembly GCF_042186555.1. Classification (NCBI taxonomy): domain Eukaryota; kingdom Metazoa; phylum Chordata; class Amphibia; order Anura; family Ranidae; genus Aquarana; species Aquarana catesbeiana. The sequence continues at coordinate 184,396,554 of NC_133330.1, read as the reverse complement.
GGATAGGAGAAGATCTAGGACTATGGGGGCATGGTGCGACCAAGTTATTGGGTAAATTTCTGAATTCACCACATATGTCAAAAGGGGTGCTGAGACAAAGAAGTGGTCTAATCTTGTATATAATTTATGGGGTGGGGAGTAGAATGTAAATTGTTTAGCCGTTGGATGCTTCACCCTCCATGTATCAAACAAATTATGGGTTCTTATCAGTTTTCTAAATGCATTAGACAGCTTCTGGATCTGTGGGGGCAGGCTACGCGAGAAAAGGTCGAATCTATCTTTAGTTGGTGACATACATACATTGAAATCTCCTCCAATGACCATGAAGGATTGGTAGAAAGGTTGGAGATGCTTAAAAAATATTTCCAAAAACCCAATTTGTCCCGTATTAGGCTCATAAACGTTGGCAAGGGTGAACGAGATATTTTTGTGACCACAGCTCAGGAAAACAAATCTGCCCTGAGGATCCAGGTAAGAGGATTTGACCTGGATGGAAGAGATACGTTTCAGTAAAATGGCTACGCCTGCCTTCCCAGATGGGTCAGATGCTATAAAGGCAGTAGGGAAATGTTTGGAGGCGAATTTAAATGTGCCTTCTGACTTGAAGTGAGTCTCCTGAACCATGATCACTTCAGCCTTTGAAGATTTGAACTCTTTCAGTGCCTGCCAACACTTGCGTACGGAGCCCAAACCTTTAACATTGCAGTAAAATATACTTACAGCCATATCTCAACCTTAGGAGCAAAGCCCTTGTTACAATCATAAAACAACAAAAATGGGTATACCATGATGTATAAAACTTTTTAACAAAAACATTATGTGTAATCAGATGACCAAAAGGCGAAAAGTTATGAATGCCTCCTGAATTTAGCTTTGGCAGGGCTAGCTGACTGAGGTGTGTTAGGAGAGGACTGTGAGCTAGTGGGAGATCCACTATTTCTGCTAATGGATGTGGATTTAGCTGGCAAGGAGTATAAGTTATGGGCTGGGGTGGATGTTGATCCGGCGCCATCTTGCCTACCTCCATGCGGCCGCTGTGTAAAGAATTCAGTCAGCTTCTGAGGCCTTCTGTGTTCCTTCCTTTTCCTCGTCATGATCCTCAGGCTGGTGGGGATGTATAAGAAAACGAAAAAAAGTACTCTTGCGCACTGGTGCATTGGCTAAAAAAGTTCAAGGAGGACTATGAATTTCGGCTTTGCTGCTCTCAAAGGATGGGATTGTCCTAGTGTTGAAAGAAAAAGAGAAAAAAAGACAGCGCACCAGCCTAGTGCATTATCCTTGGCATGTTTATTAAGTTAAAAACAAGATAAAAACTACTCACAAAAGTCGTAGGTAAAATTGCATATCGAACGCACAGAGGCAATAGTTCCAGTGGTAGGCAGCCGTCCAGGTCCCAGGGGGGAGGCACTGGAACTATTGCCTCTGTGCGTTCGATATGCAATTTTACCTACGACTTTTGTGAATGGTGGGGATGTAGATTGCTCTGTTGGTGGGTAAAAAAAGCCCCCTTCTAAGCCGTTTTGTGCCGTTGTCTGTCCCTGGGAAGCAGAGCTTAGCCATCTCATTCCATGGCCGGCCACGCCCCCCCCCCGTCGGGTATAGCTTTTTAATTAAGTACAGTTTATTGCTAAGATTTGCTCATGTACTTTCTATAGCTTTGTCCACATTTATTTTGCAGTTTTACACTTGCATATCTGCATAATGTCTATGCTCTGGCAAATGGTAATTTGAGCTTTCTGAACATCCCCTATCCACTTATCTATATGTAGCTTTTGTCTGATCTCCATGTACTCTCTTATCAGCAACATTATCACTTTCTTATCTAACCAGATGGGACCAACACTTCATAACATAATACACCAAAACAATCTATTCGATGCATGGCGGTGTCTCCGTGCAGGAGAGAAGTACACCTTTTTCTCTGCACCCCACCTGTCCTACTCACTTATAGACTTTTGTTTAGTGGACCAATGTCTCCTGGCAAGGATAACTTCATCTTCAATCAACACCATCACATGGTCAGACCATGTGTCAGTGGTATTGACAATCAAGGACTCATTCTCCTCTAACTCAGTCCCAATATGGAGAGTTAATCCACTTCTCTTACAAAGAGAAGACACAAAAAGACACTGGAGCAGCACCTATTACAGTACTTTGCAGATAATGAAGCTTCTGTAGATAACCACTTCACATTATGGAACACCCATAAGGCATTCAAGTGAGGTATATTTATTAAATTGGGGACAAGGATGAAGAGGCAGCGTCAAAAGCAGTTACGGGAACTTATAGATAAAACCCACAACTTACAAACTCAAAATATACAAAACCCCACATCCCCAACCTCTTGCCAACTAACCCAGCTCCGCTATGACCTCTGACTACTTCTTTTGGGGGACTTTGAAAATCTTCTAGATTATAAAAAAATAATTATTATGCCAAAGGCAATAGAGCAGGAAAAGATCTGGCACAACGCCTTTGAGGCTGTAGATACAAGTCTAAAATCCCATTCATTATACATCCACTTACCAAGGACAAACGCTACCATCCTAAAGACATAGCGGATGCCTTCAGCCACTATTATGGATCATTGTACAACCTAGAAAATGATCCACATATCAACCCACTCCTGAATCAATTAACAATTTCCTAAAAAAATTGTCCCACCCCCAGCTAACCCCAGTTCAGCTGCTCCAACTAAATTCATGAGTCAAGAAGTGCTCCAAGCAATTGATACATTGCCACTAAACAAATCCCCAGACCAAATGGATATATTGGGGAATACTTCAAGACTTTCAGACAGCTACTATCACCCTACTTAGTCAACATATATAATGCTGCAACTGTCTCTTCCTCTTTCCCCCCAGAAATGCTAAAGGCATTATAACCTTACCCAAGCCAGGGAAAGAACCATCTACTCCTCAGAATTTTAGACCTATAACTCTCCTTAATAACGAACTAAAACTATATGCCAAACAAATTTCTCTGCGATCAATCGATATTCTCCCTCAGCTTATACACCTGGATGAATCAGGGTTTACCAAGGGATGCCAGACCACTGATGCAACGAGACGCCTAATAAATATCATTCACCATGCAAAAATAAACAGAACGCCTTCTCTGCTTCTGGTCCTTGATGCAGAGAAGGCCTTCAACCGGATTCATTGGGGATACTTGGCCAAGGTATTGGCAGCTTTTGGCTTTACAGGTCCAATAGTCTCAGCAATTATGGCCTTATATACTAAAGCTTCCGCCCAGGTTTACACTTCTGGCATCCTTTCCACGCCATTTAACATCACAAATGGAACTTGCCAGGGATGCCCACTTTCGCCACTAATCTTTAATTCACTTATGGAACCTCTGGCGAGTTACATTCGCAATCATCCCCACATTACAGGCTTTAAGTTCCATAATTCATCACATACCACCATCTTGTTTGCAGATTATATCATTCTCATGCTCACAGATGTGGAAACTTCCTTGGCTTCGGTACACCAGGCATTAAAAATGTTTATTTGCCTTTCTTACCACAAAGTAAATGAGACCAAATTGTACATTCAAGGACTTAATGTCCCTCCTCCTATACAACATAAACTTGCAGAATTGTATCCGTATACGTGAAATGCCACAGGGTTAAACTATTTAGGCATCACACTAACACCAAAAGTGGAAGAGCTGTTCAAAGCAAACTATTCCCCATTCCTAGGCAAATTGCGCTCCAAACTTCAAGACCTAGCCAAAACTGAACTCTCCTGGTCAGGTCGGTTGGCAGCCTTTAAGATGATTCTTTTTCCCTAATTCCTGTACTTATTCAGAATGCTCCCTTTTCCTGTACCTAACTCTTTTTTGGTAATGCCCAATCGATAATTAACCGCTATCTATGGCAAGGCAGGAAGGCAAGGTGCGCATTCTCTAGGCAGGTGGAGTGGGACTAGCAACACCTAAGGATTATTACATCATCCTAGTGCAACTAAAAACATGGTTTCCTCAAAGTAACGGTACTAGATGGGAAGAACTTGAAAAGACCCAAATGCAGGGAAACAATCTTTATCACTTCCTTCTTGCTAGCCAACACAGCTCCCTACAATCTACATCACTGTCCCCTACTATAAGGGTCTCTCTTCAGGCTTGGGAAGCACTCCTAACTACTTCCTTTCAGGATTCCACACCTACTTCACTCCATCTGCTGCCCCTAAGTCTACGCACCATCATACCTGACTTAAATGTAACTAGATGGGTGGAAAAGGGGTAAGGGGATTAGATGACCCAATGATAGGACCAGCTCCCAAAACCTTTAGATCCCTACAGATAGACTATGGCCTATCCAATGCAGAATAATACACTTATCTACGGATAAATACCATCATAATATTACTATGGAGAGTAACTCAATATTATACTAAGCCTAATACCAAGACAAAAGGAATATCATTATTTTACAATCTGCTTAAAAATAAAGATATATTTACCAAAACTTCCCACATACAAGCATGGGAAAAAGACCTAGTCACATACGCAGTGACCAGAAGTGTGAATCTATGGGAACTGACACAAAAAATTTTGCTTAGGTGGTATCTAACACCCAACAGGATTGCTAAATTTTCTCCACATACTCCTCATACATGCTAGAGGAACTGCGGAGCAGTGGGTACACTATACCACATACTTTGGTCCTGTCCTGCTATCGCCACCTTTTGGACGGGGGTATTTCAACTATTTACGCAAGTTTTGAGGATAAAGAAACCTCTGTCATCAGGCTTTGCAATTTTTTCATTAGACATAGAATCATTACCATTAGACACCAGAAACATAGCTGTCCACATTCTTTTAAGTGCAAGACTAGTGTTGGTACACCATTGGAGAGACCAGGTGACCCCTTCTATCCAAGAAGTTATAATGACAACTAACACTCAAGCTGCGTATGAGATGGTGTTCGCCTCAGTACAAAATAAACACCAAAAGGCTAACTATCTGTGGAAGATGTGGTTAGAACATTACAAAACAGCATCTAGGAACTAAATATAATCTTTACCAAGACTTACAATACAGGGGGTCCCCGGGTTACAAACAAGTTAGGGACTGTAGGTTTGTTCTTAAGTTGAATCTGTTTGTAAGTCGGAACAGGTACATTTTTTAAGTGTAGCTCCAGCCAAAAAAACTATTTTTAAGATTTTTGGATAGCATAGGGAAGGGTTAACACCCCTGTAACATTTGTTTTGCTGTGTGTGCCCCTGTTCAGAAGATTTCACCTCACTTTCTGTCCCAATGACAATTGGATTTTGAAAATTGTGGGTTGTTGTGGAAACAAGCCTTGGTGATAAAGCATCAGTGGAGGTACCTTTTCCCCATAATAGCTCTTACAGGAGTGAATTTCTCTTCCTAGGGGTAGATGGCCTCTCACTTCCTGTTGTCTCCCTCTGTTTGTAAGTAGGAGTCATTTGTAAGTTGGATGTTTGTAACTAGGGGACCCCCTGTATATTCAAACATCTTGACTGTACTATACTTGTTTAACCTGGTTACTCAGTTGAGCTTTTTCTTTATCTTCTTTATTTTTCTTCTCCTTCCTAAACACAGCTCAGTCCTGGCTGTTAGTGTTAGGACTGATTATGGACATATGTAGACAACATAAACAGACCAGTAAAGGTCTCTTGTGACATCAATGCTGAACGTATTACTCTGTACTTATATCATGGATCTAAACAAATCTGAATGTCTCAAATGCCCTTTTTGCCTTTTATTCTGTATTGACAATTTGTTGAAAACCAATAAAGAAATATTGAAATGAAAAAGCTATACTAGACCAAAGTTGGTGAATGGTTAAATGGTTAGCACATGCAGGGCTATATAAGATATATTTTAAAAGTAGTGGAACACCTGTGAGCTAAAGGACAAGAAATACATTATTTTTATATGCCAGCATTGATATCAGTGGCCTTGCTTCCTGAATAAGTTAAAGGATAAGTTCACCTTTGGGAACATGTTACATGTTTCACCCGAGTTTAGGGTAGAACATGTAACATGTTCCCATTGCTGTCGTCGCTGTCCACTGTACCCCCTCCCTGTGGCAGCACTAGAGGGAGAAATTCATTGTACTAGTTGACAGTTTTTGAAAGCAGCTTCGCCCACACAGCCACGTCATTTTTACACAGAACTCAGTGTATGAATGAACTACAAGTCCTGAAATCCTTAGCGGCTGTTGGCTTGTAGTTCTCAATGAACTAACATGGCGCTGTGTCAGGGAGTATCGGCTTACCTGTATGGGGTGTACGAGTAAGCAGACTGGCAGTGTGCAGTAGACCGGCATGGCATTAGCGATCTGATCGCTGGTGCAATGCTTTACAGGCTCCTAATACAAAAGATAACAAATGCACATTTTTTTACCTGCAAAAAGATGTGCATTTATTAATTTTTTTGTACAAAGATGAACTTATCCTTTAAAGACAGGCTTGTAAAGGAATATAAGGGAAGAATAGAACGTACATACAACGCAAATACTCCCATGGCAGAATTTGTTCTGCCATTACTATTATTGCGAACCAACTTTCGCAATAATAGTAATATTCAGCATGAAACCATGAATGTTTGGTGTGCATAAACACAAATCACTGTGGCTGGGTGAATGTGAAAACTACGAATACTGACAGCCTTTGCAGCTGTCATCTTGTAGTTCTCAATGAACTACCAGGGCAATGTTGAGTGCTCTAGATAGTTCATTGAGTCTTCCAGTCAGTATGTAACTGCCTGCTCATGCGAGGTGCGAGCAGACAGCTTACACAGACTGTCTGCAAGATCCTTGCATAGCAATCTGCTGATTGTGGGTGCAATGCTTTGCAGGCTCATAGTAAAATAAAACAAATAAATGCACATTTTTGTGCATTTATTATTTTTTACAAAAGTACACTTATCCTTGAAAGGCAGACTGTAAAATTGAAAAGTTACTGTAGACTGCATTAGTAAGAGATAAGTTAAACAACAAAAGGCTAAAAGAAGAAATAGAAGTTGCTTCAGACGCTGATTGTGCCTTTCACTCTGAAGCAAGTGCCTCATCATTTTTTGCCTGGTGCATTGATTCCAGAGCTACAAGTCATATGACCAATCATTAAAATTATTTGACTCATCAGGATCAAATCAAGACAGAAAGAATGACAATAGCTAATGTACAGTGTAAGGTCTCAGAAGGATTAAGAGAAGGTTATCTACACCACCCTTTATCACAAAAAGAAATAATCCTAATCCTAATATACTAACTCCCTTTCAGTGAAGAAGCTCACCAAGCATGGAAATGCAGTGTTCAGAGGTAACAGCTGAATTATCATGAATGAAAGCCACAGCTAAATGAAAAAAAAATGCAAATGAACTGTATCAGCTGAAGTGCAATGAAAGCGTTAACACTGGCAAAGAGTAAAAGAGCTGTCATCTTGGTTACAGGAATTGTAAAACTATAAAGATACTAGCTGAAGATCAACATGCCAATGGTATAAAAATTGACCCACGCAGTCAAATTTTGCAGCGTAACTGTTGCATAAAGAGAAAGATGACAAAAAACGATTACCATCATGGACTTACATAAGAAAGTAATTGTTGCGTGTGTTAGAATGGTATAGCTGCAACAACTATTTTTGTATATTAATCAGAACTGTGATTAATAGTTCTGCCACTAGGTGGTAGTGTGTAAAACTTGTGCAATGTAATGTTCTCTCTAGTGGAACTACATGGTTGTAATATAATTTCCTGTCTGTCTGTTCGTATTGTTTTTGATAAGAACACGGGCTTCAAATGCGCAGAAACTTTTTGCAAATACATCTGCAGCAACTTTCCAACAAACGCTTTACTACTGTCAGCATCTCATTTGGGGAGATTTTTCTTTACTTCCTGTCCCCATGACCATAAAGACAGTGATTCCCCAATGGGAACATAGACAGCTATTAAAACCCATAAAAGTCTATTCCAGCTAATGGAAGAACATTATACAGTTCAACTATAATCACTTGAGCCCTGACCAACAGAGATAATCAATGATAATCAGCTCTTGGGCTTCTGGAATTTACTTTAATAGAAGAGTTTAAAAAGGTAAGTAACCCTTTAAAAGTAATATCTCCTGTACTTTTGAAGTTAGGGGAGAATCTACATTCCTGCACCCCATTAAAAAAAAGTGGAAGGGCCCAGGTCTTACTGTCCATAGTGCCTGACAAAGCAAAATCCCACCATTCAGAAACAATGCTTCGAAAGGGTTGTTATTGTTTTTGTGCATGTTTGGTCAAAATTCCAGATGTCAAGTAGGGATCAGCTTCGAGTTTGAGTCAAACCCATGTTAGACTCGAACATCTATATATATACTAGATCCGTTCCTGTTATTCTCTTCCTACTGACAGGCAGGCAGATGTTTTTACAGTATTTACAGCTACCTGAAGAAAATTGGTGGTGTTCTTCTGATCCTATTAGTCATATTAGCTACAGTATTTACAGTTAGTGTAGTGCATCCTCTGCACAGTGTGCACCTAAAGCTACCTGAAGAAAATTGGTGGTGTTCTTCTGATCCTAGGCAGCTTCAGTATTTACAGTTAGTGTAGTGCATCCTCTGCACAGTGTGCACCTAAAGCTACCTAAAGAAAATTGGTGGTGTTCTTCTGATCCTATTAGTACTACAGGCAGTTGCAGTATTTATAGTTAGTGTAGTGCGTCCTCTGCACAGTGTGCACCTAAAGCTACCTGAAGAAAATTGGTGGTGTTCTTCTGATCCTATTAGTACCGCATGCAGCTGCAGTATTTACAGTTAGTGTAGTGCGTCCTCTGCACAGTGTGCACCTAAAGCTACCTGAAGAAAATTTCTGTTGTTCTGATCCTATTAATACCACAGGCAGGCAGCTAAAGCTACCTGAAGAAAATTGGTGGTGTTCTTCTGATCCTATTAGTACAGCAGGCAGCTGCAGTATTTACAGTTAGTGTAGTGTGTCCTCTGCACAGTGTGCACCTAAAGCTACCTGAAGAAAATTGGTGGTGTTCTTCTGATTCTATTGGTACCGCAGGCAGCTTCAGTATTTACAGTTAGTGTAGTGCGTCCTCTGCACAGTGTGCACCTAAAGCTACCTGAAGAAAATTGGTGGTGTTCTTCTGATCCTATTAGTACCGCAGGCAGCTGCAGTATTTACAGTTAGTGTAGTGCGTCCTCTGCACAGTGTGCACCTAAAGCTACCTGAAGAAAATTTCTGTTGTTCTGATCCTATTAATACCACAGGCAGGCAGCTACAGTATTTACAGTTAGTGTACTGTGTCCTCTGCACAGTGTGCACCTAAAGCTACCTAAAGAAAATTGGTGGTGTTCTTCTGATCCTATTAGTACTACAGGCAGGCAGCTGCAGTATTTACAGTTAGTGTACTGCGTCCTCTGCACAGTGTGCACTTATGCTACCTGAAGAGAATTGGTGGTGTTATTCTGATCCTATTAGTACCACAGGCAGGCAGCTGCAGTATTTACAGTTAGTGTAGTGCGTCCTCTGCATAGTGTGCACCTAAAGCTACCTGAAGAAAATTGGTGGTGTTCTTCTGATCCTAGGCAGCTTCAGTATTTACAGTTAGTGTAGTGCATCCTCTGCACAGTGTGCACCTAAAGCTACCTGAAGACAATTGGCGGTGTTCTTCTGATCCTGTAGTGCGTCCTCTGCACAGTGTGCACCTAAAGCTACCTAAAGAAAATTGGTGGTGTTCTTCTGATCCTATTAGTACCACAGGCAGTTGCAGTATTTATAGTTAGTATAGTGCGTCCTCTGCACAGTGTGCACCTAAAGCTACCTGAAGAAAATTGGTGGTGTTCTTCTGATCCTATTAGTACCGCAAGCAGCTGCAGTATTTACAGTTAGTGTAGTGTGTCCTCTGCACAGTGTGCACCTAAAGCTACCTGAAGAAAATTGGTGGTGTCCTTCTGATCCTATTAGTACCACAGGAAGCTGCAGTATTTACAGTTAGTGTAGTGCGTCCTCTGCACGGTGTGCACCTAAAGCTACCTGAAGAAAATTTCTGTTGTTCTGATCCTATTAATACCACAGGCAGACAGCTACAGTATTTATAGTTAGTGTACTGTATCCTCTGCACAGTGTGCACCTAAAGCTACCTGAAGAAAATTGGTGGTGTTCTTCTGATCCTATTAGTACTACAGGCAGGCAGCTGCAGTATTTACAGTTAGTGTACTGCGTCCTCTGCACAGTGTGCACCTAAAGCTACCTGAAGACAATTGCTGTTGTTCTGATCCTATTAATACCACAGGCAGGCAGCTACAGTATTTACAGTTAGTGTACTGTTTCCTCTGCACAGTGTGCACCTAAAGCTACCTGAAGACAATTGGTGGTGTGCTTCTGATCCTATTAGTACCGCAGGTGGCAGCTACAGTATTTACAGTTAGTGTACTGTGTTCTCTACACAGTATGCAACTAAAGCAACCTGAAGAAAATTACTGTTGTTCTGATCCTATTAATACCACAGGCAGGCAGCTGCAGTATTTACAATTAGTGTACTGTGTCCTCTGCACAGTGTGCACCTAAAGCTACCTGAAGACAATTGCTGGTGTTCTCATACTAATAATACTAAAGGCAGGCAGTTGATCCTGCTAGCTGCAGTATCAGTATATATATATATATATATATATATATATATATATATATACATTTCAGCTTTGTGCAACTACATCTCACTGCAGGCCATTAGTATGTCTGAAAGGCCAACAAGGAGAGGCAGACAGTCACAAGCCAATAAAAGAGGGCAGGCAGGCTCTGTGTCTAGAGGCAACAGTGCTGGTCGTGGAGACGGTGCAGCCTCATCAGCATGTGGCCGTGGGACACACTTGTCCTTTTTTTCGGCAGCTGGCCGTGTTGAGCCCCAACATGCGGAAGACTTGGTAGAGTGGATGACCAAGCCATCCTCATCCTCCTCATCCTCTCTCACCCAGGCTCAGGGTACTTTGCCTGCCAAAGCAGCTGCCAACGCAGCCTCTTGCTTGCAGTTTGTTGACAAGCTAAAGACCCAGTACCTAAAAGACCCACACCGAAGAACAAAGCGGACCTCTCCTTGCTCCTCATCAGCTGGGATCTCCAACCCCACTATACTTTCAGCCCTCTCTGAAACCTGCACTGAGAGGAATGAAGGTGTAGAATTAGGTGTGTCGCAGCCAAGTACTTGCAGGCAATCTGCTATCGGTACACTGACGTCAGATTGTACCAGGCAAATTTCCCTGCCCCAGCTACTGCACTGCCGAAAGAAGTTTTCTCCCAGCCATCCACATGCCCAGCGGTTGAATGCTAGCTTGGCAAAATTGCTAGCACTTCAACTTATACCTTTTCAGTTGGTAGACTCTGCCCCCTTCTGTGAGTTTGTGGAATGTGCGGTTCCTCAGTGGCAGGTTCCCAAACGCCACTTTTTCTCATGGAAGACGATTCTGGCTCTCTAGTGGCATGTGGAAGGCAATGTCTAGGCCTCGCTGGACAGGGTGGTCAGCGGTAAGGTGCATACCGCTGACTCATGGTCCAGCAGGCATGGACAGGGACGTTACCTATCTTTCACTGCGCACTGGGTGACTCTTCTGGCAGCTGGGAAGGATGCAGGACAGGGTGCAGTAATGTTGGAGGTTGCTCCGCCACCACGCCTCCAAAATTCTACTAGTGGTGATTCTGCCACACCTCTCTCCTCCACCCCCTCCTCTTCTTCTTCCTCCATGGCCTCTTCCTGTGCTGAATTGTCCTCAGAACCAGCGGTGTTCCGTAGACGTTCAAGGGGCTATGCAAGCACGCAGGCAAAAATATGCCATGCGGTGCTTGAGCTGGTGTGCTTGGGGGACAGGAGCCACACTGGGGCAGAGATTCTGTCAGCTCTGCTGGGGCAGGTTCAGAGGTGGTTGACACAATGCCAGCTTAAGCCAGGTATGGTGGTTTGCGACAATGGCACCAACCTCCTCTCCGCCCTCCGACAGGGAAAACTGACCCATGTGCCCTGTTTGGCTCACGTACTTAACTTGGTGGTGCAGCGGTTCTTGGGCAGGTACCCGGGCTTACAGGATGTCCTGAGGCAGGCCAGAAAAGTCTGTGTGCATTTCCGCAGGTCATATAATGCCATTGCTCGGCTGGCTGCTGACCTCCAAAAGGAATTTAACAAGAACCGCCTAATCTGTGACATGCCCACCAGGTAGAACTCAACGTTGGCCATGCTGCAGTGGCTGCACATGCAGCAGAGGGCCATCAATGAATACATATGCAACTATGGCACCAGGACAGGGTCAGGGGACCTTGTTTTTTTTTCTCAGGGATGCATGCACTGTCCTGTCACCATTTGAGGAGGCCACAAGGATAGTGAGCAGTGACAGTGCATGCATCAGTGACACTGTCCCTCTTGTCCACCTGTTGGAGCACACCCTGTGTGGAATAATGAACAGGGCACTTGAGACAGAACAGAGGGAGGAAGAGGAGGACTTCCTTACCTCTCAAGGCCCCCTTTATCCAGACAGTGTTCCTGCATGCCCGCTGATCATACAAGAAGAGGACGAGGAGGAGGAGGAGGTGGAGGATTGTGTCAGCATGGAGGTGGAGCCTGGCACTCAGCATCAGCAGCAGTCTTCAAGGGATCATTTACAGTCTGAAGAAACCCATGGACATGTACGTGGCTGGGAGGAGGTGGCTGCGGATCATGTTGTCCTTAGTGACCCAGAGGATTCTGGACCAAATGCCTCAGCAAACCTACGCTGCATGGCCTTCCTGATCCTGCGAAGTCTGCAGAAGGATGCTCGTATTCGTATTATCAAGGGGAGGGATGATTACTGGCTGGCAACCCTCCTTGATCCACGTTGCAAGGGTAAGGTTGCAGACCTTATCTTGCTTTCACAGAGGAAGCAAAGGATGAAACATCTTCGGGAGGCCTTGCAGAAAGGTTTGTGCAACGTGTTTCCAGAGCCAGGGAGGTTACAATTTCCTGGTCCTCCTGGACAACGTGTTGCTGAGGCTTTGGTCAGTCACAGAAGGAACGGTGGAGAAGGTGGCCGTCTGACCTATGCATTCAGACAATTTTTTAGTCCGCAGCCTCAAGGTCTGATTGGTTCCAGCAACCATCGCCAGTGTCTGATTCACATAGTGCAGGATTACCTAGGGGCAAGATCAGACTTGGACACCTTTCCCACCGAAAATCCTCTGGGTTACTGGGTCTGGAGGATGGATCACTGGCCAGAGCTTGCACAGTATGCAATTGAGATACTGGTTGTTCTGCACCCAGCGTTCTTTCGGAATGCACATTCAGTGCTGCTGGAGGCTTTGTAACCGATCACAGGGTGCGCCTGTCCACCGAATCGGTCGATCGGCTGACCTTCATAAAAATCAGTCCTGGATCACCAGCTACCAAGCACCTGATGCTGATGTAACCGATTGATTTTTTTTTTTTAATGTGAGATCCCTTCAAGACTGCCAATGCTGATGCTAAGTGACTATCCTGTTATGCTGAGTAGGGACGAGCTTCGAGTTCGAGTCGAACTCATGTTCGACTCGAACACGGCTGTTCACCAGTTTGCCGAACAGCGAACAATTGGAGGTGTTCACGGCAAATTCGAAAGCCGCGGAACACCCTTTAAAAGTCTACGGGAGAAATCAAAAGTGCTAATTTTAAAGGCTTATATGCATAGTATTGTCATAAAAAGTGTTTGGGAACCTGAGTCCTGCCCCAGGGGACATGTATCAATGCAAAAAAAAGTTTTAAAAATGGCTGTTTTTTCGGGAGCAGTGATTTTAATAATGCTTAAAGTCAAACAAATAAATTTCGTACCTGGGGGGTGTCTATAGTATGTCTGTAAAGAGGCGCATGTTTCCCATGTTTAGAACAGTCTGACAGCAAAATGACATTTCAAAGGAAAAAAGTCATTTAAAACTACTCGCGGCTATATGAATCGTCGGTCCGACAATACACATAAAAGTTCTTTGATAAAAACAGCATGGGATTTCCCCACAGGGGAACCCCGAGCCAAAATTTAAAAAAAAATTGGCGTGGGGGTCCCTTAAATTTCATACCAGGTCCTTCAGGTCTTTTATGGATATTAAGGGGAACCCCATGCCAAAATAAAAAAAAAAAAGTGTGAGGGTCCCCTCAAAATCCATACCAGAAGGGTCTGGTATGGGTTTTAAGGGGAACCCCGCGCCAAAATAAAAAAAAACGGCGTGGGGTCCCCCCAAAAATCCATACCAGACCCTTATCCAAGTACACAACCTGGCAGGCCACAGGAAAAGAGGGGGGATGAGAGAGCGCCCCCCCTCCTGAACTGTACCAGGAGACATGCCCTTAATATTGGGAGTGTGCTTTGGGGTAGCCCACCAAAGCACCTTGTCCTTATGTTGATGAGGACAAGGGCCTCATCCCCACAACCCTTGGCCGGTGGTTGTGGGGGTCTGCGGGCGTGGGGCTTATCGGAATCTGGAAGCCCCCTTTAACAAGGGGACCCCCAGATCCCGGCCCCCCGTGTGAAATGGTAAGGGGGTACAAAAGTACCCCTACCATTTCACAAACAAACTGTCAAGAATGTTAAAAATGACAAGAGACAGTTTTTGACAATTCCTTTATTTAAAGTATTCTTTTTTCCATCTTCTATCTTCTTTCTTCTTTCTTCTATCTTCCTTCGGTTTCTTCCTCCATCTTCTTCTTCCTCCGATCCTCTGCTTCTTTCTCCGGTGTTCTCGTCCGGTATCTCCCTCCGTGGCATCTGCTTCTCTTCATCTTCTTCTCTTCATCTTCTTCTCTTCATCTTCTTCACTTCATCTTCTTATCTTCATCTTCTTCTCTTCATCTTCTTTTCGGGCCGCTCGGCATCCATGATTGGATGGGAGGCTCCCGCTGTGTGACGCTTCTCTCTTCATCTTTTTCTCTTCATCTTTTTCTCTTCATCTTCTTGTCTTCATCTTCTTATCCTCATCTTCTTTTCGGGCCACTCTACATCCATGATGGCATGGAAGGAGGCTCCCGCTGTGTGACGCTTCTCCTCTTCTGACGGTTCTTAAATAACGGGGGGCGGAGCCTCCCGGTGACCCTGCCCCCCTCTGATGCACGGGGACTTGATGGGGACTTCCCTGTGGCATTCCCCGTGATGTCAGAAGGGGGCGGGGTTATGTAACGGTGTTTGACTTTAAGCATTATTAAAATCACTGCTCCCGAAAAAAGTGTCATTTTTTTAAAACTTTTTTTTGCACTGATACATGTGCCCTGGGGCAGGACCCAGGTCCCCAAACCCTTTTTAGGACAATACCATGCAAATTAGCCTTTAAAATGAGCACTTTTGATTTTGAACGTTCGAGTCCCATAGACTTCAATGGGGTTCCAACGTTCGTGCAAAGTTTTGGTCTGTTCGCAAGTTCTGGTGCGAACCGAATCGGGGGTTATTCAGCTCATCCCTAATGCTGAGTCACAATCCTCTTCCTCCTCAATTTTCATGTTGATAGCTTGTAAGAACATTTTTGGTTCTGGGCACCGCCACCAGTGGCCAAGGCCCAATTTTTCTGCCCCTGTTTAACAGGGGCGTGTAATTACAATTTTTGATGCAATACTTTGCAGAAGGGCTGATTCCTGCACTCCAACTAGAGTATCTGTGAGGGGTTGCAGTGTTGTGGCACCAGTACCTAAGGCCCAATTTTTCTTCCCCTGTTCAACAGGGACATGTAATTACAATTCTTGATCTAATATTTCACAGCAGGGTCCATTCCTGCACCCACCAAGAGTGACAGTGAGGGCTTACAGTGAGGGTCCATTCCTGCACCACCAATACCAAAGGCCCAATTTTTCTGCCCCTGTTCAACAGGTGCATGTAATTACAATTCTTGATATAATATTTCACAGCATGGCCGGTTCCAGCGCCCACCAAGAGTAACTGTGAGGACTTGTGTTGTGGCAACACCAACACCTAAGGCCCCAATTTCTGCAGAGTATATAGGGCAGGCCCCTACTTTCAAACATCCAACTTACAAACGACTCCTACTTGCAAACGGAAGGAGACAACAGGAAGTGAGATGAAATCTACCCCTAGGAAGGGAAATTCTCTCCTGTAAAAGTTAATATGGGAAAAACGTGTCTCCTCTTCACTGATGCTTTATCACCAATCCTTGTTTCACTAAAAACCCCAAATTTTCAAAAAACATTTGTCATTGGGACAGAAAGTGAGGTGAAATCTTCTGAAGAGGTGCACAGACAGCAAAACAAATGTTCCAGTGGTGATAACCCCTCCCTATGTTTTCCAAAAAGCTTAAAAATAGATTTTTTGGCTGGAGCTATACTTTAAAAATATACCAGTTCAAAATTACAAACAGATTCTACTTAGCAACAAACCATACTGCTGTTCAGAGTATATAGGGCCCGGGGGCCCCACACCTTTCCTTTTTTTAATTTGGGTTCGGGGTTCCCCTTAATATCCATACAAGACCCAAAGGGCCTGGTAATGGACTGGGGAGTGGGGGGTACCCATGCCGTTTGTCTCACTGATTTTCATTCATATTACCGGGACTCGACATTAAATTAAAGTCGCAAGCAGTTTTAAATGACTTTTATTGCTTTACAAATGTAATTTTGTGCAGAGACTGTTCTAAGCACGGGAAACACTCGCCACTCTTCAGGCATTCTGTAGACACCCCCCAGGTACGATATTTAAAGGAATATTTCACTTTTTTTTTTTTTCTCTTTAAGCATCATTAAAATCATTGCTCCCGAAAAAACGGCCATTTTTAAAAGTTTTTTTTGCATTGATACATGTCCCCTGGGGCAGGACCTGGGTCCCCAAACCCTTTTTAGGACTATAACTTGCATATTAGCCTTTAAAATGAGCACTTTTGATTTGGAACGTTCGAGTCCCATAGACTTTAATGGGGTTCTAAAGTTTGCGCAAACTTTCGTTCTGTTCGCAGGTTCTGGTGCGAACCGAACCAGGGGTGTTCGGCTCATCCCTAATGTCAAGTATTGTGAGTGGAATTTGAAATCAAGTAAAGTTTAAGAGCTCATGTTTGTTGTTATTTTTTTTTTTCCATTCAAAGTTTATTAAAGGAAAATTGAATGTATTACATAGTATTTGCAGATGCAACTGCTTGTTTTGGAAAACATTTCGGGAAATGGTAAAAACAAACATACAAATACAGATAACCTGGGTACATTAAAGACCGAACAGTGACTGTTATCAAAGTCTTCATAGCCAGGTATCATTCCATTTCTCAAATGCATAAACTGTTAGACAATTTGACTTGCAGTCAAAAAAATTCCTGTGTGAGCCGGATTATGGTGCATTTATAGCCTTATTAGATCTTGACAAACAGCATTATCTGCTATTGCTAGCTACAGTAGATTTTGAGGAAAAGAAAGAAAAGCGAGGAAGGAGATATAGAGAGCAATCGGGGAGAAGAATGGCATCAGATATGTCTCTGTAAGTATTAATATCTGTGTGGATATTCATGAGACCACAGAAAGTGTCTGTGAGGTCACCATTATATATGTTGTCTATGTATTCAGGGGTGTCAGGGTTTCTTCATAGGCTTGGGCGTATTTTAAGGAGAGCCAGGGTTGCCAAGTCTTATGGAATCTATCAACCCTATCATTGGCCTGTGATAGAGTCTCCACCATTTCATAAATGTCTGATACCTTGCATAGCCAGTCTGCAATGGAGGGAACCCAGTGAGAATTCCAATGTAAAGGAATTAAGGACTTGGCCACATTAAGTAGGTGTTTTGATAGAGAGTGCTTATATCTCTTAAATGAGGAATTGGTTACATGCAATAAACAACAAGCCACGTTCAAGGTAAGTTTGGTTTCCGTTATTTGTTTGATCAAGGATTTGACTATGTCCCAAAATGGCACGATTAGTGGATAATGCCACCATATATGGGACAATGTGCCTCTCTCTTTTTGACACCTCCAAGAAGCCGCAGAAGTCTGTGGGTTCCAGCCATGCAACTTTCCCGGGGTGTTGTACCAGTGCGTCATAAGCTTATATGCTGTTTCTGGCATTTTCGTGCTAATGGAGCACTTGTGAGTAAAGATACAAGCATACCTCCATTGTTTGGCGGTGATCTCCACTTGCAGTTCCTCCGACCATTTCCTCCTGATTCTGTCAAAACTAGTGGGTTTTGAGTTTTGTAGCCACGAATATGCAGTAGAGGTGGCTTTAATGAACTGAGTACCCTTATGACATACTGACTCCAGTTTCGTAAGGGGTCTATGGAAATTCTCTTTACCTGTCCCCCCCCCCCTAGATAACTGCCTAGTTGTAAGTAGGCCCAGAATGGCATATGTGTCAAGCTTGTCCCCTCCTTAAGTGAGGTCCATGCTTTTATTTTGACGTTAAGGAAGCAGTCTCCAGCTAGGAGGGGGTCTGATTGTTTATTTGGTTGAAACGCTGGATTACCTAGGCCAGGTGTAAAGTCCAGATTGTCTTTTACTCTGGTTAGAGGGGTGAGTGAGGAAGTGAAGTCTGAATTTGTGGCCAAACTGTGGAAAATTTCCAAGGTGTTTCTCATTAGTGGATGTCATTGTAGACTAAGAGGGTAGCTATCCCAGGGGATCCATGGGGAATATTTTAGTGGAATTGGGTTCAAATCCGATTCCAGGGAGACCCAGTCCTTTACCGCCCCGTGACAATGCCAGACGATTATTCTGTTTAAGTGAGATGGCTGGTAATAGTTTCTAAAGTCAGTTTTTCCCATTCCTCCTTGCTCTTTAGGTTTTGTCAGAAGGGTGAACTTAATTCTTGGATTCTGGCAGTTCCAAAGAAACCTTAATAGGATGGATCTTAGTGAGTTAAAGAAGTCTGAGGGAATTTTGCCTGGTAGCGTGTATAGGAGGTAGAGCAACCTAGGCAGAATAGTCATTATGACCGCACCGCTGAACCAGGAGAAATATCCAGGCTGCCATCGATTTAAGTCCTTCTCAATGTTTTTGATGAGTGGGGGGAATTTCTGCTCATACGTAGAGGTTAGTAGGGAAGCCACACTCCCAGGTATTTCAGTGCCTTTGGGTCACATTTAAAGGGGGAGTTAGCTTTGGTCAGTGAAAGTGTCTGCTCTGGGAGGGATATATTCATGGCTTCAGATTTTGAGTAGTTTATCTTAAGATTGGAGACGTAACTGTAGTGAACAAATTCTTTCATTAAATTGGGCAGGGTAGTCACCGGGTTTGTCAGGAAGAATAGTAAATCATCCGCATAGGTGGCTATCTTGAACTCTCTGTCCCGAACCCCCAAGCCTGTAATGTCAGTGTTAGCCTTGACCATCCAAATAAATGGTTCTAGGGAGAGTATGAATAGAAGGGGGATAGCGGGCACCCCTGTCTGGTGCCATTAGTTATGAGGACCTTGTCAGACAGAGTGCCATTAAATTTTAGATTAGCCGATGGGTTTTTGTAAAGCTCAGAAATCCTGGCCATCATATGGGGCCCTAGGCCCACCCATTCGCATACAGCCAGCATGAAGTGTGGGCGCGAAGGCCTTCTCCGCATCCGTGGACAAGAGATGGCCCTCAATGTTCTGTGTGTGTGCTGCATGCATTAATAGCATGGCCTTAATAACGTTGTCCTTTGCTTCCTGGCCTGGCATGAAACCCACCTGTTCTGGACCAATCAGGCTCAGCAAGAGGGGGCTCAGTCTCAATGCCAGTATCTTTACAAAGATTTTTACATCTAAGTTTAGTAATGATATAGGGTGGTAGCTGGCGCATTCTGCAGGATCTTTACTGGATTTTGGTATCACAGTAATGTAGGCAGAGAGAAAATCTGGGGTGACTTTCCTAGGTTCAGACAGAGACTTCAAGGCCGCCCTAAGTGGGTCTGTTACAATATTTGCAAAGGTCTTGTAGTAGATGTATGAATATCCATCAGGGCCTGGACTCTTGCCCGACTTCAGATTTTTGATTGCGTGTTTTAATTTCTGATACCTCAATCGGACTCTCTAAAAGTGATACATCTGCATCTGTCAAGGTAGGCATTCCATTTTTATCCAAGTAATCCCGAATAATTTGCGGTCTGTCAACAAGCATAGCCTCCTGTCTATGATGCAATGGTAAATTGTACAACTTCATATAGAAGTTGTGGAAATGTTTTGCAATGGCCTCTGTGGTCACATCTACTTTACCATCGCTCCATCAGATACCTGGTATAAAGTTGATAGTGACCTGTTCTCTCAGGGCCCTAGCAAGCACACTACCCGATTTGTAATAAAGATTTTTTTTAAATCTCTTTGATCTGTAATTGAATATCTGTTGGAGGGCCTTACTAGCATCTGGAAGCTCTTGTGCCATGTGAGCAGTAAGGGATTGTTTATGGAGTGCTTCCAATTGTTTAATATATTGTCAGAACCTTAATGTTTCTGTCCCTCTCCCTTTTACGATGTGAGCCCATTCTGATAAGTTCCCCCCTTATATACATTTGTGTGCCTCCCAGGTCATCAGTGGGTCCGCATCAGGGGAAATGTTGTGTTGGAAGAATTCTGTAAGTGATGTGGTAAGTTTCGGGAGGAGTAGTGGGTCAGTTACCAAGGAGACATTGAGCCTCCAGGTCCGCAGTGACCGACGATAGGTCTTGTTGTGAGATATATATGTAGTCCAGACAAGCATGTCTGTTTTGGGGGATGAATAGTATGTGAAGTCTCGCCCCTCGGGTTTGACAAAGCGCAAAGTGTCAATTAATTGTAAAGACTGTAGCAGGGTGTTAAGTTTTTTAAGGATTTTATATGTAATGCAAGTCTTCCCATTGGATGTGTCAACTAACAGGTTTAGAGGAACATTAAACTCCTCGCCTAGAATTAGGCATCCAGACATGAACCCCTGGAGTTCCTTCACTATCCGTTGGCAGAAAGACACATTAAATAAATTAGGGAAGTATACGTTAGCCAGCATAATAAGTGTGTTGTTGTATGACCCCTTCAAAAATATAAATCTACCACTCGGGTCTATTAATTTTTCTTTGAGGGTGAAAGGGGCTTCTTTGCTTACCAAGATCGAGACCACCTTGGATCTGGAGTCATCATTAGTGGCATGATAGGCTTCTCTAAAAAAGGAGTCTCTCGGTTTAGGTAGGTGGTGCGTTTTAAAGTGAGTTTCCTGGAGAAACACAAAGTGTGGCTTACCTTTTTTGAGTTCCCTCAGTAGGGTGGAAAGTCTCTCAGGTATATTCAAACACGTTGTGTGAGGTCACTAATGGACCTTGTCCCAGAGCTGAGTACGCCATCTGGTGGACTCAGGAGGAAATGCTCAGAAGCGAATCTGCAAAACAAAACTGGTGATACCAAGTCAAAATCCAGACAGATATACTGTTGTATGAATAGTAGTAAACACTATGCCAAAGGTCAAACAGATAGGTAGGAAGAAAAAGGTTTAGAAAGGTAAGTATAAGGAGCTGAAGATGTCCCTTTTCAGACAGGTTAGGGTATCTCAAAAAATAGTAAATTAGTGCACCCT
The DNA here is from genome assembly GCF_042186555.1 of Aquarana catesbeiana. NCBI lineage: Eukaryota > Metazoa > Chordata > Amphibia > Anura > Ranidae > Aquarana > Aquarana catesbeiana. Next base: position 184,375,126 of record NC_133330.1, on the reverse strand, counting down.
ATACCAAACAAACTAGGTACAGGGCCACTCGGTTTGGGAAGAGGGAGGCGACTAGCAACCGGGTGAGTGGTCAGTCACCAGCTTTACCCAATAGTTAAAAGTTTAAAAAGGTAAACCAATAAGAGCAACTAGGTTGCAACACGCACAGCCTTCAGGCAGTTATCATATAATTCTAATCTAGTTCTAAATCTACCCGACCAGGTAGTATCAACAAGTAGTCTTGTGTGCATTGAGCTGGGGGTACCTGCCCCCCTAGACCCAGGCCCACAGTCCCCCTAGCCCACCTCACCATAAGGTGATGGGATGCATTGGTTCCGGCTATGAGCCAATAGGCACAGAGGTGATCATATTGCATTGCAAATGGCTGAGTCATATAAGCTGGTCACACATGTGACCAGACACAGGATGATTACAGTTGTCAGCCATGTGGGACTATTGTATTTAAATAGCAAATTAGTTAAGTTAGAGGTCATCAGTAGGGAACGTCTGAAACTCTAGGTTGGATTGATCATGGGAATAGGGGGAAGGGGGGCTGGGATATGTAGTTGACTCTGTGCCCCGTGATAAAGAAGTCCAGTATGTTCCTTTAAGTAGTGGTAGCCATAGTACTGTAGCATGGAAGAGTCAGTGGGAAGGGGTAAGTATGTAAACGGCAGGCATAGAAGTGGTATCTGGTTTCACAGCCTGGAAATGAGAGTGACTAACGGGGTAAAACAGGGGACCTGGACGATGAGCAGAAAAGTAAAAATGTAGCATCCAAGTCTGGGGTCATTCTTCCTCCTGCTCTCTGCGATCCTCCGTTGAAGGTTTGGGTGTTTCTGCTTTAGATCCGCCGTTACAGTTTGGTTTCATAGACTGTCTTTTATCCGGTGTAGAGAAGGGGGGATCTCGGGGGGCTTCTTTCCAATGGGGTTAAGGTGAAATCCGAGTACCAGTCTGGGAGGGCTACGTGGCCCAAGTTTAGAGCCTCACAGAAAACCTGTAAGTCATCCGGTGTGCGTAGGATATGTTTTTGACCGTTCCAGGATACTGTCAGTGCAAATGGGAACCTCCAGGTATATTTCAAATCTCTTTCCCTCAATTTCTCTAGCCGGGGGCGTAGTGCTGTGCAATTTTTCAGAGTGATTTGTGAGAGACAGTGGAACAGCATTATGTCTGCCCCATTAAATACAATCTGCTTGTTTCTCCTGGCTTCACACGCATAATCACCTCTTTGAGGATAAAGTTCTGCGGGCAGCAAATTATATCCCTTGGTGGGGTGGTGTCTGGACCCTGCAGTCTCTGTATGCCCTCACAAAATCAATCCCCATGTCTTCCTGTCTTTCCAGCAGACCGTTAAAGACCCTTTGCAAGGCAGGGATGATTTGATCTGTTCAGGGATTCCCCGAACACGTATGTTGTTCCTTCTGCCCCTGTTGTCCAGGTCCTCAATGTGCCTGTTCATCTCAATAAAGTGGTGGGTTTGTGTACCGGTAACCTTTTCCAATCTATGGATAGCTTTATCCCTGTGTTTCCCAGCCGTCTCTGCTGCTGCCACCTTTTCAGTTAAAACTAGGAAGTTAGTTTTCAGGTCAGTTATGGCTGATGAGAACGTGAATTGTGTGTCTGCTGCAAACACTGATATGTCAGTGTAGGGGAGTGGGTGATAGGAGCCAGATATCCCCCTACCTGAGTCCTCAGGAGCCGATTGGGAGTGCTCACTGTAGTCCTCCTTGCGGCGGGATGGAGCCATCTTGAAGCTCCCCACACTGCTGCAGGCCTCTGGTTTAGTTTTAAACAGGTCCGTAATGTTTCTGTCTGGATGAGCTGCAGATCCTCGTCTCGGGTGAGAGTGTGGAGTGGTGTAGAGCCGCTTGCCCGGCATCTGAGATTGGTAGGTCGGGTATTAGGCAGGGAAAGACTGTGTGTGTGTGCCAGAGTTCAATCAATGTGCGTCCATTCCTATTGTGTGCCAAGCCACGCCCCCAGCAAGCAGCTTGTTATTATGTTTGTTTTTATAGTGTTATTGTCTATTATTTATTCTAACAAAAATTGTCATGTTATACGGGGTAAATTATGTTTTATGATATTATATGTTTACATTCAGTTAATAAGAAATGCGTCTATTATAAGAATCCCTGAAGCTTTAAATTAACAGTTTAGTTTTATGAAGATCATTGTGCTTTGGAGCATTTTGGACATAGGCACTTCCCTCTTTGAAGTCTTTGCATTTCTTTCACTTCACTTTCTATACAGCACATGGAGGTTGTGATATCTCTATGTTGTGAAGTCAGCCACCCAGTATTTTTACTTGATACAGTGCATATAATTGCCCCATTTCTCCTACAGCTTTAAATGATTAGTCATTACAGTCAACACATGATTACCACGCTGATTTACAGTGCCTTGAAAAAGTATTCACACCCCTTGAGATTTTTCAACGTTTTGTCATGTTACAACCAAAAATGTAAATATGTTTTATTGGGATTTTGTGTGATAGACCAACACAAAGTGGCACATAATTGTGAAGTGGAAGGAAAATTCAAAATGTTTTTCATAATGTTTTACAAATAAATACCTGAAAAGTATGGCATGCATTTGTATTCAGCCCCCTTTACTCTGATACCCCTAAAAATCTAGTTGAACCAATTGCCTTCAGAAGTCACCTAATTAGTAATTAGAGTCCACCTGTGTGTCATTTAATCTTACTATAAATACAACTGTTCTATGAAGCCCTCAGAGGTTTGTTAGAGAACCTTAGTGAACAAAAAGCCTCATGAAGGTTAAGGAACACATCAGACAGGGATAAAGTTGTGCAGAAGTTTAAAGCACGGTTAGGTTATAAAAATATATTCCAAGCTTTGAGCATCTCACAGAGCAGTGTTCAATCCATCATACAAAAAAGGAAAGAGTATGGCACAACTGCAACCCTGCCAAGACATGGCCACCCATCTAAGCTGACAGGTCGGGCAGGGAGAGCATTATTCATAGAAGCAGCCAAGAGGCCCATGGTAACTCTGGAGGAGCTGCAGAGATCCACAGCTCAGGTGGGAGAATCTTCCCACAGGACAACTATTAGTCGTGCACTTCACAAATCTGGCCTTTATGGAAAAGTGACAAGAAGAATGCCATTGTTGAAAGCCATAAGAAGTCCTGTTTGCAGTTTGCAAAAAGCCATGTAGGGGACACAGCAAACATGTGGAAGAAGGTCAGATGAGACCAAAATTGAACTTTTTGGCCTAAAATGGGTGGAGGAAAACTAACAATGCACATCACCCTGAACACATCATGACCACCGTGAAACATGGTGGTGGCATCATGTTGTGGGGATGCTTTTCTTCAGCAGGGACAGGGAAGCTGGTCAGAGTTGATGGGAAGATGGATGGAGAGAAATACAGGGCAATTTTAGAAGAAAACCTGTTAGAGTCTGCAAAAGACTTGAGACTGGGGTGGAGGTTCACCTTCCAGCACGAGAATTACACCAAACATACAACCAGAGCTACAATAGAATGGTTTAGATCAGAGCATATTCATGTGTTAGAATGGCCCAGTCAAAGTCCAGATCTAAATCCAATTGAGAATCTGTGGCAAGACTTGAAACTTTCTGTTCACAGATGCTCTCCATCCAAACTGAGAGAGCTTGAGCTATTTTGCAAAGAAGAATGGGCAAAAATGTCACTCTCTAGATGTGCAAAGCTGGTAGAGACATACCCAAAAAGACTTGCAGCTGTAATTGCAGTGAAAGGTGGTTCTACAAAGTATTGATGGGCTGAATACAAATGCACATCACACTTTTCAGATATTTATTTGTAAAAAAATTTGAAAACCAATTATCATTTCCCTTCCACTTCACAATTATGTGCCACTTTGTGTTGGTCTATCACATAAAATCCCAATAAAATACATTTACGGTTTTGATTGTAACATGACAAAATATGGAAAGGGGTATGAATACTTTTTCAAGGCACTGTACAACCTATGCTCTTTATGCAAACCCCAAATAGAAAATGATGTATCTTAAAATTATACTTCCAGTTTATGTGTTTTTCTGTTTCTAACCTATGTTTACTATTCTTGTTTTAAAAACATTTATGATATGTGAATTAATGTAAAACACACTGCTCTTGGAGTTTAGAAGTGAAACCTGTTCAACTCTTTTACTGAGTTTCTAAAATACAACTGCAATCATAGCTATATATTACATCTCATTTCATGTAAATTGATTTACTTGTGGCCAATGAAGCCTGCAAACATTATAAAATGAGAAGAAAAAGTGTAGAATCTATCTTCCTTCCTTAACTGCTTGCCATTAATATTGCTGTAATTAATATTTTATTTAAAGAAAAAGGTGTATTACAATTGCCTTTAATGATATATTCCAGACAAAACAAAAAATGAGACTTTGAAATTTATACACACAATACAACCCTGCCATTCCTATTTTGGTCTTACCATTCCTTTAGAATACCAGGTCAGCAGGGTCCTAAAATACTGTTGTTGCTGTAAAGCTGGCATTCTGGGAACAACCATTGCTCACCCTTGAAAAACATGTGGATGCTTTCAACCACGTGTGCTATAAGATCCTTGAAAGTTATCCCACAAAGATAAAAAGAAAAGTTGCAAAGCACAGAATCATGTGATACAAAGCTCAGTCATGCTAGTCAGCCTTCTGTATGTGACAGCAATGCTGCAGCAAGGGGACAGTTGGCTCCATATACAGCAATGCCTCATCCATATGGGAAATGAGGCCTGTAGTCAGTGAATGAGCCATGTTCTTATATGGCTTGCCAGTTGCTGCTTGCAGGCAACCCATGTAAGTGTATTGGGATACAACAGCTGCATGGACACAGCTACTCATCCCAAGCTCCTCATCAGTGCCCACCAGTGCTGCCTCATCAGTGCCCATTAATGCCACCTATCAGTGCCACCTATAATTGCCCATCAGTGCTGCCTCATCAGTTCCCATCAGTGCAGCCCCATCAGTACATATCAGTGAAGGAGAAAAATTACCTGTTTGCAAAATGTTATAACAAACTAGGGCTACAGTGTTGCATGACCATGCAATTGTCACGTGTGACAGCACTGAAAGCTGAAAATTGGCCTGGCCAAGAAGGGGGTAAAAGTGCCCATTGGGCAAGTGTAATTTTTCTGACTTTCACATTAACTGTTTTAAATTGCAGATTGCATTACATTACTGTATATGTCACTGCTTATGTGCTTAATGTGAAATAACTGAAATTAAAACCATGAGCCCCATGACATTTTCAACAGACAGTATGGTGACATTGAGTCATGAGCTCATTTACTGTGTTGTAGTAATTTTTATATACTTAGATGTAATCTCCTAACAATTTATCAGCAACATTACAAATGTAATAGTGCAGAGAAGATCCATTCTACTTGACTGCAGACCTTAATTGAATAATGTGTGGTGTGGCTACATTGACTCAGCCAAAGCAGTCACGTAATTGCTAATCTTTGGCTTACAAATTCAGTTAGCAATTATTCATTCAGCTCTTGTTGTGCAGAATGCCTCTAGGACAAATGTAGCTTAAAGCAAACCAGTGTTTTGCCAGTTGCAGTGCTAAGCAACAGTCTGTCTTAATGCCCCTCCTGCAGCAGCAGGACATATTTACCTGTTTTTTTTTTAAGCTTTGTGGTGTTGTGAAACACTCTCACAAAAATGAACACCAGGTGCATAAAATGTGAGCACACAAAAGTAAAACACAAAAAAGTGCACAGGTTATACGCATGGTCCTCCTCTGAAGAGAAATGATCCTTGCCCTGATCCCCTGGGGTGCAAGGATCCTGGCAGGGCCTGAGGTACTTGTGATCCAAAGAACTGAAGCTGGGCAGGCCCCTTTCTTCAGGAGGCCTGCCGAAGCAATGCCCTCCCAAGTAATAGGTGGGGCTCCCCCAAAGAGAGACCAGACCGGAGAGGGAGAACCTGACCAAAAGGCAACATGCCCCCCCCCAAGACTTTTAGGGCAAGTCTGAGGACCTACACCATACTAGTCAGAGTGAGTAAGTGCCAAAACTGTGTACATCCAAAAACCCCAACAATAGACAGACAAACATAGAAGGGAAAAGGGAAGTGGAGAAAGTGTCTCAGTGCCTTTGTGAGGTACAATGTTGGGTCGTTCGGCCAGGAATAAAAAATTCCTTCAGTTATAGCCAAAAGCCACTAACAAGGAGGCAGGTGCGAAAAAAGCGTGCAATAGTTACATAGTAGGCGTGGTTGAAAAAAGACATCATGTCCAACCTATGTGTGTGATTTTGGTACTACATTGTGTGTGATGCCAGTATTACATTGTATATCCCTGTATGTTGTGGTTGTTCAGGTGCTTATATAATAGTTTTTTGAAATTATCAATGCTCCCCGCTGAAACTACTGTCTGTGGAAGAGAATTCCACATCCTTACCGTTCTAACAGTAAAGAACCCTCTATGCAGTTTAAGATTAAACTGCTTTTCTTCTAATTTTAGTGAATAGCCACGTATCTTATTAAATTTCGTTTCATGGAAACGTTTTTTTTCTATTGTGGGGTCACCAGTACAGTATTTGTACATTGAAATCATATTCCCTCTCAAGCGTCTCTTCTTCAGAGAGGATAAGTTCAGTGCTCGTAACCTTTCTTCATAACTAATGTCTTCCATTCCCTTTATTAGTTTTGTTGCCCTTCACTGGACTTTTAAAGACTTATATGCAAGTTACTGCCATAAAAAGTGTTTGGGGACCTGGGTCCTGCCCCAGGGGACATGTATCAATGCAAAAAAAGTTTTAAAAACTGCCGTTTTTTCGGGAGCAGTGATTTTAATAATGCTTAAAGTGAAACAATAAAAATTAAATATTCCTTGAAATATCGTGCCTGTAAAGTGGCGCAGTTTTCCAGTGTTTAGAACAATACCACAGCAAAATGACATTTCTAAAGGAAAAAAGTCATTCAAAACTGATCGCAGGTATAATGAATTGTCGGATTTCGGCAATATAGATAAAACTCATTGAAGGAAATGGTATGGGTCTCCCCCAGTCCATTACCAGGCCCTTTGGGTCTGGTATGAATATTAAGGCGAACCAAAATAAAATTAAAAAATTGCATGAGGATCCCCACAAAATCCATACCAGGCCCTTCAGGTCTGGTATGGATATTAGGTCTGGTATGGTTATTAAGGGAAACCCTGCTGCATTTTTTATTAATAAAATGGCATAGGGGTCCCCCCAAAATCCCTACCAGACCCTTCAGGTCTGGTAGGGATTTTAAGGGAAACCCTGCGCCAAAGTTTTAAAAAAATGGCGTAGGGGTCCACCCCAAAATCCATACCAGACTCTTATCTGAGCACGCAACCTAGTAGGCCTCAGGAAAAGAAGTGGGGACGAGAGAGCAACCCCCCCTCCTGAACCGTACCAGGCCACATGCTGTATATATAGCCACATGACATCAGAGGAAGGTGGGGTCACCCGTTTATGTCACCGAGTGGCCCCACCCTCAACTATATAACAGCTGTCATTGTGAAGAAGCGTGCAGTGTGTAGGAGCCTCCCATGGAGGCGGAGCTGTTGCGTTTTTTTCTTTTTTCGGTCCGTTGGGCGGCTGTCAGAAACCATGAAATCAGACTGAGAAAGAAGTACAGTTAAATCACACTTGTTTAATAATAAAAGTAAAAAGAACAAACGTAGTGAAAACATAGCCAAAGTTCAGTAACTGGAAAGGATAGTCAGCCAAGCCAGAAGTCAGGGATCAAAGTAGTGGAACAGCAAGCAGGATCTGGAGCCAGAAGGGATGTCAGCAAAGCCAGTCTTTAAACTGGAACACAGAAGATGTTTCTTGTGATGTTGACCAAGGTGAAGGCAGAGATCCTCTGGACTGGACGACTGAGTAGGCAGGAATGATGAGCAGGATATCAACAACAGCTGAGTAACTGTGGAGAGAGATGGGAGCTGGCAACTAGCTGACAGCTGAGCAGCCAGCTCAGAGAAAGAAGGGCTGAGCCCAGCCCTGACAGCGGCATGAGATGGATTTGTCTCAAAGTGTCTCCTGTCATTTTTACTATTTTTGACACTTTTTTGTGAATTGGCAGGGGTACAATGTAACCGGGGGTAGGATCTGGGGGTCCCCTTGTTGGTGGCTACTCCAAAGCATCCTCCCTATGTTGAGGGCATGTGGCCTGGTATGGTTCGTGGGGCGCTCTCTCGTCCCCCCCTCTTTTCATGTGGCCTGCCAGGTTGCGTGCTTGGGTAAGGGTCTGGTATGGATTTTAGGGGGAACCCCTACGCCATTTTTTTTATTTTGGCACAGGGTTCCCCTTAAAATCCATACCTAAAGGGTCTGGTATGGATTTTGGGGGGACCCCCACGCAATTTTACATTTTGGTTTGAGGTTTTCCTTAATATTCATACCAGACCCAAAGGGCCTGGTAATTGACGGGGGAGGGGGACTCATGCTGTTTTTTTCAATGATTTTTTTCTATATTGCCAAAACCCGACAATTCATTACAGACGCGATCAGCTTTAAATGACTTTTTTTCCTTTAGAAATGTCATTTTGCTGTGGTATTGTTCTAAACACAGAAAAACTGTACCACTTTACAGGCATACTATAGAAACCCCCAGGCATGATATTTAAAGGAATAGTTCATTTTTATTGTTTCACTTTAAGCATTATTATAATCACTGCTGAAAAAACGGCTGTGTGACAGACCTAGCTGGGAAAGAGACTTTTGGAGGGGACTGTATGCTAGCCTCTTGCCCATCGATCGGGGACCCTTGTATTTGAGGGAACGGTGCTCTTTGTGAGCTGTATGTCTGGGGACCCTGGATTTGCCATATTGGAATAGTGGCTGATTCATAATGCTGGGACAGATACTGTTAGGAGGTGCTGATGTAAATTCCAACACCTGTCTGTCTATTGTCTGCTAAAATGTGTATTGTAAATAAGTCTACTATGGGATCTAAGAGTCATTAGATCCCCATTGTTATTTGTGTTAATTAACTCTGTTGATTGTGATAATGTTGATTGGATTTTCTGAACTACAAGATGGCCAGTCTGGCCTAACGGTCATGTCTGAGTCATCTAGGCTGTCTAAAGGGATTAGTTAATTAGCTCATGTTAATTAGGTTAATTAGGTTACAGCTGTATTGTTAGAGTAATATGAGCAGGAGGTCTGCACCTCCTCTTTTAGTGTATAAAAGAGCATGTATATTGCAATAAAGACAGTTTCCTGTTTGAACTTACATACAGCCTGCCTGGTGTTTGTTCTGAGCTATCACAACTGGGTTAGAACGTCACATAGCTGTAGTTCTAATCCCGAAACATTGGATGACGGAACCATCAGACGTTGCAATCTGATTCAATAGCTGCAGAGGAGTGTCGGGAGAGTGGAACCGAGCGAGCAAGGGGCTCGTTACAGGCTGTTTTTAAAACTTTTTTTTGCATTGGTACATGTCCCCTGGGGCAGGACCCGGGTCCCCAAACACTTTTTATGACAATAACTTGCATATAAGCCTTTAAAATGAGCACTTTTGTTTTTTTCATGTTAGTGTCCCATAGACTTTAACGGTGTTCCAAGGCTTTCGAATTTGCTGCGAACACCGCATATTTTTCGTTGAAAAGAACGTCTGAACAACCAAAGTTCGGACCGAACTTATGCTTGGGCTGAACTGTTCGCCCATCCCTACTTATAATACCGTTGTCATTTTCTTGTATATGGTCCCTTATCATCCGCTCCAAGAGCTTGGATACAATTGATGTTAGGCAAAAAGGTCTGGAATTCCCAGGGATGTATCTTGGCCCTTTATTAAATATTGGTGATACATTGGCTTTTCTCCAATAAGCTGGTACCATCCCAATCCGTAGATTGTTCTTATAAACTAGGAACAATGGTCTGGCAATTACTTACCTGAGTTACTTAAGGACCCTCGGGTGCAAGCCATCTGGTCCTGGTGACTTATTAGTGTTAAGTTTTTCAAGTCTATTTCTAATTCTGTCCTCTGTTAGCCATGAGGGTGCTTCCTGTGACGTGTCATGAGGATAAACATTGCAGTTTTGGTTACTGAAGCCCCCCAATTCCCTCGTGAAGACTGAGAAGAATAAATTTAATACCTTCGCCATCTCTCCATCTTCAGTAACCAGATTCCCTTCATCATTCTTTATGGGACCAATGTAATCTGACCTACCTTTCTTACTATTTATGTACTTAAAGAATTTCTTTTTTTACACTCATCCTGTGCCTTTCGTGTTTTATTTTAGCCGCCCTGCTTGCACCTTTACATTTCTTGTTGCATTCTTTGTAAAGTTGGAATGCTGATGATGATCCCTCAGCCTTGTATTTTTTGAAGGCCTTCGCCTTTGCTTTTATATGCATTTTTACGTTGGATTTAAGCCACCCAGAACTTTTATTAGTGAAGCATGAGCATCTGGGGGCTGCATGCAGGTAGACTATGTAAGTGTATGGAGATACAGACCACCTGCCAACCTACTTCTAAGTCAAAATATATGGGACAAGAGATGCCAAACACCAATCCTTTTCGTGGTCTCTCATCTAGAAATCTCACTTGGCGTAGAAAAGACAAGGCACATAATAGTAATGTTGATACATTTCATCTGTCAATGCGAAAAAAGAAGAGTCCCATAAGCTGCACATTACAACAAAACCCTGTAGGTAGAAAGTGAAAATGAAAACAGCCTCAGCCTGGGTGCCATCCAGGCCACACTCCAAATGTGTTTTACCCCGCTCATGTGATTTAATCCCATGATTAACGCCCGTGGGAGGGGTGAAACATGTTGGGGGTGTTGCCTGCATGGAGCCCAGGCTGAGGCTGTTTTCACTTTCTACATACAGGGTTTTGTTGTGATGTGTGGCTTATGGGACTTTCTTAACATCAATATTTATGGAGCTGGGATGAGTTCCATCCCCACCTGCACTCCCAGCAGCTGATAGTAGAAGAGGACCTGTAGAAGCCTTGAGCAGCACCCATAGTTTTGCCATTGGTTCACATTTCATCTGTCACTGAACTTCATCAGAACTTATTGACCCAATCTCAGGAGAAGCTTTATCAATTGACTGCCTGTCTTCCAGGACCACCCACTTTTTGCCATAAAGGGATCATTTGTAGAAAGTGAAAATGAAAACAGCCTCAGCCTGGGCCCCATCCAGGCTACACTCCCAATGTGTTTTACCCCGCTCATGTGATTTAATCCCATGATTACCCCCCGTGGGAGGGGTGAATTGTGTTGGGGGTATTGCCTGCATGGAGCCCAGGCTGAGGCTGTTTTCAATTTCTACATACAGGGTTTTGTTGTGATGTGTGGCTTATGGGACTTTCTTAACATCAATATTTACGGAGCTGGGATGAGCTCCATCCCCGCCTGCACTCCCAGCAGCTGATAGTAGAAGAGGACCTGTAAGAGCCTTGAGCAGCACCCATAGTTTTGCCATTGGTTCACATTTCATCTGTCACTGAACTTCATCAGAACTTATTGAACCAATCTCAGGAGAAGCTTTATCAATCGACTGCCACTTTTTGCCATAAAGGGATCATTTGTCATGTATGGAACAAACAAAAGTAACGTAAGTGGTGCGTGGCTGCATACATTGTGAGATTCAGACAGTTTTACCACTGATGCATACATTTTCTGCTGCTGGGCTTAAACATTGTCCTCAATATATAACATTATAATAGGGGTTGCAAGTTCAGTTTATTATTTCAACCAAAAGGAGCTGGATGTTAAGAATATATATCCATCTCACCTCCTCCACAAAATTTTAAACCTGTTACTGAAGACTCATGCCAATGTTTGAAATGCTCAAATAGTGGGCTTTTTTCTTCTTTAATCAAAATATCATATACATGCTCACCAATACATTTTTTTAGTTTATAATTTATATTGATGCTGTTTTATTGAGTTATAAACAAGATTAAACAAGACAGAGTGAAAATACAGGGAGTATCCCCCCCGACTCCATTGGATGTACAAGTATACATTGAGATTGTAATAATATTAACAATAGAATAAATATTGAATATTTATGATACGGTACAATAAAATCTATGTCTTTAAGGCATGGCAAAATGAGCATAGTAATTGTATTATTAATAAACCCGTAGTCCACTAAAAACAAAGTGGAGTAAACGAAACAAAGCGTGACATATATGAGATGAAAATATGGTGGTGCTATAGTTGAGATAACCATAACCTTATGTACATAAAAGTGTAAAGAAAAAAAAAAACAAGAGAAGGGGGGGAAGAGAAGGGAAAGTAGAGAAAGGATAGGGGTCCATACAGGGAAAATAAAGGGAGGGAGTAGCCATTTACGCATGAGAGGGCCCAGGAGAAGCATCATGGGATTCATTCTTTTCAGCTTCCCATGCAATCATATGTTTTAGGTGTTCGCTCCTGTTCATTTCACAAGCCCAATCAGCTAAAGAGGGGATAGCCATTTGGCTCCAGGATCTAGTGATAACGGAAGAGAAGCCATCAGAAAATGACAAATTAAGCTCTCTTTGATTTGCTTGTAGGAGCCTAGCAACATAGACAAAATCGTTATACGAGGTTCATTTGGGAACTTCCCCCACAAGTTTGTCATAGAGATGGAGAATTTTATCCCAAAATGGGGTAATTCGTGGACAAGTACCCCAAATGTGTGTCATGGTGCCAGGGACCTGTAGGCATCTCCAGCATGTATTTGGTATGTTAGGCTCAATTTTATGTAGAATAGTGGGGCAGCGATACCACCTAGACATAACTCTGTAATTTTGTTCTTGAGCATGAGATTAGATAGACAATTCAAAGGACAGCGCCAATGTTTTACCCCATTCCATTATTATTATACATTCAGTTTCCTTTCCCACTTTGAAAGGAATGGTGGTGGATCTGGGTAAGTGATCTAAACCAAAATCTGATAGATATGGGACAGTGAGTGCTCTGGTCTACTAGACTGGGATAGTAATGACTCGAAGGCTGTTTGCGCTCTTTTCAAGTCGGCGATCTTCAGTATTTTGTCCATAAAGTGTGTCAACTGAGTGTGTTCAAGTCAAGCACCTGTCGGGTTATGGCAGGCGGAGAGCATGCAGGGTAAGGGAATTTGTTTACTATCTCAGAGTGTATGGCTCAAAAGAGGAGCATTTTGCCATGAAAGAAATTTAGTGTTAGAACAAGTCGGAGAGAAAGAAGGGAGTCTAAAGAGCGGGGTCAATGGGCTAGGTCTCAAGAACAGTAAATCTTTAGTAAGGTAAGTGTCCCTAATTCATAGTGTAATAGAAGTCATGAGGGGCAATAGGTTAGTAGGGGGTCTAAGTGTCGGGGCTGTCAACGATAGCAACGCGAGGTCGGGAGAGATAAGGTAGTTTTCTAATGACATCCACAACTTAGTAGTTTTACCATGATGCTAATCAACTACCATGATTAACGACCCTGCATGGAAATATAACAAAAGATTAGGAAAAGCAACACCTCCTCTAATCTTTGGTAACGCTAAAGTGGAAAAGCCAATCCTAGGTCTCATATGTTGCCAGATAAAATTACAAATAGCCCTATTGACCATTGCAAAGAAGCCCAGAGAAGGGGGGACAGGGATTGCCTGGAAGATGTATAAAAATTTAGGCAGAATGTCCATTTTGATGACATTCATACAGCCAAACCAAGAGATGTTCAGTTTATCATATGTTTTACAACACGTATGAACTACCGCGCTTCGGGCATATAACTGAGATCTGACAGGGTAGACAAGGAGGTAGCCATCTGGATTCCAAGGTATTTAAAACATAGTTCCACCCAAAAATGGAACTTCCGCTTTAAGGGAAGGTGACCCCCTGACATGCCACATTTGGCATGTTATTTTTTGGGGGGGGAGTAACCACCCTTTTTTTATTGGGTTCCAGCTCCCACTTCCTCCCGAAGCATTGCACTGGGAGTAAGCTTGTGTGTGGAGTTGGAGGGTGACCATAATATATACGGAAGGCAATAAGGTCTAATGGAGGTGGATTCAAATTTGACCCAGGGTACTCTTGAATCTGGAATGTTCCAGTGAGCTATCTGGGAAAAATGGGCCGCTAAGAAGTAAAACCAAAGGTTAGGAAGACCCAAACCTCCGGCGATTGAGATTTAAATAGAATGTGTTTGGAAAAACTGGGCTGTTTGTTTTGCCAGATGAATCTATTAATATCCTGTTGTATTTTGTCAATAAAGTATTTAGGGATAGTGATGGGAGGGATCTGAATAAGTATTATGCCCCGTACACACGGTCAGACATTGATCGGACATTCTGACAACAAAATCCTAGGATTTTTTCCGACGGATCTTGGCTCAAACTTGTCTTGCATACACACGGTCACACAAAGTTGTCGGAAAATCCGATCATTCTGAACGTGGTGACGTAAAACACGTACGTCGGGACTATAAACGGGGCAGTAGCCAATAGCTTTCATCTCTTTATTTATTCTGAGCATGCCTGGCACTTTGTGCGTCGGATTTGTGTACACACGATCGGAAATTCCGACAACGGATTTTGTTGTCGGAAAATTGTATAGCCTGCTCTCAAACTTTGTGTGTCGGAAAATCCGATGGAAAATGTGTGATGGAGCCTACACACGGTTGGAATTTCCGACAACAAGGTCCTATCACACATTTTCCGTCTGAAAATCCGACCGTGTGTACGGGGCATAAGAGTTTCAGTAGCAGGGTCATTTTGACTGCCATGACTCTCCCCAAGAATGATATACGATGTGAACTCCAACTTTTAAGCAAACTCCGAAGTCGAGACACACATGCTGGATAGTTAGCCACAAAAATGGACGAGAATTGTGGTGTGATGTAGATGCCAAGGTACGGAATTTTGTCATTTGACCATTGGAATGGGAAGGATCCTCAGAGTGTCTCACACTGGGCTGAGGATAAATTAATGGGAAGTGCTGTGGATTTAGATATGTTTACCGTAAGCCCAGAGATAGAGGCAAATTTATTTAATGTGGCGAATAAGTTGGGAAGGAGTATTTGGGGTTAGGTCAAAAAGAGCATGAAATCGTCTGTATACATGCAGAGTTTAAAGTGTGAAGATTCCAGGGGATAACCGAATATGCCTGGGTGTTGTTCAATGGCAATTGCAAGGGGTTCTAGTGCTAGGGTGAATAATAAGGGAGACACCTGACGGGTGCCTCTGCCCAGTGTGAAAAAGTCCAAATTGCATCCCGGTAATTTAATTCTTGTTTTAGAATGGTAGTAGAGTCCCTATTTGTATCTTGTGTATTTTGTCCAATTCTACGGTCAACGCATACATTTATTGCCAGCGTTCTCTATTTTTCCTTGAGGCTATGCTAATGAGACGGCCCCTTAAAACAGCCTTGTGAGCCACCCATAGAGTACTAGGGGATATTTCCGGTGTGGCATTCAAAGTAAAGTACTCCTGGATGGCAGTAGATATTTCTTGTCGTGTGATAGGGTCTACAAGCAGGGATTCATTTAAACGCCATGTGTAAGGGGTGTCTGACAGGCCAATGAGGGTAGTAGCTAGGGTCACTATTAGGGATGAGCCGAACACCCCCCTGTTCGGTTCGCACCAGAACATGCGAATAGGCAAAAAATTTGTTCGAACATACGAACACCGTTAAAGTCTATGGGACTCGAACATGAATAATCAAAAGTGCTAATTTTAAAGGCTTATATGCAAGTTATTGTCATAAAAAGTGTTTGGGGACCTGGGTCCTGCCCCAGGGGACATGGATCAATGCAAAAAAAGTTTTAAAAATGGACGTTTTTTCGGGAGCAGTGATTTTAATAATGCTTAAAGTGAAACAATAAAAGTGTAATATTCCTTTACATTTCATACCTGGGGGGTGTCTATAGTATGCCTGTAAAGGGGCGCATGTTTCCCGTGTTTAGAACAGTCTGACAGCAAAATTATATTTCAAAGGGAAAAAAAGTCATTTAAAAGTACTCGTGGCTATATGAATTGTCGGTCTGACAATACACATATAAGTTCATTGATAAAAACGGCTTTTATTGTTTCACTTTAAGCATTATTAAAATCACTGCTCCCGAAAAAACGTCCGTTTTTAAAACATTTTTTGCATTGATCCATGTCCCCTGGGGCAGGACCCAGATCCCCAAACACTTTTTATGACAATACCATGCATATAAGCCTTTAAATGAGCACTTTTGATTTCTCCCATAGACTTTTAAAGGGTGTTCCGCGGCTTTCGAATTTGCCGCGAACACCCCAAATTGTTCGCTGTTCGGCGAACTTGCGAACACCCGATGTTCGACTCGAAGCTCATCCCTAGTCACTATATTATGGCCAGACCATGGACACATATGGATATCAGAGTTTGTGGAGTTGGCCAGGATAATGGAGGTGCAGAAAATGTGTCTAACCTGGCAAAAGAGTTGTGGGGTTGAGAGTAAAAGGTGTAATTTCTTGCTCCGGTATTATGTGATCGCCATGCATCTGCTAATTGGAAGGATTGTAGTGTTTTGGACATTGATTTGGGAAAAGCTGTAGAGGAATGGGCGGTGGTGCTTCTGTCTAACTGGGGATGGGCCACAAGGTTAAAATCACCTCCAAGATACATATATGTCAAAGAATATTGATCAAGAATTTTAAAGAAGAAGGCGAAAAAGGAAGCCCTGCGTTATACTAGGTGCATACACATTTGCTATTGTCATTTCCCGTCCAGCTATTGACCCTTTAATTATAAGGATTCTGCTATCTGGGTCTTTGTAGGCATGTTGGACCTCTAAGGGGAATGTGTTATGCAACAATATTGCAACACCTCTACATTTTGATTGGTACAGGGTAAATAAGGTTTGTTTGTAAGACCTGTGAAAGAAGGTAGGATGATTATTTGAGGCAAAATGGGTTTCCTGTATCAAGATTTGGGCTCCTAATTTTTTATAGGTGGTAAAGACTTTTTTTCCGCTTGTAGGGAGAATTAAATGAAAGCCCTACACATTGTGTGTAATACACAAAATCACCATTTATGAAATGAGATCCAATTAGGCTCACCTGAGAGAAATAGTGGTAACTTCAGTGCATCACCAGAATTCTCCAACACAAGGGAAACGCCAGATGGGGGATACCTTACAGAATACACAGTGATAAAACCATTACAATGTATGCTGTGCCTGATATGCTTCGATAACTGAAAAAAACAAAAACTTGATTTGAAAATGAACAATCAAAATAACAACAGAGAAAAAAAACAGCATAATGATTCTGAGCTGGTCAAACATTGGGTCAGGTTGCAAATAGCAGAAACCTGAAACTGAGAAATTAGCTATGTAAGGGGTAAAAACGTCCCTAACTCCAGGAATCATATCCAGACTTCCAAAAGAATTTTTGCAGTCTGTGTCCATGTCAGGGGCCCAGAGGCCAGTTACTTTAGTAAGAATGGAGGTAGTCCTTGGATATCTGCATGCATGGTTGTTGGTAGAGAGTCGTGTCCACCTAAAAAAGAAGAAAAAGGAAACCAAAAAAACAACAAAAACAACAAAAATAAGGGATGTTTGGCATGATGTCAATAAGATCGTATGTTGTGATAAGGGGGAATCGTCTGAAAAGATCCAGGATGTCATCAGGAATGGGTACATTCTGGTATTTGAAGAGTCCGAACGTTTACCAAACCAGGACGTAGAATATAGCAGATAGGTTGAAAGATGTTGTGCAGAGGAATTTCAAAAAATGGCCATTAGGTGGAGTTCTAACCACAGAGATCATCAGAAAATGTTAAACAGGCACAGAGTGTGGAAATAGAGTCAGCTCCAAGTTAAAGCCAGCCTGAAATAGCACAATCAGTGGAGATTGTGACCAATGTCATGTCTGATGTGTTTTCTATTGCATATTGGAGAAGGCATGCGCCAGATAGGCGTTGATCTGGGAGTAGAAGGTTGGCGAGGGAGGGATTCCGCATCTAAAAGGCCCAGCTTCACTAAAATTTCTTGCCCTTCCAAAAGTATGGTTGCTGTATATGTGGTACCATTATGGGGGACTGAAAGTCTAAAGGGGAAGCCCCATCTGTAACGGATGTGTGCAGTAGCTAACACCGTGGTTACCTCCTTCATCTTGCGGTGTCTATCCAGGGTTGCTGGAGAGATGTTAAGATAAATTTGGACAGGGGTGCCGCCGTCCAGGGTGATAGAATGAGAGTTGCGAACAGCCCTAAGGTTTTCCTCTTTAATAAGGAAGTCTTTTAGGCCGAGTACAATTTCTCTAGGGAGTTTTTCAGGGGGTGGTTTTGGGCACAGAGCCCAGTGAATGCGGTCACAAGTAAAGGACTCAGATTCATCATGATCCAGTAGCAGAGATTGGAATAGTTTGTACATGGCAGGAATCAGGTCTGTGTTAGATTTAGGGACTCCTCTGATCCTGAGATTATTCCTGAAATTACGATTGTCGAGATCTTCGACCTGAGATTGCAGTTGTGTGACCATTGCAGTAATATTCCCTGGAGAGGTCATTGTGAGCTATACTGAGTTCATCATGTTTAGTTTCTAAACGGTCAATGCGGGTTCCCAGAGCAGCAATCTCTTGTGTCAGGGTATTTGTGCTTTTGTACAATTATGTCTGGAATTTGGTGGCTATTTTTCTGTATATAGATTCCAGACTCTTATCTAAGTCCTCCTTTGTGAGGGGGCAGAGTACTCACTGTCCTGAAGTGGAGCAGAGACATCCTGTATGAGCTGCGATGAAGAAAAGGCAGGGCTGCCGGCACCATCTTGAGACATGCCGAATCTTTCTTGTATCTGCAGCAGGTAGTTGGTTAGTGACCTCTGCACGGTCCCCTTGGTTTTTTCTTCTTTGGCGGCATGCACAGCGAGGTCCTGGGGGTGTTAGATGTGGTTGTGGTGGGTTTTGTAGCTTTATGGCCCCAGGAAACAGGCTAATCATAGCGAGTAGTATGGAGCTACTCAGACATGCAGCCGGTCCCGCGGAAGTTACGCATGCGTCCCCCTTATTCCTTTATTTTCAACTAGTAATTGGCCAGTAACACACCTCCTGTCCTGACTACATTCACTCCTCCACTGCATATATGAAGCGGCAACATCGCCATCCTTGGACAGCAGCTTTGTCAGTCAGTGTTGGTTGGACCGGCAGATTTTAAGCAGTTACAGCAATAGCTTTTTTGTCCTTTTGGGATAATTCCAAATTGTACACAAAGTAATACAAGCTGACCAATTTAAGCACCCCTGTCAGTTTCAAATGGTTTGTCTTGACCCTCTATTTGCCACCTTTGCCTGACAGCTTGGTCTGTTAAAGGAAGTTGAAAATGACAGCATTACTGGACGGATCACCAGGTAAAAAACTATGTTACAGGTGGAACTCATAAAAATGACTGCTGTGTTAATCCTACTGACATACTGTACAACACGTGTCATTTTTTTATTTTGTCCATTGTTATATTTTATAGGTTAAAGAACAGATTTGTTTCAAGTTGTCTACACATAGAGATATTTTAACCAGTCAGATTAATATAAATAGCCACCATTGTATAAGTGGGAGGGTCTGAATGATTGGACATAATGCAAATGGATGTATAGCTAGGCCAGACAGCAACACAGCCTGTAGTAAATTTTGTTGGTGATGAATGGACTGAGAATATGGGTGGCCAGCTTTAGACCTGAATAATTTTTGAAGAATTATTATATTTGGAAATCACTAACAGATCAAAGAATCATTGATAATTACTATGTTCCAGTTGTCTTCACTAATTAGGAATGTATCTATTTTAATTATGTGGCTCTTGCACTGTATTTTCATCATGTTTCAGGCAATAACTATGTTTTGTTTTTTTTTCTAGATGAAATGAATGATCAGCAGAACACGCTGTCCTACATCCTCATCAATCCTTCCCCAGACACTAGACTGGAACTGAATGATGTTGTGTAAGTCAAGAGAGGCGAGCAGTCAGTTCTCTTCCACTCTGTCTGTTTTCCATCCTTCATGCAACAGTTCACTCTATGCCACCTGGCTTCCATCACTGTTTCATTCAATTATTTTTAACCTCTAATGTGACACATTGAAACAGTATGGTAATTTCTCACATGCATAGATTAAGGGTCAGCAATAGAAACAGTGCGACAATAAATCTGAACTTCTTTTGTTAGCAGACATGTGTTCAATAACTGTAGAATAACATAGTTATTGCTGTTACTAAGGTTACAAATACAATCCCATCTTAACGCAAAGTGCCAAAGGATCACGGAATGGATGACTGAAGGAGTGAGATATACTTCTGAAATGAACTAGGCATTTTGTGAGTTTCGATAGCCGAGATAGAAAAATTATCACAAATGATAATGTTTGCAATTCTTACGCCCCTCGGTAATAGAAATGTGATATCTGAAGTGCCTTTCTATTATGTGCCCATACAAAGCACATCTCAGACAAAAGTTCTTTTGGGCTTTGCTTCAAGAGAAATAAGTATCACTAATATAATAGGAAAACAAGCAGTTAAACACGGAGATGTCCCTATGCATTTGATGATTTTTAAGGGAAACTTTCATAGGGGAAATGTTATTTTTTTTTTAGTTTATTTCTTTACAAAATAAGGTTATACTGTGTGGGACACTTTTATAAAGCAGTGGATGTGATAATACCAAACATTAACTGCAGGTGAATCATCCTGGTGCATATTTTTTAAAGTACAGTGACTGATCCACCTACAATGGCGAATGTCACATTCACTGCTTTACAGTATCTGCAGTATGTTCCCCTATATGTTTTTACTATAGGTATACATTATTTGTTTTACAAATAAACATTTAATACATGCCAAAGGATTTCTGGAGAACTATGCATTAGCAAAGAGATAGCAGAAAAAAATAGATCAATTTTAGGTACAATCTCATTGTTTGAAATTTAGGGATGAGCTGTCTATTATATAATGACTCATTGCTTTGACTTGCTTGTCAATTACATGTGTGTCCACAAGCTGCCATGATAAGAGACTTCATAATAGTGTAGGGTAGGTTACAGATAAGCCCAGATGTCACTTAGATGTTGCTTACTGATTATATTGGTACTACACTACCAATTTTCAAAAAACAGCCAGGATACATATTTGAAAATTTACAGACCAGTCAGCCTAACATTAATAATATGTAAACTTTTAGAAGGAATGATAAGGGACCATATCACAGAATTTCCTGATCAAAATAGCATCATTAGTAGTAACCAATAGGGATGAGCTTTGAGTTTGAGTCGAACTCATGTTTGACTCGAACATCGGCTGTTCGCCAGTTCGCCGAACAGCGAACAATTTGGGGTGTTCACAGCAAATTCGAAAGCCACAGAACACCCTTTAAAAGTCTATGGGAGAAATCAAAAGTGCTAATTTTAAAGGCTTATATGCATGGTATTGTCATAAAAAGTGTTTGGGGACCTGGGTCCTTCCCCAGGGGACATGGATCAATGCAAAAAAAAGTTTTAAAAATGGCCGTTTTTTCGGGAGCAGTGATTTTAATAATACTTAAAGTGAAACAATAAAAGTGTAATATTTCTTTAAATTTCATACCTGGGGGGTGTCTATAGTATGCCTGTAAAGGGGCGCATCTTTCCCGTGTTTAGAACAGTCTGACAGCAAAATGACATTTCAAAGGAAAAAAAGTAATTTAAAACTACTCGCGGCTATTAATGAATTGCCGGTCCGACAATACACATAGAAGTTCATTGATAAAAACGGCATGGGAATACCCCACGGGGAACCCCGAACCAAAATTTAAAAAAAAAAATGACGTGGGGGGTCCCCCTAAATTCCATACAATGCTCTTCAGGTCTGGTATGGATATTAAGGGGAACCCCGGCCAAAATAAAAAAAATGGCGTGGGGTCCCCCTCAAAATCTATACCAGACCCTTCAGGTCTGGTATGGATTTTAAGGGGAACCCCGCACCAAAATTAAAAAAAAAAATTGGCGTGGGGTCCCCCCAAAAATCCATACCAGACCATTATCCGAGCACGCAACTTGGCAGGCCACAGGAAAAGAGGGGGGGACGAGAGAGCGCCTCCCCTTCTGAACCATACCAGGCCACATGCCCTCAACATTGGGAGGGTGCTTTGGGGTAGCCCCCCAAAACACCTTGTCCCCATGTTGATGGGGACAAGGGCCTCATCCCCACAACCCTTGCCCGGTGGTTGTGGGGGTCTGCGGGCGGGGGGCTTATCGGAATCTGGAAGCCCCCTTTAACAAGGGGACCCCCAGATCCCGGCCCTCTCCCCTGTGTTAAATTTTGGTTCGGGGTTCCCTGTGGGGAATTCCCATGCCGTTTTTATCCACGAACTTTTATGTGTATTGTCGGACCGGCAATTCATTAATAGCCGCGAGAAGTTTTAAATGACTTTTTTTCCTTTGAAATGTAATTTTGCTGTCAGACTGTTCTAAACACGGGGAAACATGCGCCCCTTTACAGACATACTATAGACACCCCCCAGGTACGAAATTTAAAGGAATATTACATTTTTATTGTTTCACTTTAAGCATTATTAAAATCACTGCTCCCGAAAAAACGTCAGTTTTTAAAACTTTTTTTGCATTGATCCATGTCCCCTGGGGCAGGACCCAGGTCCCCAAACACTTTTTATGACAATACCTTGCATATAAGCCTTTAAAATGAGCACTTTTGATTATTCATGTTCGTGTCCCATAGACTTTAACGGTGTTCGCGTGTTCGAGCAAATTTTTTGCCTGTTCGCAAGTTCTGGTGCGAACCGAACAGGGGGGTGTTCGGCTCATCCCTAGTAACCAACATGGATTAATGAAAGACTGTTCTTGCCAGGCCAACCATTTAACATTCTATGAGGAGGTAAGCTGTAATTTGGATAGAGGAAGGCCTGTGTACATCACATATCTACAGTATTTTTCTCTAAGGCATTTGATATAATAATAAACCATAAGATTTGTATAAAACTTGTGCTCAGATCAATATTGACAGCTGCACCAAGTGAGGCTAAATACAAACCTACCAAATAAATCAAAAAGGAAAAAACAGGTGCTCTTATCCTTTTAAATTAAATAAGGTGTCTGCCCCTTTAAGAATGTATATAACCAACAAAGTATAACTCATATACATAATATCTCAGCATGTAAATGTGCAAAACATATCAAATGTGCTAAAGAAATCATACAATTAATAAAATAAATATGTGCAAAATAGCAATTTATCAATTTCTATAATTGTACAAAAAATAGGAATCCAATCCACAGTGCAGATCTACAGCAATGAAGATCAGTATTTGACTGTGATGGAAAGTGCTTTCTGGGCATAAAACAATTTACCAATTCATATATATATACAACTTAGTAGAACTTATACAACTTAGTCCACTTGTGCAAATAAAGTCCAGTGCAAATCCACAACAATGAAGATCAGTACATGACCATGATGAAAAGCGCTCCCAGTGCAAAAAATGTATGACAGCTGTGCTCCAGTGCTCGTGTGCAACATATAGCAGCTTACCAACAGCACAAAACAGCAGAGCTTACATGCATGAGAAACTCTACTAGCTGGCTTTAAAAATCAGCTATCCACACTCGAATCACCTACATGAGACTGGATGCTTCCTCACATTCCAGGGTAGCCAGTTAAAACATAAAACAGGAGAGCTCCATAGTGCAGTTAAGTATATAAAAATGTACTTAAAAATAGATGCACTTACATAGAAGCAATCAATCACAGCAGTAAGATCACAGATGAGAACCCCGTCATGAAATCAAGCGGCCAGAGAACTCAGTGACGTCACAAGATCGACTCTGCCCAATGCATTTCCCCCAGTAGGGCGTCTGCAGTTATAGAGACTGCTGGGAGTGTGGTTGCAGAGTATAGTGATTAATGGCATTTTTCCTGAATGGTCTAGACTTGTGAAAGGGGTGCCCCAAGGCTTTTTCCTGGAACCAATTATGTTTAACTTGTTCATATAGAGGTTGGAATTAATAGTTCAATCTCAGTGTTTGCTAATAGTACTAAATAGGGTTGCACCTATCAATACTAGTATCGGTGCGAAACCAAGCATTTGCACAAGTACTTGTATTCATGCAAATGCTCCAATGCCTAATCTGATACCAGCCTCACAGGTGATCGGTGCTGCGGTGGGGGCATTTACAAGCACCAATCTCTCTGTATAGCTTTCAATTAAGCAGCTGACAGCTGCTTCTCCTCCTCCCCCAGGGACATCTTGCTTGTAAATACCCCCACCGCCGCACCGTTCACCACCGACTGTCGCCTGTGTCCTCCTCTGGCTCACCGGGTCCTCCTCTGGCTCCTCGGGTCCTCCTCCGATCCCCATCCATGTCCTTCTCTGGTCCCTCTCAGTTTCCTCCTCCAGTCCCCCTCTGTGTCCTCCTCCAGTCCCCCGTGTCCCAGATCTGTCAGGATGGATAGCAGAGGAAGGAGCCAGTAATTATGTAATTTACTGGCACCTTCCTTTTCTAAATGAACAGAGTCAATGATCACTGACTCTGTCCATTCATAACTGAAGTATTGTAAACTATGTTTACAATGCTTCAGTTTACAAATAAACAGGAGCCGCTGTCTCCTGTCCATTCATCTTCAGTGCAGCTGAGGCTGCAGAGAAAGGGACTGGGGAGTCTGTGTCCTCAGTCCCTTTCCCTGTTTCAAAAGGGAGATGACAGGGGTCTGTTTAGACCCCTGATATCTCACCAAAGCCCCCCCCCCAACAGGGCTGATAAAAAAAAAAGAAATTATATAAAAAAGAATAGTAATAAATATTTAAACGTTAAATTGCAAAACAATTAAAAAATAAAATGCTGATACCGTCCAATCCCCCCCCCCCGTTCAAAAAGAAAGCATTGTAAATAAAAGAATAACAAAAAAATATATAAATTGTAAATAATAAAATGATAAAATAAAAATAAAATAAAAATAATAAAAAACTACTGACATGCCTCATCATTGCTACCTATCAGTGCTGCATATTAGTGCCACTGTCATATGACATTAAAAAAAGTATCGGTAATCAGTGTCACCGAGTGCTTGAAAAAATTATCGGTACTTGTACTCAGTTTTAAAAAAGTGGTGTCAGTGCAACCCTAGTACTAAGCAGGGAAACAACTTCACAAAAGGATATAGCATTTTTACAAGAACAACTAGGTAAAACAAAGAAGTAACCAGCTGTATGGCAGATGAGGTTTAACATTGAAAAATGTAAAGTAATGCACTGGGGAGCTAAAATGATGCATGCAAGTTACTCACTAGGAGGAGAACCTCTGGGAAAATCAAGGATGGAAAAGGATCTGTGGGTCCTTGTAGATGACAGACTCCAGATACCAAGCTGCAGCAAGCAAGGCTAGCAGACTCTTAGCATGCATTAAAAAGGGTGATAAAACTATCATTTTACCACTTTACAAAACCCTGGTTTGGTTACATCTTCAATATGCCACCCAGTTTTGGTCACCAATCCTCAGGGGGATGTCCTTGAACTGGTAAGAATCCACAGTCCAGAGAAGGGTATCAAAGCTAATAAGGGGTTGGAGGACTTCTGTTATGAAGAATAACTACAAAAAAATTTAAATGTATTATCCCTGAAGAAAAATGTAAAGTAATGCACTGGGGAGCTAAAACGATGCATGCTCCATAGTGCAGTAAAGTATATAAAAATGTATTTAAAAATAGATCACAGATGAGAACCCCGTCATGAAATCAAGCGGCCAGAGAACTCAGTGACGTCCAATCCCCCCCCCCCCCCCCTGTTCAAAAAGAAAGCATTGTACAAAAAAATGTAAATGTATTATCCCTGAAGAAGAGGTGCTTAAGAGGAAATGTGCTATCACCTGTCTGGGATGGTTGAAACTGTACATATGTCATTTTCAATGTTCAACTAAATAGCTAAATGGCTTTCTTTGTGTGGACTCTTCCTTCTCCCAACCTCATTTTGGGAGCAGCCTTTGGAAACAGGCTGTGCTGACAGAAGGGTCCATTGGCCTGAAGCAAGTATGTGGCAGACTGTTGAGGAAAAAAAATGAATAAAAACCAAGCGCTGATGTGGATAGATATGTGTGATATAAATAAATTGTGCTTAAAAATATATATAAACCAATATAGTTAGTGCTATGATAAAATCGGTAAATTAAAGCTGCTATCAATATAGGGTGATCAGATAACCAAACAAATAGTACTAAGTATAAAATTGATGCGCTTTAAATAAATAGTGCACAATATGCTGCTGCGACTAAGCTTAAATCCAGGAATAAAAAATGCATACATGTGAATAAAATAGATAAATAATTATGGTGCTAAGACATGTGTTAAAATTGCCAAAATAAATCTTCAAATTGGTGATGTGACGGTGAATATAAATAAAATAATAATGACACTCTGAGTACAATGTCCAGGCAGAGATAAATAGTGGGGGAAAGTAAAAATAATTAAACAGTTCCTTCCCTTAATCCAGATTGATTGACTCACTGGGTTAGATCGTTTGTATCAGGATATTTAGTTTTTCTTGCATCCCACTTTAGCCATAATACTGCTGGTGATTCGGCTCTCAGGATAAAGGTTTTATGCAAAGCAAGCAAAGAAAAAATAGATCATTGTGCAGTGAACTTACTAGATAGTACACAAGCAAAACAGGGACAAGAGATACACTCACAAACTCCTGGTCTATTAGAAGCATTCAAATATGCAGATTGCAGTCAGCCGCTGTGGACGAGGTTTCCCATAGAGAAACAGCTGCTATTAACCTTCAGGTGTATTGCAGCACTGAACGTCCTAAGCTCCTCCCACCAGGAGGTGGGAGGAGCTTAGGATGTTCAGTGCTGCAATACACGTTCAGTACAGTGCTGCAGTGCTGCAATACACATTCAGTGCTGCAATACACCTGAAGGTTAATAGCAGCTGTTTCTCTATGGGAAACCTCGTCCACAGCGGCTGACTGCAATCTGCATATTTGAATGCTTCTAATAGACCGGGAGTTTGTGAGTGTATCTCTTGTCCCTGTTTTGCTTGTGTACTATCTAGTAAGTTCACTGCACAATGATCTATTTTTTCTTTGCTTGCTTTGCATAAAACCTTTATCCTGAGAGCCGAATCACCAGCAGTATTATGGCTAAAGTGGGATGCAAGAAAAACTAAATATCCTGATACAAACGATCTAACCCAGTGAGTCAATCAATCTGGATTAAGGGAAGGAACTGTTTAATTATTTTTACTTTCCCCCACTATTTATCTCTGCCTGGACATTGTACTCAGAGTGTCATTATTATTTTATTTATATTCACCGTCACATCACCAATTTGAAGATTTATTTTGGCAATTTTAACACATGTATTAGCACCATAATTATTTATCTATTTTATTCACATGTATGCATTTTTTATTCCTGGATTTAAACTTAGTCGCAGCAGCATATTGTGCACTATTTATTTAAAGCGCATCAATTTTATACTTAAGACTGTTGAGGAAACTAGCTAGGCAACTAGCAAGTAATGTGAGGAAGAAAGGATGTGTATGCACTGCTGGAGATGGGGGGGGGGATTAGTAACTACTGTATGCCTGTACAGGTAAAGGAAAGGATAATTTTAAATACGTGTAAACATTGCCCAAACTTACATTTAACTACTATTTGCTATCTGTTTAAAGACCAAATACAGTATTATAATAAAAGCTGTTATAAATCAATAGTAGGTATTGTATTTCATTTTTAACCACACGCTCCCTTAACTAATGGAAATTTAATTCAGTCTGTGAATAGAAGGAGCTACATAGCTAGGCTAATAAAAATAGGTAAAAAACTATTTTTCTAACTAGGAAAGGTTAGGTGCTTTTTATTTTTCTGGAAGAAAAAAATATGATGGATAACTGTAACATGTATCAGACAAATTTAAGATAATGAACCTGACCTATTTGTTTCAAAGAACCATCTGATTGCAGGGAAAAAAAATGTAATACCTATATTTTGTGAGTAGCTGATTGCAGAAAACAGCTTTTTCAATTTGGATACATTTTAGTTAATCTTTAAAATGATCATATTTAACCACTTGACCTCCAAAAGGTTTTACCACCTTCATGACCAGGCCATTTTTTGCTATTCAGCACTGTGCTACTTTAACTAGTAATTGTGGGGTCCCACTGTACAAAAATTAAATTTATCGAATTCTTTTCAAACAAATGGAGCTTTTTTTTGTGGCATTTGATCACCACTGTTTTTTTTTTTTTCTTTTGCTATATAAACAAAAAAAAAGACCAAACATTTTGAAAAAAAAATATTTGCTACTTTCTGTTATAAAAAATACCCAATAAAATAAAATTTCTTCATAAGTTTAGGCCAAAATGTATTCTGCTACATGTCTTTGGTAAAAAAAAAAAAAAATCCAATAAAAAAAAATCCAATAAATGTATAATAATTGGTTTGTGTGAAAGTTATAGTGTCTACAAACTATAGTATATATGTTTGAAAATTGATCAATCGTGATGTGCTGACTGCCTATTAGGGATGGGCGAATGGTTTGCCCCGAGCATAAGTTCGGGCCGAACATTTGCCTGTTCGGCCGTTTGCCGAACACCTGAATTTGCAGGGTGTTTGCTGGGTGTTTGCCCCGACGAACACCCTGCAATGCACTGAACCCTGCACAGTGAAATATTCGTTCTAATTGGGCAAAGCTTAGCCCAATCAGGGTGCAGTGTACACTGGTTGTTAAGGAGATATAAAAAGGGGCAGTGCTACCAGGTGATGTAGCCACATGGCCCCATCCCTTGCCTATATAAGAACTGTCAAACCGCAAAGTGGGCATACAGTGGCAGGCCTCCCAGGAGTCCGAGCATTTTTTTAAATATTTTTCGGGTCCAGTGGGCATCTTGATTAATGATGGATATACATCGCGGGACACTATTTTTTTTTTTTTTTTAAAAAAGGACTTGTCAAAAATAGTTTCTTGTGTTTATTACTTCTTGACACTTGTTTGGTGAATGAGTAGGGCTTTAATGTACCTGATACCCATTCACATGGGGGGATGGGGATCTGGGGACCCCCTTGTTAAAGGAAACTTCCAGATTTTGATAAGCCCCCCTCCCGCAGACCCCGACATCCACAGCCCAGGGTTGTCAGGAAGAGGCCCTTGTTCCCATCAACATGGGCAATTGTAACCACGAGTCATTTATTTTAAATGTTTTTTTTTCTTTAGAAATGTAATTTTTGCTGTAGCATGTTTTATGCATGCTACAGATGCACCACTTTACAGGCACATTAAGGCCCCACCCAGGCACTATATTTAAATAAATTTTTTATTTTTATTTTATTTACTCTTTAAGCATAATTAAAATCACTGAAAAAAATGATTGTTTAAAAAAAATATATTGATACATGTCCCCCAGGGCAGTACCCAGACCCCCATACCCCTTTTTTGGCCAATTACTTGCATATAAGCCTTCAAAATGGGCACTTTTGATTTTTCCTGTTCGGCTCCCATAGACGTCAATGGGGTTTGCCATTCGGGTTAGAACATTTCCCCTGTTCTGGAGTTCTGCTGCAAACCAAATAGGGGGATGTTCGGCCCATCTCTACTGCCTATTTCATTTCTTGAGACCCTTAAAATGCCAGGAAAGTGCAAATTATCCCTTTTTGGAAAATACAGTCTGAGATATTTAGTAAGAGGCATGGCAAATTTTTTGTTACAACTTTTTGGAAAATGAAGAGTTTAAATAAAAATGTTCTTTTTTCTTTTTTTTTCACATACTGTCACTAGTGCAGTACAGCATCATCATATGACTGGTGTGGCAGTAATAGGAGATATTGACGGGTGATGGTATGTTAAAAAAGTGAACAAATGAATACTTTTTTATTGATTTTTTTTTTTTAATTTTAACTTTTATTTTTCTTTATTAACATTTTTTTTCTTTTTTTTCTCTTTTTTTTTTACATACTTTCATCAGAGTAGTTCAGTGTCACCATAATGACACTGTGCCACACTGAGGGGTTGATCAGGGTTTTTTTTTTTTTTTTTTTTACACTTGGATTGCTGTCATGCCCCGGATTTTCCGACTGAAAATGTGTAATAGGACCTTGTTGTCGGAAATTCCGACTGTGTGTAGGCTCCATCACACATTTTCCATCGGAATTTCCGACACACAAAGTTTGAGAGCTTGCTATAAAATTTTCCGACAACAAAATCCGTTGTCGGAATTTCCGATCGTGTGTACACAAATCTGACGCACAAAGTGCCACGCATGCTCAGAATGAATAAAGAGATGAAAGCTATTAGCTACTGCCCCGTTTAGAGTCCTGACATAGGTGTTTTACGTCACCGCGTTCAGAACGATCGGATTTTCTGACAACTTTGTGTGACCGTGTGTATGCAAGACAAGTTTGAGCCAACATGCGTCGGAAAAAATCCTAGGGTTTTGTTGTCGGAATGTCCGAACAATGTCTGACCGTGTGTACGGGGCATCACAGTGATGATCACAGTAATCCGATCCGATGATGATCATAGCATAACATCAGTGTGTGGAGATGTCACGAATAGGTTACATTCATTTCCTGCAAGGCTAGTTAAAAACACCTAACCATATTCAAAAAAATACAGGGGTTTGGTCACCCTATATGGTCATATAGTGCTAAGCCCACTTACTGCGACAAAGTACCCCGAATTAGTGGGTCCTACCCTAGTAATAGAATGGAAGATCCTGAGCTATGAGTAAGCACTAACGTTAGTGCGAAACGTCAGCTCTCTTTTGTCTGCTGTTATCTTTGATTTTGATGTGAATTTTTCCAAATAAACAAGGCTATTTTTTCAAGAGTGCGGCTGTCCAGAATTAATTCCTGTTTAATGTCTCAACCATGGGAGCTGAACTCCTCTATGTGGGGGAACTGAAGGGGATTCCTCCTGTGCACTGATGGCCACTAAATAAGAGGTAATGAAGAGGGGGAGGGGTGCTCCAGACCAAAAAACCTAGTCAGGGTCTATTACAATATACAAAAACATATTTGGGGGCACACCCTAAAACACGTTTAGATTCAAGATGGTGCTGCTATAAGACCAACAAACAGTACAAAACATATTACAGCACTGTAATACACATATTACAGGCCGAACACCAGGAGCTGCAAACTGGATATAACAGTTGTGGGAGTGACACGCTGCGTGCCCCTAAACCCAAACAGGCAGGGTACTCGTACATGATCCTGCCTATCTGTACCGCCCTAGCGCAGTAAATGTTCTGTGGCAGGGCAGCAAGCGGTTAAAATTATCATTGCTTTTGACATTTTATTGTATACAGTACTTGCATTTTAACCTAAACCCTTGCTTGAGTGCAGTCTGTATGTTAAAGTGGTTGTAAACCCCTTTTTAGAACTTGTACCTATAGGTAAGTCTAGAATATGTTTTACTTGTAGGTTCTGTAAATATCTCCTAAACGTACGTCGTTTAGGAGATATTTACCTTGTAGTAAACCGATGATGTAATTGGCGCATGCGCTGTGAAGAAACGGCCCTCTGTGACATTTCTTACCATGCGAATGCCGTGACTGGCAGCTCCTGGGTGCATGCGCGGGAATGACGTCACGCGGCACCGGCCAGTCACACACCCGGAGTCCATGGCCCTGGAAGGAAGAGGGGCAAAGATGGATGCGGCCTCCAGCAGGGACAGCTAGGGATGCCACCTGTCCAGAATTCACCCGGACAGTTCGGGTTTGGAATCATGCATCCGGGTTTTAGACTGCCTGAAACAATCTGTCTGTCTGTTACAATCTTTCACACTGCCCAAAGCCAGCACTAACAACCCCCCCCCCCCAAACACACACACACAGGAGAGGAGAGAGGGTGTGATCTGCGCCTTTTCCCCTCACCCCTACCCCTCTGTGTCTGCCCACACTCCAATCCCCAGGGCTGTGCCTCAGAAAAGGAAAGTAAGTTGGGGCCGGAAATTTGAAGTCCAGCAGCCTCAGATACATCTGGATGAGAGGTGCTGACTGCCAAGGGGTGAGTAAGCTCACCACTATCCCTGTCTGTAACTGAAGTCTCCCCACTACTCTCTCCTGCATCTAAGTACACTAAGGCAAATCAGGGTTCTCAGAGTACCCCTTACATCAGATTTCTCCTTTACACCAGAGGCCACAGTGTTCCCCCTTACATCAGAGTTTTCTGCGTCCATCAAAGTTCTCAGTGTTCCCCCTTAAATCAGGGTTCCCAGAGCATCCCTTATGTTAGAGGCCCCAGAGTCCCCCTTACAGTGAAAGGGAACTTTGCGAGTTCAGATGTAAAAGAGGGAACTCTGTGGACTCTGATGTAAAGGGGGACTCTTGTTCTTAACTTCATATGATTAGAAATGTTATTTAATAGCAAAATGTATGTATAGCTTATACTATAAGAAAAAATTGCCATGCACTGCTAAAGTGTTAAAGCAAACAGAGCAAACAGCCAGACGCAGGGTATTTTCAGCCAAATGCATCCAAACTTACTTAGTCCTCAGACAGTAATCAGGCTTTTTGTTGTTTTTGTTTTGTAGAACTGGGATAGGGATTGGAAAAAGCCTTGGGATGCCCAGAACTAAACACCTTGAATGAGTATGCTATCTTCAAGCAGCTAAGCAAATAAAGCAAAGTTTTCCTCCACAAAAAGTTAGCACACAGTTCTAGCCTACTCTTCTCTAAGGCACAAATCTTTCAGAAAATCTGGAAGGATCCCTCTAAAAAGAAGTTGGGTGTACAGAAAATTCAAAAATTATCAGCTGCCTACTCACTGTGATCCAGGCAGTCTGAAGACCTTCTCTTAGCTTCTTACTCTGCATGAATTCTCCCAGTCAGATCCAGGGGCGGACTGACCGTTCGGGCACTGCCCGAGGGCCCCATGCCACTAAGGGGCCCCATCAGGGTTGCCAGTAGGGATGAGCTTCGAGTTCGAGTCGAACTCATGTTCGACTCGAACATTGGCTGTTCGCAAGTTCACCGAACAGCGAACAATTTGGGGTGTTCGCGGCAAATTCGAATGCTGCGGAACACCCTTTAAAAGTCTATGGGAGAAATCAAAAGTGCTAATTTTAAAGGCTAATATGCAAGTTATTGTCATAAAAAGTGTTTGGGGACCTGGGTCCTGCCCCAGGGGACATGGATCAATGCAAAAAAAAGTTTTAAAAACGGCCATTTTTTCAGGAGCAGTGATTTTAATAATGCTTAAAGTCAATCAATAAAAGTGTAATATCCCTTTAAATTTCGTACCTGGGGGGTGTCTATAGTGTGCCTGTAAAGGGGCGCATGTTTCCTGTGTTTAGAACAGTCTGACAGCAAAATGACATTTTGAAGGAAAAAACTCATTTAAAACTACCCGCGGCTATTGCATTGCCGACAATACACATAGAAGTTCATTGATAAAAACGGCATGGGAATTCCCCAAAGGGGAACCCCGAACCAAAATTAAAAAAAAAAAATGACGTGGGGGTCCCCCTAAATTCCATACCAGGCCCTTCAGGTCTGGTATGGATATTAAGGGGAACCCCGGCCAAAATTTTAAAAAAAAAATGACGTGGGGTTCCCCCTAAATTCCATACCAGACCCTTCAGGTCTGGTATGGATTTTAAGGGGAACCCCGCGCCAAAAAAAAAAAAAGGCGTGGGGTCCCCCCAAAAATCCATACCAGACCCTTATCCAAGCACGCAACCTGGCAGGCCGCAGGAAAAGAGGGGGGGACGAGAGTGCGGCCCCCCCTCCCTCCTGAACCGTACCAGGCCACATGCCCTCAACATTGGGAGGGTGCTTTGGGGTAGCCCCCCAAAACACCTTGTCCCCATGTTGATGAGGACAAGGGCCTCATCCCCACAACCCTGGCCGGTGGTTGTGGGGGTCTGCGGGCGGGGGGTTTATCGGAATCTGGAAGCCCCCTTTAACAAGGTGACCCCCAGATCCCGGCCCCCCCCCTGTGTGAAATGGTAAGGGGGTACATAAGTACCCCTACCATTTCACGAAAAAAGTGTCAAAAATGTTAAAAATGACAAGAGACAGTTTTTGACAATTCCTTTATTTAAATGCTTCTTCTATCTTCCTTCATCTTCTGGTTCTTCTGGCTCTTCTGGCTCTTCTGGCTCTTCTGGTTCTTCCTCCGGCGTTCTCGTCCAGCATCTCCTCCGCGGCGTCTTCTATCTTCTTCTCCTCGGGCCGCTCCGCACCCATGGCATGGGGGGGAGGCTCCCGCTCTTCTCTTCTTCTTTTCTTCTCTTCTTCTCTTCTTCATTTTCTTCTCCGGGCCGCTCCGCAATCCATGCTGGCATGGAGGGAGGCTCCCGCTGTGTGACGGCGCTCCTCGTCTGACAGTTCTTAAATAACGGGGGGGCGGGGCCACCCGGTGACCCCGCCCCCCTCTGACGCACGGTGACTTGACGGGACTTCCCTGTGACGTCACGGGGAATGCCACAGGGAAGTCCCGTCAAGTCACCGTGCGTCAGAGGGGGGCGGGGTCACCGGGTGGCCCCGCCCCCCCGTTATTTAAGAACTGTCAGACGAGGAGCGCCGTCACACAGCGGGAGCCTCCCTCCATGCCAGCATGGATTGCGGAGCGGCCCGGAGAAGAAAATGAAGAAGAGAAGAAGAGAAGAAGAGAAGAAGAGAAGAAGAGAAGAAGAGAAGAAGAGAAGAGCGGGAGCCTCCCCCCCCCATGCCATGGGTGCGGAGCGGCCCGAGGAGAAGAAGACAGAAGACGCCGCAGAGGAGATGCTGGACGAGAACGCCGGAGGAAGAACCAGAAGAACCAGAAGAGCCAGAAGAACCAGAAGATGAAGGAAGATAGAAGAAAGAAGAAGCATTTAAATAAAGGAATTGTCAAAAACTGTCTCTTGTCATTTTTAACATTTTTGACACTTTTTTCGTGAAATGGTAGGGGTACTTATGTACCCCCTTACCATTTCACACAGGGGGGGGGCCGGGATCTGGGGGTCACCTTGTTAAAGGGGGCTTCCAGATTCCGATAAGCCCCCCGCCCGCAGACCCCCACAACCACCGGCCAGGGTTGTGGGGATGAGGCCCTTGTCCTCATCAACATGGGGACAAGGTGTTTTGGGGGGCTACCCCAAAGCACCCTCCCAATGTTGAGGGCATGTGGCCTGGTACGGTTCAGGAGGGAGGGGGGGCCGCACTCTCGTCCCCCCCTCTTTTCCTGCGGCCTGCCAGGTTGCGTGCTCGGATAAGGGTCTGGTATGGATTTTTGGGGGGGACCCCACGCCGTTTTTTTTTTTTTTTTTTTTGGCGCGGGGTTCCCCTTAAAATCCATACCAGACCTGAAGGGTCTGGTATGGAATTTAGGGGGAACCCCACGTCATTTTTTTTTTTTAATTTTGGCCGGGGTTCCCCTTAATATCCATACCAGACCTGAAGGGCCTGGTATGGAATTTAGGAGGACTCCCACGTCATTTTTTTTTTTTAATTTTGGTTCGGGGTTCCCCTTTGGGGAATTCCCATGCCGTTTTTATCAATGAACTTCTATGTGTATTGTCGGCAATGCAATAGCCGCGGGTAGTTTTAAATGAGTTTTTTCCTTCAAAATGTCATTTTGCTGTCAGACTGTTCTAAACACAGGAAACATGCGCCCCTTTACAGGCATACTATAGACACCCCCCCAGGTACGAAATTTAAAGGGATATTACACTTTTATTGTTTGACTTTAAGCATTATTAAAATCACTGCTCCTGAAAAAACGTCCGTTTTTAAAACTTTTTTTTGCATTGATCCATGTCCCCTGGGGCAGGACCCAGGTCCCCAAACACTTTTTATGACAATAACTTGCATATAAGCCTTTAAAATTAGCACTTTTGATTATTCATGTTCGTGTCCCATAGACTTTAACGGTGTTCGCATGTTCGAACGAACTTTTTTCCTGTTCGCATGTTCTGGTGCGAACCGAACAGGGGGGTGTTCGGCTCATCCCTAGTTGCCAGCCTCAATAAAACCAGGGACAGTATGTAAAAATCTGTATTTTTTTTTTTAAATCCCAAGATTATAGCTGCCCCGCCTCTCCAGTACCTTTTCAGTGTGTGTATGTGTATTCTGTGTGTGTATACTGTGTGTGTGTATATTATGTGTCTGTGTGTGTGTATACTGTATGTGTGTGTATACTGTGTGGCCCCATAATCTATTGCCTGGGGGCCCCATAATCTCCTATTGCCTGGGGGCCCCATAATCTCCTATTGCCCGGGGGCCCCATAATCTCCTATTGCCGGGGGGCCTCATGAGTTGTCAGTCCGCCCCTGGTCAGATCCCATCTGAGTGTTGCCCTGAACATTCCTGCCACTTTAGGGGTGATCCTATGGCTCCTCACTGAGCAAGAATCATCCAGGACATCTTAAGGCTTCTCCTTAGCCTTGGGTGATTTAATAGCATTTCCAGGCCTGGGTCACTCTCAGCAAGCAAAAGGACCCTGCAACTCTCTGCTCTCAGCCTTATATGCACCTTTCATGTATGGCACTCACATATTTGAATGAACAAAAGAACATTAATTGAATAAAATAAAAAATTAGAATAAAGATCAAATAAGTGGATAAATGAATTAAAAAATTGAATGTGACAAATCACAACACCAATGTTACTTTCTACATCGGGTTCCCGAAATCTTCACCACATGTGCTCAAAGTTTGGATGTACACTCACTAGAGATGTTTGACCCCTTTTTACAGGTAGGTCAAAAAGCGCTTATGCCATTAGAGGCTGTGATTTCCCTGTTGTTCTACTCCGGATTTGGTGCTCCAGTAGTGCAAGATGGTCATCTGTAAAGTGACTCAATGGGAGACAGGATAAAAGACCTCATAGTGTAGTATTTATTAAAATTGGTATTTTAAAATAACAAGAAATGGTATTGCACTCACATGTAAAAGTGTCTGAACACCAGCACTAGTGTGTACATCATGTGCAGATGGGGTGGCTTGGCCGGAGCTGCCGTGCATCCCAAGCCAACTCAGGATTCCAGCCCAGAAATTATGTTGTACTGGACCCAGACACGATGGACCCCGGATCCGGGTCCCGTGTGTGATCATTTGCCAGCGCCACTTTTTCTTTATATTCTTTTTATTTAGAGATGGAATTTTCCACTTTTAAAGGGGCATCCACATTCACTTGTTTGTATTTAATAATATTTTTGAGGCGCCATACCTTGGCATATATACAAATTTTTGACCTTTCAGATATACAGTATCTGACAAAAGTGAGTTCACCCCTCACATTTTTGTAAATATTTTATTATATCTTTTCATGTGACAATACTGAAGAAATGACACTTTGCTACAATGTAAAGTAGTGAGTGTACATCTTGTATAACAGTTTAAATTTGCTGTCCCCTCAAAATAACTCAACACACAGACATTAATGTCTAAACCGCTGGCAACAAAAGTGAGTACACCCCTAAGTAAAAAAGGCCAAATTGGGCCCAATTAGCCATTTTCCTTCCCCAGTGTCATGTGACTCATTAGCGTTACAAGGTCTCCGGTGTGAATGGGGAGCAGGTGTGTAAAATTTGGTGTTATTGCTCTCACTCTCTCATACTGGTCACTGGAAGTTCAACATGGCACCTCATGGCAAAGAACTCTCTGAGGATCTAAAAAAAATAATTTTTGTTCTACATAAAGATGGCATAGGCTATAAGAAGATTGCCAAGACCCTGAAACGGAACTGCAGCATGGTGGCCAAGACGGTACAGCAGTTTAACAGGACATGTTCCACTCAGAACAGGCCTCGCCATGGTCGACCAAAGAAGCTGAGTGCACATGCTCAGCATCATATCCAGAGGTTGTCTTTGGGAAATAGACGTATGAGTGCTGCCAGCATTGCTGCAGAGGTTTAAGGGGTGGGAGGGTTCAACCTGTCAATGCTCAGACCATATGCCGAACACTAAATCAAATTGGTCTGCATGGCTGTCGTCCCAAAAGCAAGCCTCTTCTAAAGATGATGCACAAGAAAGCCCGCTAACAGCTTGCTGAAGACAAGCAGACTAAGAACATGGATTACTGTCCTATGGTCTGATGAGACCAAGATAAACTTCAGATGGTGTCAAGCGTGTGCGGTGGCAACCCGGTGAGGAGTACAAAGACAAGTGTGTCTTGCCTACAGTCAAGCATGTTAGTGGGAGTGTCAAGGTCTGGGGCTGCATGAGTGCTGCCGGCACTGGGGACCTACAGTTCATTGAGGGAACCATAAATGCCAACATGTACTGTGACATACTGAAGCAGAGCATGAGCCCCTCCCTTCGGAGTCTGGTCTGCAGGGCAGTATTCCAACATGATAATGACCCCAAATACACCTCCAAGACGCCCACTGCCTTGCTAAAGAAGCTGAGGGTAAAGGTGATAGACTGACCAAGCATGTCTCCAGACCTAAACCCTATTGAGCATCTGTGAGGCATCCTCAAACAGAAGGTGGAGGAGCGCAAGGTCTCTAACATCCACCAGCTCCATGATGTCGTCATAGAGGAGTGGAAGAGGACTCCCGTGGTAACCTGAGAAGCTCTGGTGAACTCCATGCCCAAGAGGGTTAAGGCAGTGCTGGAAAATAATGGTGGCCACCATAGGCGTGCACACGGGGTGTGCTGGGTGTGCCTGGGCACACCCTAATGTGTGTCCGGAGATCTGCTGTAAGATGCTGCAAGAGACTGTATAGGGAGCTGCCTGTGAGACAGTTTCCCATTGAGCAGTCAGGGAGGCATGTAAGAGCCGCTTAGTGCTTTAAACTGTCATGTAATGTCACTGCTTGCAGATAGGAGCTGTCAAAACTCAGGGCTGATGTCAGGGGTGGGTGTGACCAAACAGCTAGCGTATCAAACACGCTGATGTCGAGGGCTGGGTGCGCCATGGCGGGTATGTGGCTTCACCCCTTTCTATCAGCTATTAAACACTGGCCAATGATTGAGCTGCTTAAGAAAGGGGTGGAGCCACATACACGGAGTGGCCCACCCAGCCCCTATCCCATTGTCTTGTGTTTGATAGGCTAGCTGTTCGGTCCCACCCACCCCCGACATCAGCTCCGAGTTCTGACAGCTCCTCTCTGCAAGCAGTGACATTACATTACAGCTTCACGCACTGAGTGGCTCTTACATGCCTAGCTGACTGCTCAATGGGAAACTTCCCCTCTCCTAGATCAGTGCCAATTTGTGCCGCCTATCAATGCTCATCAGTGCCACCTATCATTGCCAACCAATGCCACCTATCAGTGCCGCCAATCAGTGCCACCTGTCAGTACCCATCAGTGCCACCTGTCAGTGCTAATCAGTGCCCACCAATGCCACCTGTCAGTGCCACATGCCAGTGCCAATCAGTGCCCACCAATGCCACCTGTCAGTGTCTATCAGTGCCCATCAGGGCCACCTGTCAGTTCCAATCAGTGCCCACCAGTGCCACATGTCAGTGCCCATCAGTGCCCATCAGTGCCACCTGTCAGTGCCAATCATTGCTCATCAATGCCACCTGTCAGTGCCCATCAGTGCCCACCAGTGCCACCTGTCAGTGCCCATCAGTGCCACCTGTCAGTGCCAACCAATGCCAAATATCAGAGACAATCCGTGCCACCTGTCAGTGCCCATCAGTGCTGCCAGTCAGTGGAAACCAATGCCACCTATCAGTGCCAATCAGTGCCCAACAGTTCTTCCAATCAGTGCCACCTATCAGTGCTGTTGATCAGTGCCCATCAGTGCTGCCTATCAGTACCCATCAGTTTTGCCTATCAGTACCCATCAGTGCACATCAGTGTTGCATATCAGTGCCCATCAGTGCTGCCTATCAGTGCCAACCAATGCCATAATTCAGTGCCCATCAGTGCTGCCTATCAGTGCCCACCTGTGCTGCCAATCAGTGAAGCCTATTAGTGCCAACCAATGCCAACCAATGCCACCTATCAGTGCCAATCAGTGCTGCCTATCGGTGCCAATCAGTGCTGCCTATCGGTGCCAATCAGTGCTTCCAATCAGTGCCACCTATCAGTGTCCATCAGTGTTGCCTATCAGTGCCTATCAGTGCTGCCAATCAGTGTTGCCTAGCAGTGCCATCTATCAGTGACAACCAGTGCCCATCACTGCTGCCTATCAATGCTCATCAGTGCCGCCCATCATTGTTGCCTATCAGTGCCAATCAGTGCTGCCAATTAGTGCCAATCAGTGCCACCTATCAGTGCCACCATGCAGTGCCTATCAGTGCTGCCAATCAGTGCTGCCAACCAGTACCACCTATCAGTACCCATCAGTGCTGCCAATCAGTGCTGCCAATCAGTACTGCCTATCAGTGCCCATGAGTGCTGCCAATCAGTGTCACCTATCAGTGCCAATCAGTGATGGCTATCAGTGCTGCCTATCAGTGCCTATGAGTGCTGCCTATCAGTGCTTCCAGTCAGTGCCCATCAGTGCACTGAGTGCAGGGATGGGCAGTTCAACTCAGCAGCTAGGCACATTGTCTATGGGGGCTGGCCTGGTGGGGCACAACTGAAATCTGTATATTTATTAATGCCACATGCTGATCTTTAGTATAATACGTAACCACCACACTACTATTTACAATAAAATACTGTAGGTAAATTAAAAGTGTCATTAAAAGGCCTACCACTAAGCACTGTTATGTGTTCCCACACCACAAAAAAAAAAAGTGCAGCGCTAACTTACTAATCAATAACTTAACAATAATGGTGGAATCCTCTAATGCATGGAAATCTCAATAAACGTAAATATTACCACAATACTGGTGATATGTAACATCACATATAATACACATCAAACTGAAAAAAAAAATAAAAAATGAAACTTAGCAGGGATGGTAGAAACCCCTCCTGCAGATATTTGCCATATAGATTAACTACAAGTGCAACAACTTTTTAGTTGGGAGGTTCACACCATTGTAGCACTTTGGAATTTTTATTGTTTAGATTGTTACACTTAATTTTATATGTTTTAGTTACTATTATAATGTGAATTTTTGAGCTTGAAGTTAATTTTCCATCAGCCTTGCTCAGTCCATGTCTTTATGGACCTTGCTTTGTGCACTGATGTGCAGTCATGTTAGAACAGGAAGGGGCCATCCCCAAACTGTTCCCACAACATTGGGAGCATAAAATTATCCAAAATGTCTTGGTATGCTGATGTCTTAAGAGTTCCCTTCACTGGAACTAAGGGGCCAAGCCCAACCCCTGAAAAACAACCCCCCACCATAATCCCCCCCCTCCACCAAATTATTTGGACCAGTGTACAAAGCAAGGTCCATAAAAATATGGATGAGCGAATTTGGGGTGGAGGAACTTGACTGACCTTCACATTAAAGTGGAGACTGCGAGCCAGGCCTTCTCATCCAACATCAGTGCCTGACCTCACAAATGCTTTTCTGGAAGAATGGTCAAACATTCCCATAGACACACTCCTAAACCTTGTTGACAGCCTTCCCAGAGGAGTTGAAGCTGTTATAGCTGCAAAGGGTGGGCCAACTCAATATTGAACCCTACGGACTAAGACTGGGATTTCATTAAAGTTCATGTGCGTGTAAAGGCAGGTGTTCCAATACTTCTGGAAATATAGTGTATATATATATATATATATATATATATATATATATATATATATATATATATATATACATGCATGTGTGTTTGAGCTTTGGGGTGCACACCCTAATGCAATAGGCTGCGCACGCCTATGGTGGCCACACAAAATATTGACAATTTGGGCCTAATTTGGACATTTTCACTCAGGGGTGTACTCACTTTTGTTGCCAGCGGTTTAGACATTAATGGCTGTGTGTTGAGTTATTTTGAGGGGACAGCAAATTTACACTGTTATACAAGCTGTACACTCACTACTTTACATTGTAGCAAAGTGTCATTTCTTCAGTGTTGTCACATGAAAAGATATAATAAAATATTTACAAAAATGTGAGGGGTGTACTCACTTTTGTGAGATACTGTACATCTTTCAGCCCCCTGCTGGCCATTCTTCTCGATCAGGGATTGGCTGAAACTGTATCCAGGGCCTGCTCAGACTCTACCCTCTCCTGCTCGCTATGTTTCCAGAAAGTTCTGGAAAAACAGGGGTATACAGGCAAGACTGCAGCTGCAGGCTTCTAACAGTAGAGCCAAAAACAAAATTTGCCTCACTTCTATAACCTGACTTTGGAGGGTGCTACACATAGCAGAAAAAAAATCCAATGTGCTTTGGGGGCCAATCAGGCCTCTGCTTGGAATGGTTTCAAAAAGTGTAGTTGATGCTACTGTTAGCAAGTACCCCTTTTAAAAAATTTCAAGGCAGAAAACAACAAATCTATGTGATATCCATCTGACGCCTTTCAGCTTCACAGCCGGTTCCCTACTACGCATCTCCAAGGAGAGCTGCATTTTCTGACTGGCCTGGTGTCGGGGGAAGGAGGAGGCGGGCCGAACTTCTGAGTAATCTCGCTACTTTGAGATTTCTCGGAAGTGGAGACGGGTAGCTGTCAGAAACACCCGCTCCCTACTGAAAACTAGAGCTTCCACTTTTGGGTGGAACTCCGCTTTATGATCACTTTGAAGTTTTATTTTTTTAATACACACAGCTGGAATGCCATTAATGTGCTATGTGCTAGTAAATTTATAACAGGTAAACACTCAGTGTTTGTTAGTTAACCAGTCTCTTAATCTGATCATAACCCACAGTCCTGACTCTTTTGAGAGGCCTGTAATTTATCTTGTTGAAATTATTAATCACAAGTACGTATGAATGAAGAACAGAATAGCTTCTTTTCTTCCAATTCCAGTTTTTCTTACCTATTGAGAAACAAATCAATGTTTGAAGAATTGTATTCATTTATGACATGTTTACAAGGAAGATGTGGTTGTTTGATGTTTATCAGATTATTAACATTCCTGCACTATTACTGACAGTACCTTTGATGCACAGATGACATCTCCTTAGTGATAGCAAGCACAGTTTCTGAAAACCTGTTCCAGCTTAGGGTTTAAAAGCTTTGCAAATGGGTTTTAATATGCTTGTTATTTTCCAATGTAAATGGGTGGCAAGGTCACCATTTAGTGCTAATTCAGTGTATGCTGACAGTTATTTCCTGAATGCTGAAGAGCTTTTCTGGACTGAGTTAGCAAACCAAGTATTTAAACACTTCTGCAAAGTGCAGCTTGGTAGTGACTGTTAAAAAAAGCACTTATTTAGCATGGCTGAACATTTCAAGCCACACTGAATTAAAAGCCATTAAAATATGAACTCAAAATAGAGGTCTGCTCCCAACTATGTTGCATCTCAATATTTTAATGGCTGTTTCACAAATTGGCAATATGTTTAAATTCTTCAAGTTTAACAGTACACTGGCTACGGGAAAATGATACATGTGGTTATGACCTCAATTTCATTAGTTAGCAGTGTATAAACGCCCTTTCCTGGACTCTGCTTATTTG
Organism: Aquarana catesbeiana; assembly: GCF_042186555.1. Taxonomy (NCBI): domain Eukaryota; kingdom Metazoa; phylum Chordata; class Amphibia; order Anura; family Ranidae; genus Aquarana; species Aquarana catesbeiana. The sequence goes on along the minus strand of NC_133330.1, from coordinate 184,331,835 downwards.
TGACATTTGTGCTCTACACCAGAGACTTCTCAGATTTATTTTTATTTTTTTAATAAAACCCTTGAATTTAACCCTTTGTTGAGTAACAGTTTTTGGGGCTCATTATATCAATGACCATGCTGACTGCACATGCCCAAGGGAGTGCATATTTTTTCATAAAGGTAACCTTCAACAGTGATTCCATAACTGTGATGTCCCTTGAGTCATAGGGATTACAAACAGCTAAAAAGTTTACCTTTGAAGATTAGCAAACTATAGTTGTTGGCTGCACTTCCTTTATGGTTTGCTTTAAAGTAAAAATATAGGCTTTTTTTTTTTTCAATTTGGATAGAGTAAGGGAGGATTATAACTTCTGTCATATTTTATTTTTGCTATACGTACCCATTGCAGAGATTTCCCTTCACTTTCTGCCCCATAGCCAAACAGGAAGTGAGAGGAGATCCCTGCAAATTAGGTGAATTCCATGGGAACTTACAGATCACCAGAACTAGTGTTCCCATTGGAGGATTTGCCCTCTATTAATTTTCTGGGGACAACCCAAATTTAGGGATTTTATTTTACTTACACTTTGAATGATAATGGTAAACAGGACAAACAGAGAGGGTAAATCTCCTTAACCACTTGAGGTCTGGGCCATAGCCGAATGATGGGTACAGCGCGGACCTCAATCTCCGGGAGGACGTCATATGACGTCCTCCCCTATGCACGCGCACCGTGCGCACCCTGCAGGGCGCGCGGTGTGCGCGCTGTGATCACCGAGTCACGGAGACTCGGATGATCACAGATCCGAGTAAGGGGCCGGTCCCGGCCCCTTACCATGTGATCAGCTGTCAGCCAATGACAGCTGGTCACATGATGTAAACAAAAGCTCGGTGATCGGTTTCGTTTTCCCCTCACGCTGACAGCGTGAGGAGGAAAAAAAAGCCGATTACCGGCTCATGTCGAAGGGACATCGGTCCCGAAGAGGAAGGAGGCACAGATGCCTCATCTGTGCCTCCAAGTGCCATCTGCCAGTGCCCACAGTGCCCACAAGTGCCACCTATTAAAGCCCACAAGTGCCACCTATTAAAGCCCACAAGTGCCACCTATCAATGCCCACAAGTGCCACCTATTAGTGCCACCTAGCAGTGCTGCCATCAGTCAGTGCCCAATCAGTGCCCAACACTGCCACCCATCAGTGCCCATAACCGCCACCCATCAGTGCCCATCACTGCCACCTATCGGTGCCCATCAGTGCTGCCTCATCAGCGTACATCAACGAAGGAGAAAAATTAACTGTTTGCAAAAATTGATAACAAAATATAAAAAAAAATATAATTTTTTTAAAAAAATTCTGTCTTTTTAAATTTTTTTAACAAAAAATAAAAACCGTAGAGGTGATCAAATACCATCAAAAGAAAGCTCTATTTGTGGGAAAACAATGATAAAAATTTCATTCGGGTACCGTGTTGTATGACCGCGCAATTGTCATTCAAAGTGCGACAGCGCTGAAAGCTGAAAATTGGTCTGGACAGGAGGGGGGTTTAAGTGCCCAGTAAGCAAGTGGTTAATGGGGACACAAACAGCAATAAAACCTGACAAGCATTCTAATCCCTCTCTACTCTATGCAAAATGGAAAAAAAGTTTTGCCTTTAGTTATGTCACTTAAAGCAGAACTAGATAAATTAACTATTAAGAATTCATTGAAAGGAAAGCTTTTGCTTCAATACTCATCTTCAATTTGGAGCTCCCATCCACGATAGTTCCTTTCCCCTACTGATGCAGCCATCAGTGGGGGAAAGGTTAAATAACAGCTTCCAGTTAAATAACAGCTAGCCTCATTCAACCCACTTCCTTTCAACCCAGGCTGTCTTAGAAAAGCCCTCTGAGTGCATGTCATCATGACAACCTGGATTCACTGTACTACTAGGCTAAAACGCATACAACATACTTTTTTTTACAAAGGAAGATAGAAAAGCAGAGACTATGTTGGGATGTATGGGAAGCAAGTCATGATTAGGCAAAACAAAGACAAGAGATGGTCATATAGGGTTAAACCACAATATCAACATTCACATTTCCAATCTTCAACATTCACATTTCCAATCTCTGCCAAACTATATGAGACTTGTAGTAAGACCATTCCCGGCTGCATCAGAAGCTACAGAATAGAGGCTCTTAATCTTGGGGCTGTGATCCCCCCTCTGGGAATGGGGGGGAGAGGAGGAGGGCGCCAACTCCTCCGACACCCCTAATGGGATCAAACTGTGCCAGTAGATGGGATACCCACCCCCCATCCCACTCCAGAACGGGCCACCCCCATAAACAAACAAGAGCCCTGGCATGTTCCTAATAACTGTTATTGAGTATCCCAGAGTAGGAAAGGAGATGAGAAGGTGGAAAAAAGAGGAAAGAATAAAGTATAGGAAGGAGGGGGAGAAAAAGAGAGTCAATCACCAGTATTTTGTGCTAGGTCCTGAGGGGGTACTGCCCCTGGGGTGCTAGATTCCCACATATAGAGCCCAAGGTTCCCAGATGGTTTCAAACTTATGGACCGTGTCTGACAGGATGCTAGCTAGTTTTTCTTGGGCCATAACCCATGAAACTTTCCGTATGTCTGCATTTATTGAGACAGACTGTTGTTTCTAGGCCTTGGCTAAGGTTAGTTTGGTTCCTAAGAGTATAAAGTGTATCAAATTTTGGTTATATTTGGAGATCTTTAGGATGTGTGAGTTCAGTAGAGCGACCTCTGGTGACCTGGGTACTTTGCATCCCGTGACCCTTCTAATGAGATTAAAGAGTTTTTTCCAGAAAGATCTGATTCTGGGGCATTCCCACCAAATGGGTGCTAACGTTCCCCTCATTTGGCATCTCCCAAAAGCATAGAGGATCTGCTGAGGGAAAGATCGTTGCTAATCTAGAAGGGGTCATATACCATCGAGTCATGACCTTTAGGCCCGCTTTCATTAGGGATATGTTGAGAATGCCCTTAAATGAAGTGGAAAGAGCCGAGTGCCAGGTCTCCAGGCTCCATTGAATTTGAAGATCTTCTTCCCAGGCTAACATATACTGCGATTTCTGAGACTGCTGGGAAAGTGATGCATAGATGATCAAAATGCCACCCCTCTGCTCCATGGCTTGGCCACACCAAAGTTCATAGACTGTGAATTTGGGAGGTTCAGGTTTATCCTTCCAGATACAGTGAAGGAAATGAGCAATTTGATTGAACCTGAAACATTCTACTTGTGGGAGTTCCAGTTTGCTAATACAATAGGCTAGTGATAGGGGGCCCCTTGATGTATAGAAGTGCCCATTGTCCAGCCACCATTGGAATGCCTTTATGTCCAACCCTGGAGGGAAGTTCGGGTTGCGGAAGAGGTTTGCCAGGGGATTAATTTCTGAGGTGAGAGAATAGTTGTACCTTAATTTGTCCCACAAGGCAAAGGAGAGCGAGAGAGTGTGGGGACCAGGATAGGTGGGCGGGTTCTAGGTGGGCTCCAGAGGAGAAAGTCTAGCATGTATTGTGGCACGGCCTGGCATTCTAGCTGGGCCCAATCTCTTTTTTCTCTATTAGAATAGACTGTGGAAATCTGGGCTAGTCTGGAAACTTGGTAGTATCTGTGTAAGTGAGGGAGTCCTAGCCCACCTTGTTTATGGGACAGGTAGAGAGTCTGTTGTTGGATCCTATATCTGGAACCTCCCCAGAGAAATTTAAGTATTTTACTATGAAAGGACCTGAGATGGTCTCTCCTGACTGGGATGGGGAGGGATCGTAAGAGGTAAAGTATTTTCGGTAGTAGAGTCATTTTGACAGCATTTACTCTCCCTATCCATGAGAGGTTTTGTTTGGACCAAGACTTTAAATCCTGTTCAAGTTTATGGTACATAGGAGGGTAATTATTGGCATATAGCAAGTCAAGTTTAGGGGTGAGGGAGATGAAAGAGTCGTCCCAGTCAAATTTGAACTTCTTTTTCAGCAGTGACACCATCTTGGGGGCGAGGGAAATGTTCATGGCTTGAGAATTGTTATGGATGACATGTAGGCCAGATATGTTCGAGAAAGAAGTAAGAGTCCGATAGAGATTGGGGAGAGAGATAATAGGTGAGGTAATGAATAAAATAAGGTCATCGGCAAAAAGACCGCATTTGTGGGTCTGGGGGCCGCAGGACACCCCTTTGATGTTGGGATTTTCTTGTATTGCTAGAGTTTCTATGGCTATGGCGAAAATTTGTGGTGATAAAGGGCAGCCCTGTCTTGTGCCTCTAGCAATATGGATGGGTGGGGAGTAATATCCCTGTAACTTTCGGGCTCTGGGGCAAGAATAAAGGGCTCTCATGATGCCTAAGAAGCGTTGACCAAAACCCCAATGTTCCAACAACATTAGAATATAGGGCCAGGACACTGAATCAAACGCTTTCTGTATATCGAGGGAAAGCAGAAGACCCCGTTGTTTAGTATCCCCTGGCCAATTGGATTGTAGAATTGGAGATTATATCTATGTCCCTTCTGGTTTCGTCCAGGCACTGTCTCCCTGGGATGAATCCCACCTGGTCTTTATGTATATAAAAGTTAATAAATTATGCTAGTCGTTAGCAAGGATTTTGGTAAAGATTTTCAGGTCGTTATTTATGAGTAATATTGGGCGGTAGTTCCCTACCTCCTCAGGGTTCAGGATTACAGTAATGAAGACAGTGTTAAGGTCAGGGCTTAGGGAGTCACCCGACACTTTGGTATTGAAGAATTTGGCCATTAAAGGGGCTAGAGTGTTTGCGAAAGCTTTATAATATGGGACCAAAAGACCGTCTTAGCCAGGGGTTGAGCCTCTTTTCAGGTTTCCAACGACCTACAAAATTTCTTCTTCAGTTATGTTTTTTTTCAAGGAAAGTCTTTATCAAATAGAGAGGGAATGTGGAGGGTATCGAGGAATTGAGTGCCTTTATTGCCCTATCATGGAGCACTATATAGCTTGTTATAGAAATCTCTGAAGGCTGCCAGGATTTTGGTGGGATCAGATGTTGTGACCTGTCCGTGGGTCCGAATCTTGGGTAGGGAATGAATCCTCACCCTAGAGGAAATTTTGGCAGCTAGCATTGGACCAAGTTTGTCCTTCTGGGTGTAAATTTAGCACCGCTCCAGCAAATTTGCTTTTTGGCTCAGGCCATGAGAGCAAGATTCAGCTCCAGCCTAGCTGCATCCAATTGGTTGATAGGAACCCACCAGGGATCTCTTTTGTGACCAGCCCTTAGGGACTTGTATGCTGTTCCAGTTTTATTATATCCACCTTTCTCTCTTTTTTTATTTGAGCGGCAATTTGGATTAGTTTCCCGCTTATGTTCACCTTGTGGACAGCCCACAACATCTCTGCTGAAGTGTCACTCACATCGTTCAGTTTGAAATATTCTAGCAGGGCTTTGTTTATTTTGGTAACCCTAATGGGATCAGAAAGAATGGACTTGTTAAGTCTCCACTGTGTGCTTTTGGTGTGGGGAGAATTATTAGACATGGATACAGTCACTATTGAGTGGTCTGAGAGTGTGGTGTCAATAATTTTTGAGCTGGAAACCCTGGGCAGTTGGTGTGCAGCTATTAGATGTGGTCAATTCTTTAATAAGAGTGGTGGGGACTAGAGAAATGAGTATAGTCCCTTTTCAATGGGTTCATCTCTCTCCAAACATCCGCCAGTCCTCAAGAATGAACCAGTCTAGCTATTTTAAGGCTAGCCCAGAGTCTTGGACGGATTTGACTCGTCTAATCCCTGATCAAATGCTACGTTGGAATTTCCTCCTAGAATGGGAGTCCCCTTGATGAGGGGGTTTAGCGTGGCCCACATCGTTTGAAAAAATGTAACTTGGCCCTTGTTGGGGGCGTAATTAGAAATAAAAGAGAATAGGTTACCTTCCATGTACCTTTTAAGTAAAATGAATCTGCCCTCCGGGTCTTTAAAGTCTGCCTGCCAGGTGAAATTGCAATTTTTGGAGACTAGTAAAGCAACACCCTTAAACTTTCCCTCTACCTTCACCAGGTAGAACAAAGGATAGTGATGGTGGAGAAATGTGGGGCTATACCGTTTGGTAAAATGAGTCTCCTGTACCATAACAATGTCTAGCTTAAGAGATTTGTAGGAATCGAAAATCTTTCTCCTTTTGAGGGAGGAGTTCAGGCCTTGAGCATTATGTGTGGCTAAATTGAGTGTGGGTCTTGTAGCATTAGCCATGGAGCAGGTGTAGGTGGGAGCTGTCACATATTGCATCATTTACCTTGGGGAGGACCTTTACCAGTTGTTAGAAATGAAGGACCAGCCAAGCTTGACTTCCTTACTTGTGGGATTTTTGAGTTGGACCTGGTGAATGACTCAAGAACAAAATGAATATTAATTTCCCCAGAGCAAAGAGATGTACAGGAGAGAGGAGTAGAGTAAAGGATAGTAGAGCGAGAATGAAAGTAAGGGAAAATGAAGAGGCTACAGGCTGCATATTCAATATGGTCAAACCAGATCCTTGGGGGAAATACAACCCCCAAGATCTGCTCCCAAAAAAAAGAATTGTCTGGATCACTATGATCAGACTACCTATCCCCCAGAGTCAATAGGAGACTGAGGAATAGGTGGAGGGACATGCTCTACACCCAGAACCAGGGCGCCCTTTTAACAAAAATGAAAACTGAAAAATTGAAAACACAGAGAGTAAACTGGCTTTAGGTAGGAGATGCTTTGTTTCCCCAGGAGACTCCCAAAGTCGGGATCCCCTCCCGTTTCTCCCCCAACAGGAGGGTGGGGAGGGGTCCCCGGAACTAATCAACTGATCTCAATGCCAGTAAGGGGACCGCTGTCTGAGTAGACCCGTCTGCTTATTGTGGTTCTCTAGTCCTAGGGGCCGACTAATAAAACTTGAACTTAGCATTACAAAATTAACTGGCCACCTAAGATAAACATACACAGGGAGAACATAGCATAACCACAAACAAAACAAAGAACAAAAAAGAGTCATAGGACTATGGAGCAATTGCTCTGATCAGCATGGTTGGGAGACCCCGGGTACCTCAACCTAGAGTAGGTGAGGAGAAAAAAAGGTTAAGGTTGCTGAAGACAGTTCATGCCCTCAGGTCGGGCCATCATCCTTTGTTCTCTTGGTTCTTAGCTTGTTCCACGGGGGGGGGGGGGGGGGGGGTCAGAAGGCTTGTCGGGGATGGATGTTTCGAGGAATTGAAGTTGGGGTTGGACATGTCCTTTTCTGCTTCCTGCGAGATGAGCTTCAGCGACAGAAGAATTCTCTCCCCTTCCTGGAGACAGGTGAAGGAGTGGTGCTTGCCTTTGAAGAAGAATTTAACTGCGAAAGGGAAAGACCACCATTATTTAATGTCCTTTTGGTGGTGGACTGAGAGAAGGGGTTTCAGAGCTTGTCTCCGCTGGATTGTAGTGGGGGATAAGTCTGTAAAGATGAGAATTGGGTGACCACGGCAAGAAATCTGTTTCATTGCCCTGGATTGCTTCATTATCTCCTCCTTGACTGAATAGTAATCTCCTGGGTCGCCTGTGGAACATCTGTGATGGACTCAGGAAGACCTCTGATCCTAAAGTTATATCTTCTGGATTTGTTTTCTAGCTTGTCGATCCTGGAGAGGGCTGTGTCCAGCCTTGTAGTATCTGAATGTGGTCTGAGTTTTGATTAGTGGAAGCTACTGTCATGTCTAATTTGTTCTCAATGGCTTCCATCCTGGATCCCAGATTTTGGAAGTCGGCCTTGATGTCTTCTGTTATTTTTGCCACTGTGGAGGCTAAGCCCCTCTCCAGTAATTCAGAAAGCTTGTGAAATAGATCTCCTGCTTGGAAGTATGTGTCCTGTGCAGGGGTGGAAGGGACAGAGATCCCCTGGTGTGATGTATAAGAAGGCCCAGCTGGAGAAAAGGCACTGTCCCCGAAGCCACATCCCAGCAGCGATTCAGTGGAGGCAGGGAATTGTGACATAAGTTGTTGGCTGCTGTTCTGGCCTGCTGGGGTGTGTGTAAGAGAAGCAGGGGCGTTCACTTGCCTGGGTTCTGCCTGTCCCTCTGCGCCATGGCACATGTTGCTGGGCCATGGCAGCCATCTTGGTACACCCGGACGGCGCTGCCGTTTCAAATTGTGGCCCAAGGTCCCTTCAAGCAGTGCTTCTGGAAATACGGGGGGGTCCGGATCGCCGGGTGAGGTGGGTTTTGCAGTGCTCTGTGTGGTGTTGTGGGTGCCGTTTGGGCTGGGTGGTGTGGAGCTCCCAGCTCAAGCGACTAACTTGGATACTCCGCACATGCGCACTGCGCATACAACGTACTTTAATTTGACAATGTATTTTAATGCCAGTGCATGGACACTGATAAAAACTGAAAATCTGCTTTGCTAGCAATGTGCCTCATAGCCATCCATAATATGGTCTGCAGAGCTTTTATTCCAGATTTATTGTTTCAGAAAAATAAATGAAGAGTCTGTATTAGAAACCTATCAAATACTGGCAAATAAGCATAGGATCTGGTTTTATTCACAAATCTCTGTTAACTGTGAATTTATAAACAATTCTTGATTGCTTGGAAAACACATTGAAATAATTACTTGTGTTATAGTTATATTACAGTTTTCTCTTTACCAAGCAAGAATGACAGAAAACATCATGAGATTTTATTAGCAACTTTATATATACAGTATACTGTTGTGTGTGTGTGTGTGTGTATATATATATATATATATATATATATATATATATATATATATATATATATATATACAGTATCTCACAAAAGTGAGTAGACCCCTCACATTTTTGTAAATATTTTATTATATCTTTTTATGTGACAACACTGAAGAAATTACGCTTTGCTACAATGTAAACGAGTGAGTGTACAGCTTGTATAACATGTAAATTTGCTGTCCCGGGTCCCCTCAAAATAACTGAACACACAGCCAATAATGTCTAAACTGCAGGCAACTATATTGTGTGCACCTCTAAGTGAAAAGGTCCAAATTGGGTCCAAAGTGTCAATATTTTATGTGGCCACCATTATTTTCCAGCACTGCCTTAACCCTCTTGGACATGGAGTTCACCAGAGCTTCAAACAAGAAGACTCGCTGTTCCAGGTGAGGTTTTAAAAGCCTAATGATCTGGACAGGTGCCCACCTCGGCTCGCCTCCACATAGTCAAAAGAAGAAATGGCCGCACTCTGTACTCAATAAAAATTATTTTATATAGAACATCCCAAAGTGTTGACAGAAAGCTGGTAGATGCATTTCACACACTCCAAGTGTGCTTAGCCATTACTGGGCAAGGAGTTCACCAGAGCTTCACAGGTTGCCACTGGTGTCCTCTTCCACTCCTCCATGACGACATCACGGAGCTGGTGGATGTTAGAGACCTTGCGCTCCTCCACCTTCCATTTGAGGATGCCCCACAGATGCTCAATAGGGTTTAGGTCTGGAGACATACTTGGTCAGTCCATCATCTTTACCCTCAGCTTCTTTAGCAAGGCAGTGGTCGTCTTGGAGGTGTGTTTGGGGTCGTTATCATGTTGGAATACTGCCCTATGACCCAGTCTCCGAAGGAATGGGATTATGCTCTGCTTCAGTATGTCACAGTACATGTTGTCATTCATGGTTCCCTCAATGAACTGTAGCTCCCCAGTGCCGGCAGCACTCATGCAGCCTCACACCATGACACTCCCACCACCATGCTTGACTGTAGGCAAGACACACTTGTCTTTGTACTCCTCACCTGGTTTCCGCCACACACACTTGACACCATCTGAACCAAATACATTTATCTTGGTCTCATCAGACCACAGGACATGGTTCTAGTAATCCATGTCCTTAGTCTGTTTGTCTTCAGCAAACTGTTTGCGGGCTTTCTTGTGCATCATCTTTAGAAGAGGCTTCCTCTGGGATGACAGCCATGCAGACCAATTTGATGCAGTGTATGGTCTGAGCACTGGCAGGCTGACCCCCCACCCCTTCAACCTCTGCAACAATGCTGGCAGCACTCATATTTCTATTTCCCAAAAACAACCTCTTGATATGATGCTGAGCACATGCACTCAACTTCTTTGGTCAACCATGGTGAGGCCTGTTCTAAGTGGAACCTGTCCTGTTAAACCGCTGTATGGTCTTGGCCACCATGCTGCAGCTCAGTTCCAGGGTCTTGGCAATCTTCTTATAGCCTAGGTCATCTTTATGTAGAGCAACAATTCTTTTTTTCAGATCCTCAGATTTCTATGCCATGAGGTGCAATGTTAAAATTCTAGTGACCAGTATGAGAGAATGAGAGTGATAACACCAAATTTAACACACTTGCTCCCCACTCACACCTGAGACCTTGTAACACTAACGAGTTACATGACACCGGGGAGGGAAAATGGCTAATTGGGCCCAATTTGGACATTTTCACTTAGGGGTGTACTCACTTTTGTTGCCAGTGGTTTAGACATTAATGGCTGTGTGTTGAGTTATTTTGAGGGGACAGCAAATTTACACTATTATACAAGCTGTACACTCACTCCTTTACATTGTAGCAAAGTGTAATTTCTTCAGTGTTGTCACATGAAAAGGTATAATAACATATTTACAAAAATGTGAGGAGTGTACTCACTTTTGTGAAATACTGTAAATAAATATATTAGTGGGTCAACTTTTGTCTACAATGTCTATATTGCACCACTTCTTGCAGTCTTGCAGTCCCACTGTCCTGTGACCACTAACCTTCCAATCTTGACTTATGAAATGAATAGCATATAGCAAGGTTTTTTTTTTTGTTACTGAATTTGAATCTCTTTGGTTCCGACAGCATGCCTAATGGGATTTACTGACATACTACCTTGCTAGACTCATGCACATTCAGTTTCCTAAGCAGCTAGTGAACTTTTTTTTTTTTTTTTAAGTACATTTTGACATAAACATTATGGGTTTCACCTTCTCAGAATGGAAGGCACAAAAGTTGCTTTATGTAGAAATGTACTGGGAATTTAAAATTTGAGCTGCACTATGAGCATTAAAACTTTGCTACAGTATATGGTTTCAGAAATTGCTTTCGCTATGCATGCATACATGTGTGTGTTTATGTGAGCTCACCGTTTAAGCATATACACACATAATGATTTATCTGTGGTCTTATTATTTCTTTTAATTAATCAGGTATTCTAACTTTAGTTAAGTAAATTATATCATACATAATTTTTTCCTTTGGGACTGATTTACACCGGTGGCAGGCTTTCCCACTCCTCTGAAAAACAATGCACCACAGATTGCTTTTCAGGGGGTGGTTGACAGGCAACCGGAAGGTGATAACTTGCCTCTTCCTCACCTGTTAACCTTGAAAAGCCCACACTACCATGATACTTGCATGCAGTAGCAGGGCTGTCCCATTCACTTGAATGGGTCATCTTCAGCAAATGTACTTCCCACTAATTGTGATGGGGGGATATTTTTTCAGTGGCTGCATTGTGTGCATGACATGGGTACAATCCCCATTGGCCACTTGGTGCTATTTTTTAAATCCCCCCACCCCCGGGGGACACATTTGCCCCCCCCCCAGTTGTCCTTACCTATCATCGCTGAAAGCCCCTTTCATGTATGTCATGCTATTTCTTTAACCACTTCTTGACTGCGACTTCTATACCCAAATGACGGCTACAGAGCGGTCGTCCAGTCCTGGGAGGGAGTCTATTGACGTCCAGAAACATAGAACAGTGACGGCAGAAAAAAAGACTGGGTAGTCCACCAAGTCTGCTCGGTTTTTACTTTTTGTTTTTTTCTTTTTCTTTTTCGTTAACTTTTTTGTATAGATTTATGTTTGTACCAAGCATGTGTAAAGCCATTTACTATTGACTGTCTCACTACCAGTGCTAGAAGTTTATTCCAAACATCAACTACCCTTTCAGTAAAATAATACTTTATAGTAGTTTTGAACTTTCCTCCAGTTAGTTTGAGGTCATGTGCCAGTGTTCTTGATTTTGGTTCAAATTGAAAAAACTGCCCTCCAGAACATTATTCACCCCCTTGACGTATTAAAAGGTTTCAATCATTTCCCCCCTTTCCCATTTTTCTTCCAGACTGTACATTTTAGGTTCGTGAAGTCTCTCTTGATATGTTTTATCCCCCAGACCTTTCATCAATTTTGTTACCCATCTCTGGACTTGTTCTATCTGATCAATATCTTTTTGTAAGTGAGGTCTCCAGAACTGGATATAGTCAGGGCCGTCTTTACGGCAGGGCAAAAGGGGCACCTGCCCAGGGCCCTGTCAATGCTATAGGGCCCAAAATCCTAACAATCTATCCCTGTCACATAAGCAGCTGCAGGTAATCAGTAAGCGGCGGTGTCCATGCCTGACAGCAGAGCTGGCCGGATTGAGAGACACACTGACAAGCAGTGACAGGGGCCAGAGGAGTGAGGGAGGATCGCTATGAGGAGGCAATGACATAGGCAGCATGGATAAGCAGAAAGCTGGTGGGCGGCAGGAGTTACATCTGAATGAGAACATGTGCTTGGCTTTTCATTGCCCTTCTCTGCCCCTCTGCTTGCAGGTTGGTTGGCTCGGATGAGCGGACAGCTGGTATGTTAGATGTGTGATTAACAATCCGAATGCCCTGCTGTATTGAACTTTCACTGCTTTAGCCACTAAATTATCACCGATCTCTGCCTCTTGGCTTGCTTTGCATATTGACAGTTCTGTTTTGAATGTACTCCTGGTTGGCTTCATTAACCCCATCTTTTCTGCCACATATTAAATTCTGCTGCAAGAGAACACTTTTACTCTGGAAAGAGGACTGTTGTGTTTTTGTAGCATAAGCTATCTAGCAACCAATCGATCAGTTAGCAGTAATGATGTGCAGTAACCTATAGCAACCAATTAGTTTGCAGTGATGATGTGCAGTAATCTCTAGCAACCAATCAGTGAGCAGTAATATTATGTAGTAATTTCTAGCAACCAGTTTGCAGTAAAGATGTGAAGTAAACCCTAACAACCAATCAGCGAGCAGTAATAATTAGCAGTAAGCTCTAGCAACCAATAGGTGAGCAGTAATGATGTACTGTAACCTTTAGCAACTAATCAGTGAGCCTTAATGTGTGCTGTAACCGCTGGCAACCAGTCAGTGAGTGTTAATGATATGCTGTAACCTTTGGCAACCAATTGCCATTGCTGCCTTATCTGCTGCAGTAAGCTGATTTTTAGTTTAGTAGGCTATTTATTGTATGTCTCAGAGCAGGTGGAGAGCGAAATTGCATGGTGGGGGGTCAGAGGCGGCCCACGGAGGGGGGCCCAATAAAATGCTTGCTCAGGGTCCAATCAATGTTAAAGACGGGCCTGGACATAGTATTCTAAATTAGGTCTCACTAAGGATCTATATAGGGGAATCAGGACCTCCTTCCTCCTGCTGGTGATCCTTCTAGTGATGCATCCCCTAGAACAGTGGTCATCAACCCTGTCCTCATGGCCCACTAACAGGCCAGGTTTGCAAGATAACTGAAATACATCACAGGTGATATCATTTGCTGCTCAGTGATTGCAGTATTCTAGTCTGCATCTCCCCAAGGTAATATATAAAACCTGGCCTGTTAGTGGGCCCTGAGGACAGGGTTGATGACCACTGCCCTAGAATTTTATTCACTTTTCCCACTGCCTGGTCTCATTGTTTGCTCATTTTGCAATTATCTGAAATAAGTAAATAAACTAAATGTTGCTCTGTCATACATTGAATATAAATAAACAAATATCTATATTTAATAAGTCCATAAAAATAATCCACAAAATAATGAAAATTGAAGTGAAAATCTAAAACGCCAAAAAAGTGAATATTTAAATGTGATATAAGTCCATAAAAATAATCCAAAAAAACTTGACATAAACTGGAGTGAAGAAAGAGAAAAATTCAAAATACCAAAGAGTCCTTGTAGTGAAAGAAAATTAGTGATCTCCTTCAGCTGTAAACATTAGACCCTGTGCTCCCCAGAAGATAAACTGAAGTAAAGATATCCTCTTACCAGATATGCTGACCTTTCAAGGTCAATAGGTGCATCAGTGAGTTATAACACCTCACTCAAGGTAAATTGAGCTCAGCTTTTCACCTGTTATAGGGAACGTCAATACGTATTTCACGATTTCCCACAGCTCTCAGATCCAATTAAGCCATATAAGAAGAAGAGGAAACAAACCTCATTGCACATCAGTTACAAAGCACAAGAGTTTATTAAAATTCTACTTACAACAAGGATAAAAATACAGGCATATTGGAATGTATATCAGTCCCATGCTCTGCTTGTGTACCGGGACCGTCACTGCTACTCCATCGACGTACGTTTCGTTCAAAAGAACATTATCAACAGGCAGTTGAAATAAGTACCCCCAAATATTTTTCTTCTGTAGTGCTCGCCAACACTTTACCCCCAATGTTGTACTCTCTCAAGGGGTTCTTTTTGCCTAGGTGCATTATTTTACATTTAGACACATTGAACTACAGTTTCCACTGCTTTGACCAATCTTCCAGCAATGCCAAATCACGTTCCATGTTACAGACACCTCTGGGGATATCAATCCTATTGCACACCTTTGTTTCATCAGCAAAAAGACATACCTTGCCCAACAAACCTTTAGTTATATCACTTACATAGAGATTAAATAGAACAGGACCCAGTACAGAGCCTTGTGGTACCTCACTAGTGAATGTTCTCCGTTCTGATTGAACCCCAATTACAACCACCTCTGGAAACCTATCCTTTAGCCAACTGCACCACCCAAGGGTTAAGTCCTAGCTTGTACAACTTTTGTATTAGATCATTATGTGGAACTGTATCAAATGCTTCACTGAAATCAAGATATGCTATGTCCACAGCACCACCCTGATCCAAAACATTGATAACATAGTACAAAAAAATCAATCAGATTAGTCTGACATGGTCTGCCCTCAGTAAAGCCATACTGCTTTGGGTCCAGCAAGTTGTGTATTTTTAAGTGATCAATGATCCTTCTTTTCAGGAGTGATTCTATTAACTTGACTACAACTGATGTTAAACTCACTGGCCAGTAATTGCCAGCTTCTATGTTGCTGCCCTTTTTGTGGATAGGTGCAAAATTAGCTGTCAGACAGTCATAGGGAACTTTTCCTATCCAGAAGTTCTTAGAACTCTGGGATGAATACTATCAGGGCCCATTGCTTTATAAAGTTTTAACCTGAGCCAGTTCTGTTACTTAAGTCTCCAGAAAACCTAAAAATGAATCGTCATTACTAAAACCAATATGATTCCCCAACTTGTTTTTGTTAGTGAATAACCACACCCCCGCACGCCCGCTGTGGCTTGCATCCTGAGTGCTCTGTGATGGCTGTTTCCTTCAGACACAGCTGATCACAGATCAGGGTAAAAGGTCAATCACAGCAGCCCTTTACCACATGATCAGCTGTGTCCAATCACAGCTAAAACACAATGTAAACACACTTGCAAGTGTGAAAAGGGATATCTACACTAATAATCAGGGCACTGATGGTTAGTGTGTTGATTATCAGTGCAGCCTCAACAGTGCCTACCAGCACCCATCAGAGCCACCTATCAGTGCCCATCAGTGCCAGCTATCAGTGCCATTCAATGCCACCTATCAGTGCCCATCAATACCGCCTATCAGTGCCACCCTATCAGTGCCCCTCAGTGCCGCCTATCAATACCCATCAGTGTTGCCCCCTCAGCGCACATCAATGAAAAAGGAAAATTACTTATTTGCAAAAATTTTAACAGAAGCTAAGAAAAATGTTTTTTTTTTTGTTAAAATTGTTCATTCTTTTTTAGTTTGTTTAGCAACAAAATAAAAAAAACCCAGTGATGATTAAAGACCACCAAAAGAAAACTCTTGTGTGGAAAAAAATTATAGAAATGTCGGAACAGAAAGCTGAAAATTTGCCTGGGCAGGAAGGGAGTAAAAGTGGCCAGGAGGCAAGTGGTTAAAGGCTAAGTTCACCTTAAAAAAAATAAATAAATAATACATGCATGATCTTGCGTTAAAAAAAATGTGCACTTATTTTTTTTTTCTCAGGAGCCTGCAGATCATTGCACTCACAATCAGTAAACTGAACTGGGGGTGCAATGTCAGTTTCCTTCACACTCCCCTTCTAGCTTTCTTGCCCATATCTCTGTATGTGCTTTCTTATAGAAATCTGAAGAAAGTGTGAATGACATGCTGATGGAACTTGTAGTTTTCTTAATTCACCGATTTTTGGGGTAATAAGGGGGTGGTGCTACATAGTAACATGTTACATGTTACAATCTAAATAGGGGTGTAACATGTAACATGTTACTAAAGATGAACTTATCCTATAATACTTGTTGTAGATGTCTTTAGGCTGGTCAAGTGAAGTGAAGTGCAGAGGTTTGTTCCTTTTGGATCCTAAAACATGATGTCAGTACCACTCTTTGCATCATCACATTTTGAGTGCAGGACTCTGTAGTGACACTCCTTCAAGGTGTCGATTGACTATGCCCTGCACTGACAATATGTCCACAGTATGTTCTGCGTTTAATAATGTCATTCAACCTGGAAGACCAAATACATCTAATGGCAAAAAAGGAATTATTGTGGGGAACTGTATCAGTGAGTAGAAGAGCTTTGCAGCCTGAGCTGCATGCCTCCTAGATAACCTTTTCATAAGAAAATGTAAGCCCAGAGTTGGGCTTTATTGTCTTCACTTTATTTTTTGTATTATCCAATTACTAGAATTTCTACAACTTTCTTTGAAATGACTAGCTTTAGGTTAGCAGTTGATGAAAACCTTGTATTTTATGAGATACAGAAAACCAAGAATGTGCATAAATGACATCAATATTTACAGCTGTCCATTAATTAATAACATAACTTGTCTTTGTTCTGACAAGTGGTTTCTTCAGTCACTGTTTTTGTTGCATATGTTGAGAGATCAAACCTGTACAAATATATTCCTTTTGTTTTGTGCTTTTAGCTACCTGATCAGGCCAGACCCACTGTCTTATGTTCCAGGCAATGCATCAAGCCGGAAAAGCAGCTTTTGCAATACAACTGGACAAGATTCAAAGGATGAAACGCAGCTGTAATATTCCTGAAGCTTCAGTGAATTTAAAAAAAAAAAAAAACCTGATTTGTAGCTGTAACATCTTCCAGCGATGTCAAGCCTAAATCTATGGCTAGAAGCTTCAAGTAAACACCTGCTTTTTATAGCAAATTTGTATGGGGAATTATTGTTACTCATGTCTTTATGCTGTTACTTCAGTGTTATTTCCCTACCGTGTCATTTTCTAGATTGGATTAAGATACCAACAACATCAGACACTCCAGGTAGGATACTCCAAATAAATAAATGCACTGCAGTATACTGGCTAGTGAGGATTGACCTGTGTGGAGCCAACACCTGGAGATAAAAAGATGCTATTGCAGTGACCTAGAGTTAAGTATTATGAAACTCAGGGTAGGATGGTCATTGTGAAAAAAATATTTTATATATGCAGTAGGTGTCTTGTACAGAACCTGTGTGATCTTATTATAGTCTTACTGCTTCTTAATGTGAATTTGTTTAGTATTTCAGTCCTGATGTTGAATGTTACCTTTTGACAGATATTAATTGTAAAACAAGTTTATCTATTGCAGTGCTGAGCATTTTGTTATGTTTTTGGTTTAGCATCAGACAAATAAGTAGTAGATCTCTATTTTATGGCTCCTGGTTTTAAGGGATAGTCACACACTACTTGATTCATTTATGTATGCATTTATTGATTATGAATTAGTTATTATTTATTTATGTATTTTTATTTTATAGGTTAATGCTACACACCATGTTTTAGTTGCAGGATATAATTCTTGATCTGTACAAGTAAAATTTGATTGCTAATTTGTGCATAATTAAACATATATCAAAATGTTTGCATAGTGTTTGTGCTAAATACAAATGATCTAGAAATGTTTACACTCAGTGGAAACTGTGGGTATTTAAAGTTACCTGTGCCCAGACTATGCACCTTAAAGTATTTACATATTCAGAACTAGCATTAAAACAAACCATCATTCACTTGTGTAGCTATGGGCACTGTGGAGAAATTATTATCCAAAATTTACATCAGAGGCACAAAAATATTTGAGGATCATGGTACATGCAGCAACTTCAGAGTACATGCAGCTAGAGAGGTCATTGATGGCTTGTTTTAGAGCTCTTCTAATGCTTGTTAGAAGCATGGAAAAACTTTAATGTCAATAGTCTGGGCAAAGACACACTTTAAACTGTAACTGTGGGCAAAATAAAACATGACATATAGGACGCTGTCACTAATTATTTATTTATTTATTTATTTATTTATTTATTTATAGTGATGATTGTACTATTTCCTCTATTACAAGCAACTATGTAGTTCAAGGGCCTACCTGCTTAGATACCAATTGATTAGATGGTTTAGCTAGGTTGTTATATTACATAGCTTTGGTAAATCTAAAATTGATTGCACAAATATTGTATGGTCAGATTGTATTGCACACAGTGACTTACTGTAGATGAATATTCAGTTTTAAATAGACTTTAAAGTGTTATTCCACTATTGTTGAGAAAAAAAATGGTTAATCAATGCACATTTCAGTCCACATGTCAAAGATTTCAACACACTTTCTGTTTTGTTTTTTTGTTTTTTTACCATGTCCTTGTCAAACTCACCGAATAGGTGGCTCTGTGTTCTGTGTGAAGAGCTGCATCACCTGCAACCCTTTGATATAGTACTTCACAACTTCAGTCTTCAAATATCTCCAACAGGTCATATTGTCACCCCAAACTCGCTCATCCATGTGTTTGTGGACCTTGCTTTGTGCACTGGTCCAAATCATTTGGTGGAGGGGGGGGGGGGTTATAGTGTGGGGTTGTTTTTCAGGGGTTGGGCTTGGCCCCTTAGTTCCAGTGAAGGGATGCTCCTAAGATGTTAGCATACCAAGGCATTTTGGACAATTTCATGCTCCCAACTTTGTGGGAACAGATTTGGGATGGCCCCTTCCTGTTCCAGCATGACTGCACACCAGTGCATAAACAAGGTCCAAAAAGACATGGATACGCGAGTTTGAAGTGGAGGAACTTGACTGGCCTGCACAGAGTCCTGCCCTCAACCTGATAGAACATATTTGAGATGAATTAGATTGGAGACTGCGAACCAGGCCTTCTCATCCAACATCAGTGCCTGACCTCACAAATGCACTTCTGGAAGAATGGTCAAACATTCCCATAGACACACTCCTAAACCTTGCGGACAGGGTGGGCCAACTCAATATTGAACCCTACGGACTAAGACTGGAATGCCATTAAACTTCATGTGCGTGTAAAGGCAGGTGTCTTAATACTTTTGACAAAATAGTGTATATGTAAATGTATATATATATAGATAGATAGATAGATATCTATCTATCTATCTATAGATATATCTATCTATATATATATATATATATATATATATATATATATATATATATATATATATATATATATATATACATACAGTACCTCACAAAAGTGAGTATACTTCTCACATTTTTGTAAATTTTTTTTATATGTTTTCATGTGACAAAACTGAAGAAATGACAAAGAAGAAAATGGAAAAAATGACAGAGACATTAATGTCTAAACCTCTAGCAACAAAAGTGAGCACACCCCTAAGTGAAAATGTCCAAATTGGGCCCAATTAGCCATTTTTCCTCCCCGGTGTCATGTGACTTGTTAGTGTTACAAGGTCCCAGGTGTAAATGGGGAGCAGGTGTGTTAAATTTGGTGCTATCACTCTCACTCTCTAATATGATCACTGGAAGTTCAACATGGCACCTCATAGCAAAGAACTTTCTGAGGATCTGAAAAAAAGAATTATTGCTCTACATAGAAATGGCCAAGGCTATAAGAAGTTTGCCAAGACCCAGAAACTGAGCTGCAGCATGGTGGCCAAGATCATACAGCGGTTTAACAGGGCAGGTTCCACTCAGTACAGGCCTCGCCATGGTTGACCAAAGAAGTTAAGGTGCACGTGCTCAGCATCATATCCAGACATTGTCTTTGGGAAATAGACGTATGTGTGCTGCCAGCATTGCTGCAGAGGTTGAAGGGGTGGGGGGTCAGCCTGTCAGTGCTCAGACCATACGCCGCACACTGCATCAAATTCGTCTGCATGGCTGTCATCCCAGAAGGAAGACTCTTCTAAAGATGATGGACAAGAAAACCCACAAACATTTGCTGAAGAGAAGTAGACTAAGGACATGGATTACTGGAACCATGTCCTGTGGTCTGATGAGACCAAGATAAACTTGTTTGGTTCAGATGGTGTCAAGCATGTGTGACGTCAACCAGGTGAGGAGTACAAAGACAAGTGTGTCTTGTCTACAGTCAAGCATGATGGTGTGAGTGTCATGGTCTGGGGCTGCATGAGTGCTGCCGGCACTGGGGAGCTACAGTTCATTGAGGGAACCATGAATGCCAACATGTACTGCGACATACTGAAAGCAAGCATTATCCTCTCCCTTTGCAGACTGGGCTGCGGGGCAATATTTCAACATAACGACCCCAAACACACCTCCAAGATGAACACTGCCTTGCTAAAGAAGCTGAGGGTAAAGGTGATGGACTGGCCAAGCATGTCTCCAGACCTAAACCCTATTGAGCATTTGTGGGGCATTCTCAAATGGAAGGTGGAGGAGCGCAAGTTCTCTAACATCCACCAGCTCTGTGATGTAGTCATGGAGGAGTGGAGGAGGACTCCAATGGCAACCTGTGAAGCTCTGGTGAACTCCATACCCAAGAGAGTTAAGCCAGTGCTGGAAAATAATGATGGCCACTCAAAATATTGACACTTTGGGCCCAATTTGGACATTTTCCCTTAGGGGTGTATTCACTTTTGTTGCCAGAGTTTATACATTAATGGGTGTGTACTGAGTTATTTTGAGGGGACAGCAACTTTACACTGTTATACAAGCTGTACACTCACTACTTTACATTTTTGCAAAGTATCCTTTCTTCAGTGTTGTCACATGAAAAGATATAATAAAATATTTACAAAAATGTTAGGGGTGTACTCACTTTTGTGAGAAACTGTGTATATATATATATATATATATATATATATATATATATATATATATATATATATATATATATATATATATATATATATATATTTGTGTATATATATATATATATATATATAAAAAATGTAAAAGGATTGTCTAAACACATAGGCTTTCTAAAAAAAAAAAAAACTAAGAGTCGCA
This sequence comes from Aquarana catesbeiana, assembly GCF_042186555.1. Classification (NCBI taxonomy): domain Eukaryota; kingdom Metazoa; phylum Chordata; class Amphibia; order Anura; family Ranidae; genus Aquarana; species Aquarana catesbeiana. Next base: position 184,310,615 of record NC_133330.1, on the reverse strand, counting down.
AACATATGAAATACCTTTAAAGTGCATGTAAACCCACTCTCATCCTTTCTAAACTACTGCTATAGTGGTTATTTATAAGGAAATACATGCCTCCTGCATGTATCCTTATCTGTCAAATATCTCCCCTCTGTCTGCTATGAGACCCGAAAAACTGCAGATTCTGTGGGTGGGTCTGTTGTCCGGAGCTTGGTGGGTGGAGTCACAATGTCAGTAGACTCCCCTCCCACCTCTACACTACCCTTGTCAACATGCATTTTCTCCTGTGTATCTCTTATGCTATGTACATATGATTGGACATTCTGACAACAAAACCGTGGATTTTTTGCCGACGGATGTTGGCTCAAACTTGTCTTGCATACACACAGTCAGACAAATGTTGTCGGAAATTCAGAACATCAAGAACGTGGTGACATACAACACGTATGACGAGCTGAGAAAAATTAAGTTCAATAGCCAGTGCAGCTCTGCTTGATTCTGAGCATGCGTGGACTTTTGTGCATCGGAATTGTGTACACACGCTCAGAATTTCCGACAAGTCTTCTTGTCAGAAAATTTGAGAACCTGCTCTCAAACAGTTGTCGGAAATTCCGACAGCAAATGTCCGATGGAGCATACACACGGTCGGAATTTCCAACAACAAGCTCACATCGAACATTTATTGCCGGAAAATCCTATCGTGTGTACGGCCCATTACTCTAAACTTCTGCTATGATCACTAACATCCAGTCAAAACCCAGAAAAGTCACCACATGACTTCATCATGCCCAATCATGTGGAGGTGTGGAGCAGCCAATCCTGGGAAAGCTAGAGAAGAAAGAAGGAGGGGATCTGAAATACACAGAATGCCTCTCTAAGGCTCGTGCATGAGATATGTAAATCACCTGTCACTTACAGCAAGGAGGAAGAACTGACTCCTATTTCTCTGTGTGTCAGTTTTTATCTCACTGAAAAAAGATAAGAGGATTGCTCAGAGCTGGATTAACTCTTCGTGGCAAGACTGGGCACAGATGACATGAAATCCTTTACTGTACAAGGTGCAAGCCTTAATTATTTTTTTTTTTTTTCGAGTTTACATTTTAACTAAAAAGCTAATGTATAAAATAAAGGTGGTATTACATAGTCTCAAATACTTGACAATTGCTCAAAATTGATATGGTCCACAAACTGACAAAATAAAGCACCTGGGCCAAAAAGCTTACACCAACATGTCCTCTAAGAATTAAGCTCAGTTAACTTGAATCCATTGTATGTTAGAGACTTTTTAATGGCTAGCTTGGTACTAGCTTGGTATAAGTTGATTGATGCAACCAATATTTAAAAAAAGATGAAGGTCTTCATCCAGTTACTACAGACCTGTAAGTTTATCTGCTCTGGGGAAGTTTTTTGAGAGTCTGATAAAGGAAAACAAACAAGAGTTTCTGCTAAAAAAATAATATCATGAGTGCTAACAAGCGTGCATTCATGACCAAAATTGTCAAACCTACATTTTTTATGAAAAAGGAAGAAGAAACTTAGAGAAAAGGATAACAATGAATGTAGTATACCTGGACATAATTGAAATGGCTGACAATGGGGGAGGTTTACTAAAATGGGCACACTTAGAATCTGGTGCAGCTGTGCATGGTAGGCATTCAGCTTCTAACGTCAGCTTGTTCAATTAAGCTTTGACAATAAAATCCGGAAGCTGATTGGTTTCTTTGCAGAGTTGTACCAGATTTTCCACTCTCCAGCTTCAGTAAATAAACCCCAATGTGTCCCAAAGATAACTTAAGAATTCAGGATTGATTTACTAAAGGCACATGCACTGACCCCTTTTGCAAGTGAAGTTGTATTTTGCAAGGACATTTTTCCCAGACCTTAGAGAATGTGGTGAAATTTCACTTTGCAAAGAATATCCATAGATGTGCAAGGAGAAAAACAACCTTTTTCGTGGCACATGATTAAATAATGGAAGCCAGCAGAGCTTTGCCCCATTTAGAAACACTGGGGAAAATTCCCTTGCAGAGTCCAACTGCAGTTGCAAAGTGAACAGTCTATTTGTGGTTAGTAAATCAACCCTTTTGTCTTTGAAAATTCAGTAAATGGATAGAAACCTGACCTACAAAACATTCAGAGAGTAGTGATTAATGATTCATACTCGGAGTGCTCTAAGGTTGTTAGCAATGTATTCCAAGGTTCAGTGTGTTGAGGCTGTTACTTTTTAACTTGTATAAAAATGATATAGGGTTTGTGATTAAAGGTACCTATTTTGGGTTTGCAGACGAAGCAAAGCTTTGTGGTGGGATAGAAAATAATTTTGTTAGAGTAGTTTGGATTAGCAGGAAGGAGGGGAGATTCTTATAATATTGGTCCACTTTACCTTGTTAACCCTTTATACGTTAGAGCATCTCAGAATAAGAGGATTTTTCTTCGAAATGTTCTTTTTTTCAGTTGTCAAGTTTGTGTATAATAAATAAATTCCTGTGTTAACCAATGTGTTTTTTTTCCTATTTAGCCTCAAAGTGGAATTCCAGCATAAACCTATCTAGTCTTAAAAATGTCCGATCCCCCCTCTTTAGCCCATTCCAGTCTGGTCACATGATCCAGCTACCCTGTGTCAGTGAGCAGCGACTGCAGGGGAGAGGAGGGAGTGGCAGAAATGACTGGGACATGGGTGCCTATGGGTGACATCACCACTGCCGTGCATTACCAATCCTTGTGAAATGCACTCTCCTTTGCAGCCACCGTGGGATCACATAACCGGATTGGAGCAGGCTGAGACTAGGTAAGTACATAAAATACATTTTTTTACACACATTAGTCAGCATAGGTGTTAGGATGGGAAAGGCAACTTTTTTAAGACTAGTTAACTTAAATTCCACTGCTAGTTTTACAAAGAGTCAGAAATTCTAACTCTAATTATAATACTATATACATAGTTGTCACTGAGAAAAGTATAATTCTGAATAATTTTTTATAGATATCATATTGCAAAACTAAAGTGGAAACCCCCTTAAAAATGTACTTTTTATTATAATGTATACATCACAAGCATAACTGAAAATGAGTTCTGCCACCCTGTAAAACAAAAATCTATTTGCCTCTTTTGTGTTGTGGTGTTTTTTTATCAACACAAAGCTTGACCAAAATGTAATCTTTTTATTTTGGGTCTCTGAAACATCTAAGTCATGTTGTTTACGGCGTTATAAAGGTAATAAAATCACAATATTAGATAAAGCCATTACAGTGTAGTGTTGTAAGCCCTGCTAAAAAACGAAATAATGGTTTGTGCAATGGTTTTGATTTTAGGCTTACGAGACACTAGATGGCAACATTACGTTACACTGCATTACCATCTGAATACCAAAAAATATTTTTGTCTGCATCTCTGTCTTCATACCGCAAATATGACAAATGTGCTCAGGGCTTCTACACCTTTAGTGTGTCTGTGTGTGTTTGTGGGTGTTTGCATATCTCATCTGTATTTTATGTTCATGAACTAAAAAGTTTTCAAAGAAGATATCAAAGCCATTTGTTATATTTTATTCAATAGAGTAGGTAATGTGCATGACATAATGCTGCCTGTAGACACTGTTGCTATAATTTGCTTTAACAAATAGACATTGTGACAGAGTTTGCTGATGTATGACCTTGGTTATTTCTTTAAGTGCCTACGGGGCTGAAAAATAGAAAAATATTTAGTAATGTATTCAATGAAGGCCATACAGATGTGTATTTCCATTCTCTGCTATAGAGCATGAACTATCAAGTGAAATTGCATGCATGCTTATTTGTATTCTGGTGTAAATGATAACGTATATGTGGTTTGCTGAAAGTAGTTTTGTTTCTTGTATATATTATTATTACACTCTTTTAATAGTAAATATAAGACAACATATGATATTTTTTTAAATAAAATTAAAACTTCCTTAATATCCCCATAATTACATAGCTTAATATTTGAAGGTACTGGGGTACAAAAAGTTGAATGTTGCCACCATGTAGTAGGCAAGCAAGCAATCCCATAAATGTATAATTATTAGACAGTGGGGCTTAGATACTCTGGTAGAGATTTACTAAAACAGAATCTGGTGCAGCTGTGTATAGTAACCAATAAGCTTCTAGGTTTAATTGTGAAAGCTTAATTGAACAAGCTGAAATTAGTAGCTGATTGATTACTATGCACACCAGAACCAGGTTGTGTGTGCACCAGCTTTAGTAAATCCCTCAATCCCTCCCATTATGCCTACATACTGTAAGCCTTACAGCATCTATAGACTCGTATTCAATACAATGCCTCCTTCACTAAAACATAACACAGCTGGGTTTTTATCCCTAAGCTTCTTATATGTGGCAATTCCCTCCTAATCTTAAAAAAATCTTAATTACCTCCTAATCTTAAAAAAAGTGTAGATCTTAATTCATAATCATTCATACCCATGGTGGCTCAACTAACAGAATTAATTCCATACAATATGTCAATATCATTTAGGACATGGAAATGCAAACCTTACACTTTTAATGGCTTAATCTGTCAGTTTCACAATGGTTTAGTCAACAAATTTGTTAGCGTGTTACTGTCACAAGCTAGGTTTAGTTCTCTAAGCACTAAACGTATATCAATTCACTCTGGGTCATTGGAACCTCAATTTGCATGGCAGGTTTAATCAGAGTTATGGAGTCTAATCAGTAGTACTGATATTTTATTTAAAATGATACAATTCTACTTATTTTATAGAATACAAAGGGTCTGCTGTTCCAAGAAATGCAGTACAGCATAACATGTTTCAGCAATATAAATGAAAACTGAAAAATGCAGTCTGGCAGATGTATAGGACCAGTGGCGGTGCGTCCATAAGGGCGCACGGGCGCCGCCCCCTCTCTCCAGCCACCCCCTCTATGACCAATAGATAGATTCATGCATTGCATGAATCTATCCATGGCAACCGCTGCCACCATCTATTCAGGGGCTGGGCGTCTGAATTACAGTGGCAGGGAGTGTTTTTGAAGCACCTGATTAGAGCCATATGCTCTAATAGGCTTCAAAATAGGTGAACTGCGAGTGCCATGCTCTGAGTTTTTAGTCCACCCAGGTGTGTTAGAAAAGTGAATGAATATTTGCTTTCCTAACACTGAACTGCCTCTTCGCCAATCAGGTTCTCGGCTTACCCATCATCTGATTGGCTGAAACGACAGGCGCTGTGATTGGACGCCTATCAGGAGGAGAGGACAGAAGGAGACGCATGGAGGACACCGCTCGTCACCGTCACCTGCTGCCCCATCGAGATAGGGTAAGTGCCAGGCAGCCGGGGGGCGGCGGGGGGGTCACAGTGGCACATTCTATGGCACAGTGGTGGCATTTGATGGCACAGTGGCAGCATTTGATGGGCACAGTGGCAGCATTCGATGGGCACAGTGGCAGCATTTGGCACAGTGGCGGCATTTGATAGCACAGTGGCAGCATTCTATGCGCACGGCCACAGTGTCAGCATTTGATGGCACAGTGTCAGCATTTGATGGTACAGTGGCAGCATTTGATGGGCACAGTGGCAGTATTTGATGGCACAGTGGCAGCAATTTGATGGGGCACAGTGGCTGCAATTGATGGGCACAGTGGCTGCGTTTGATGGCACAGTGGCTGCAATTGATGGGCATAGTGGCTGCGTTTGATGGGCACAGTGAGGCTGCAATTGATGGGGGTTTTTTTTCAGAATTTTTCAGTTTGTTTGCCCCCCCCCCCAAAAAATTTGAGCACCAGCCACCACTGTATAGGACTGTGTGGTCTTGCTATCCACAACTTTCATTAGTGAGTAATTTCAGTGAAGTACTGTATAATGCAACAATTTACATACCTATTTTTTTCTACAGTGGACAAAACCAGAGGACATTTCAAATGCATATTTCTGGTTTTACAAAACAACATCCCCTTTTCAATGCATTATCTTGGCTAATGCAAAATATTTCTCTTCTATGACATACATATTGACCAAGTGTAGGTAGTTAGGTAAACCAAGAATAGTATGTATTCTGGTGAGAATAGATGTGAATGCTTTCACTGTATATAGTCTACAAGGTCATTCACTATATCTATTATACATGTTAATTTGCCCTGCTGCTGAGTTCAGCCTTGCTACCTTCAGAATGTATCTCCAGTATACCTCAATTCCAAATTTCAACAATTTCCTTCCTTTCTAACAGAGGTGGTTCCTAGAGCTACAGAGGAAAGACAACTGTCTATGGCTACTTTATCTCCAACAGCAGAGACACTCATAGAACTGTTAACATAGCAGTTAATTAACTACATAGGGTATTTTTAATTCAGCCCTCACAATCAATAGATGCTGGGCGGGAGATGGCCAGCAGGACCACCCAAGTAGCGAATTATAATAGGGAACTGGCCACAATTTGTATAGTGTGTATGCAGCCTTAGTTGCCAGTTGTTTGTGTAGTTAGTTGTAGTGTCCCTGTCACATGGATCTGAGTGTTAGGACAATAGATACCTGCCACAGTATTGTAGCAAATTCAGATGATTTCCACATTTAAAGCCTACGTCTATTTTAAAAAAACTAGCACAAGGCACAGTACTTACAGTCAGTGTGAGGTGTTTCTTGCACTGCTGGCTCTTGATTCAGTTGAGATCCTTCTCCTCCAATCTTCCCTCCTACGCCCGCTGCAATAATCTTCGGGTGTGGAGAGGGATCTGTCATATGCACTCATCAAGTGTGCCAACTAAGTTTGACCTTTAAGAACCCCTCCTCCAGTCATAGAAGATTATTTATGAATGAAGGACATATAAAAGGAAGGTCAGCCTCCACTATTCATAGATCCCATTTAATTCATAATAGCTATAGTAGAGCTTTTATGAATTGAGGCGAGGGGGCTGAAAGGACACGTATTCGTAGTCGGAATTCTTAATGAGTGTGTATGACAGGTTGGTCATCTCTGGTAACCCCTGCCGCATTGGAAAATTACAGCAGTGGGGGTTGGGGGCAACTGAGGAGGAAGACTTCAACTAAAGCAGGAGCCACCAGCACAAGGGAAACATCACATTAACTGTAAATAATATCATTTGTGCTGATTTTTTTTAACTAAATTTAGATTTAAAGGCTAGTATCTGCCTGAACTCATGCTTATTCAATGTGTGGCATTAAACAGTGCTGACAGCCATAATATATAGTTTTACTTTATGCAATTTAATTAATGCAAATCTAATGTAATGCAAAATGAAGCTAGATATAGTACATCTGCACATTTTTCTTACCAATAGCATACAGCACTGATGCAGTGCCTAGCATAACTATTATCACATTATCAAATGAATGGTACAAATGATTTAAACTGAAGGCAGTTATTACTTGGATCAATTCACCCATTGTTTTTTACAAGTCTCTTTATGTTCCTGCACAAGTTTCCAGAAAGAAATAAGTTCAGCTGGACCTATGTCATGAGAAGTAATAAGCCTGTTATAGAAACATGGATTAAACTGAACTCTATAATTATTAAACAGAAAGCTATCAACAGGTGGAGTTATTTTTATGCCTTCTTTGTCAAGACAGATTCCTACAAAAACATCTTCAAGGTAAACATATTTCACATTAAAAGAGGCCCTCAAAATCCTTGGTGCAACATCCCCAGAAAACACATAGCCTGTTCCTGAGCAAAAGGTGGGGTAGACATCATAGGGGTAGAGGGAATGTGGCATGTGCCATTTACTATCCTTATTTCTGTGTGGCTGGTGATTCTCTAGCAAATAACCAGTAAAATAGTTTTGCTTGATAGGTTCATTTGGTTCTAAGAAGTCCAGCAAATGCTCAGTGTTGACAAACATATCGCAATCTGTCTTCATTACATATTTTGCTCCTGGGCAATAGACAGAGACCCAGTCAATGCCCATCATGGTTTTAATAGTCAAATTTTTATATGTATCCTGGAAGTTTTTCTGGACGATATCATGGTATTTCTCACTTTCCTGCAAAATTACATTGTGGTCCACCGTTCTATCAATGCCTAGCATGAACAGACGTACAATAGGAATGCCGACTCTCAGGGACTCATTTCCCCATGATTGTCTTATGGCTTGTCGCTTTTCAGTGTCTACTGCACTTGATGCAATTATCAGGACTAAGAAAGGACTGACAGTCTTACATTTGTTTGGTTCATTAAGAACATACGGATAGAAATTGATGATTAAATATCCTTCAGCAGGTGGTGACATGGTACTAGGAATGCTGAGAAGAGTCTTTCTAATCCATTCAAAGGAAGTTTGAGTAATTTCAGTCATTTGATCATTGCCAGAAAAAATATCTTTCTTATTCACTGTTTCTGAGGGATATTTTGAATGTGCTTGGTGGTAAACTAGATATACAATAAGAGCACTGCAAAAGACAATGAAGTATATTAAAAGCAAAATAAATGTCTTAATGGAACAAAATGAAATTTTCCTATGTAATGCCATCATGGATTTTCGGGTTATTCAACATGAAATTGCGAAGGCAGGTCTGTCATTTTTATTCCACTGATGCAGCTTTGTTTTGTGATAGTTATTTGCTCATGACCTACAATAAACAAATATTAAAAGTATTTAGTATAACTGCAATAGTAAATATCATGATAATGAGAATGGCAATGGTTAATAATAAAAATATTAAATGTAAGTATTACACAAAATTTGAAAAAGTTAATTTGAAGATCAAATCCCTAACTGAGGCCCCTGACAATGTTCTATTGGATGGGGGGGAGTCTATGTTCTGATGTCACACCACTGCATCGAATCTCAAGCAGCAGCTCCCTATGTGAGTTTACCTAGCGTTTTTTGACTGTATGCTGTATGCTGATGTTTTATCTCTTGTACTGACAATGTTTATAATAAAAAATACTACACTATGGAGGCATCTTGTCTGCTTTGTTTGAGAGCTTCATTGATAAAACTTATGCTAGCTTTCAATCCTGAAGTGAGGAGAGACTATAGATGTTTGTCCCAGGTTAGACAATTGTGGCTTGGACTATAAGGAGGAAGCAATCTACTCAGAGAAATCAATCTGTGTCGGCTGCACATTGGGCAGTGCGTGTTTCCTGGTGAGTGTGAAATAGGTGGTGGGGAGTGGCCACTCATTGAAAGATGGCCACTTGTAATATCCACAAGGCTATGGCAGGGTGAAAATGCAAGAGCGCAAATAGAAGACAGGGACAGGGTGTTGTCACCAATTAACAGAAAGTGCGTAAACATTGAGCTTCATAAAAAACAACTTTTAAATGATAAATTAATATATAAATATATATATATATATATATATATATATATATATATATATATATATATATATATATATATATATAGTATATATGAGATTTTTGTGATTTGGTTTTAATTATTCTACTTTAACCGTTTCAAACAGTCCTCTCTGATATAAAGTGAACTTCCAGGCTAACTGCTTAGAAATTTTCCTTTCCCCCTCCTGCTACTTATCCTGCATAGCCTGTGTAAAAAAAGGTCTGTATACTTACTTAATGATAGTCTGATCCAGGCTGGTTATTTGATCTACAGCTCAGGCTCCCTTGTGTCAGTGAGCGGCTGCTGCAGGGGAGAGGATGGAGCACTGTCAATGCCGTGAACATGGGAGCCTATGAGTGATGTCACAGCTCCCAGAATTCCCAGCTTTGTTGAGCATTCCCTCCTCTCCCCAGCAGCCACTACTCACTGACACAGGGGATCACGAGACCGGACCAGAGCGGACTAAAACTATGTAAGTATACAGATCTTTTTTACATAGGTTAGGCAAGATACTGTAGGCAGCAAGAAGGAAGAGGGGACATTTTAAGTGTCACGGAACGCCCCACACTCCGCTTGAGTGCTTCCGTCATATACCACTTCCTCCCAGTCTGTATACAGATATCCCAACCTCTCTGAGCACAAACAAGGCGACACTTGCTTGTTGCTACCAAGAACTGACTTTATTCAGAACCAGAATACAGTCTTATATACACAGGAGAAGATTACTCTAACAATACAAACGTAACCTAATTAACATGAGCTAATTATCTAATCCTTTATACAGCCTTGGTGACTGAGACATGATCTTTCGCCCAGACTTGTGGTCACCGAGCTTCACACAGTTATATCAACACAATGGCAGTCGTCCCGTCTCCTACATTGTATAGAGGACAATGTCATTAGCTCATTCAATTAACATAAACACAGGTTGATGACACCAGCGTCTCCTCACAGGATGTGTCCCAACAGAATGAATCAGTCTTATCAGCAGGGGGCTGCTGGAGGAACCCCCCCTCCCTCTTCAGGGACACAGATCCACAGCAAGGAGTCCCCAACAGAATCAAACAACCAACAATATATACATATATACACGACTGAGTCCGATTAATACAGTTCAAACCGGACCTCCAATTCACCCCACAAAGAGCACCGTTCCATTGAAAATCCAGGGCCCATAATCAAAAGGCAACAGGCTAGCGTTCAGTCCCCTCCAATAGCCTCTGTCTCGGGTGAGTCTGTCACATTTCTCCCCCATCAAAAGTTGACTAACAAAGTCCCAGACCTCCACCTGGTCTGGACATACGTTAGTCAGGCAGAGTGAACTCACATAGTCTTCCCGCATGATCTCCATTCTTGGCTGCAAGGAATAGTTGACCTCAGTAGGTGTGGGGCAGAGGTAATTTACTCTCTGTCTGGCTGCCAGGGCTTCAGCTGGATTGTTTTTAACATTCCTGGGCTCGGTCTGCTGCTGGGCAGAGGGGCCAATCACCCCTGCTTCTTGAAGCTGTAGAGGGACACTAGGTGCTAGGCAGAGGCCAGCGGTGCTCTGCCCTGTTGCCAGCGATTCAGCTGGGAGTAGCAGCTCCACTACATCAGCTTGTCGTCGGAGAGAGAGGGGCCAACTGCCCCGGCTCCCTGGAACTCCACAGTTGTTGCCGGTGCTGGTAAGAGGTTGGTAGCACTCTGCTCTGTTGCCAGCACTTCTGCTGAGGACTCTGCATCCTCCGCTCCAGCTAACCGTTGGGGCAGGAGGCTGGCTTCCTCCACTCCCAAACTGTGTAGTTGCCATTGGAAAAGGGAGCCGGCTGCTTCCTTTTCCATTCCCTCATCTGGCTGCTGGGACGACATGTCGATGGTACTGTCTCCCAGGTACACGGATCTTTGCTGGGGAGGAAAGCCCGCTTCCTCCACCCTGGCCAACTGTTGGGGAGGGACAACACACACCTCCTCTCCCTTCTCCCCCTGTATCTGCTGCTGGGAAGTGATTGCCATCTTCTCACCCTGAGCCTCCACAATTGCTGCAGGTGTGGGGCAGAGGTCTTGGACCCTCTGTCCAGTTGCCAGCACTTCTGCTGGGGGTTTGCCAGGTGGTTCCTCCTCTACAGAAACGTCTATTAAATCCCCAGTCTCTGGAATTGGTAAAAGTGTGGGACAGAGGTCTTGGACCCTCTGTTCAGTTACCAGATCTTCAGCTGGAGAAGTTTGTTTTAACTCCATAGATGCTGCTGGCAGAAAATCACATGTCCCTGTCAGTGTTGTGGGAGAAAGGCCGACTACCTCTTCTCTCAGGAAGGCTGAAGCCACTGTTGGTGCTGGGCAGAACACAGTGAACTTTGGCCCTGATAGCAGCTCTTCTGCTGGAGGCTCATCAGGTTGTTCTTCCTCAGCAGAAAAGTCTATCAAATCCCATGTCTCTGCAACTGATGTCTGGGGATAGAGGTTCACCATCTCCTGTCCATGGAACCCAGAAGATGCTATCATTTCTGGGCAGACGTTAGCAGAGCTCTGCCCTGTTGTCAGCACTTCAGGTTTGGGGATGGCAATCTCCGGATTTTCCACTGCCGATTCTCTGGCATGCTGCTGAACTTGTTCTAGCAGTTTCCTGTATGCCCTTTCCAGATGCTGTTCCTTCCTTAGCAAATGGTCCAGATCAGGTTTGAGCTCTGAGACCCCTGCAAGACCGAGCAAAGACTCTCTATAGTCTCTCAGGTCCTCAAGGTCAGGTTCCCCTTCATCGCCAAACATAAAAAGATCTGTAAGGCTCTCCCACAGCAATCCAGGGCCGCCAAAGTCATATCCCTCCGAAGAGCATTCTGTTGTCTCCCCTAAATATCCCTCCTCTGCGTGCCATTGCAGAGCCCGATAACGATTGTCCAGCTCTATCTCCTGCTGGACCAACCTGTCCAACTCAGTCACCCATTGCTCCTGGGGCTGCTCTCCCAGGAATGCCATCCGCAATGCCCGTTGGTCACTGGCCCATTGCTCTTGGGTTGGAAAGCACTTGCCCTGTTTTATACCAGCGAGACGGAGGGCTGCAATCCAGAGCTCCACCCGAATTTGCTGCCTAAGCTCCAGGTATTCATCCTCAGACACAGTCCTGGTGTATGTTGAAAGGATGATCCGCAGAAGCCCCGGGAACTCTGATGCCAGGTCCATATCTCCGCTGGGGTGACTGAAGTCTGCTATGCTGATCTTGGATCCAGTTGGAGGTTTGGATGTCCCAGACTTCAGGAAGCATTCCCGCTGCTTGCCACCAATGTCACGGAACGCCCCACACTCCACTTGAGTGCTTCCGTCATATACCACTTCCTCCCAGTCTGTATACAGATATCCCAACCTCTCTGAGCACAAACAAGGCGACACTTGCTTGTTGCTACCAAGAACTGACTTTATTCAGAACCAGAATACAGTCTTATATACACAGGAGAAGATTACTCTAACAATACAAACGTAACCTAATTAACATGAGCTAATTATCTAATCCTTTATACAGCCTAGGTGACTGAGACATGACCTTTCGCCCAGACTTGTGGTCACCGAGCTTCACACAGTTATATCAACACAATGGCAGTCGTCCCGTCTCCTACATTGTATAGAGGTCAATGTCATTAGCTCATTCAATTAACATAAACACAGGTTGATGACACCAGCATCTCCTCACAGGATGTGTCCCAACAGATTGAATCAGTCTTATCAGCAGGGGGCTGCTGGAGGAACCCCCCCTCCCTCTTCAGGGACACAGATCCACAGCAAGGAGTCCCCAACAGAATCAAACAACCAACAATATATACATATATACACGACTGAGTCCGATTAATACAGTTCAAACCGGACCTCCAATTCACCCCACAAAGAGCACCGTTCCATTGAAAATCCAGGGCCCATAATCAAAAGGCAACAGGCTAGCGTTCAGTCCCCTCCAATAGCCTCTGTCTCGGGTGAGTCTGTCACATTAAGCATAGTTAGTGTTATGCCCCGTACACACGGTCGGATTTTCCGACGGAAAATGTGTGATAGGACCTTGTTGTCAGAAATTCCGACCGTGTGTAGGCTCCATCACACATTTTCCATCGGATTTTCCGACACACAAAGTTTGAGAGCAGGCTATAAAATTCTCCGACAACAAAATCCGTTGTCGGAAATTCCGATCGTGTGTACACAAATCCGACGGACAAAGTGCCACGCATGCTCAGAATAAATAAAGAGATGAAAGCTATTGGCCACTGCCCCGTTTATAGTCCCGACGTACGTGTTTTACGTCACCGCGTTTAAAACGATCGGATTTTCCGACAACTTTGTGTGACCATGTGTATGCAAGACAAGTTTGAGCCAACATCCGTCGGAAAAAATCCATGGATTTTGTTGTCGGAATGTCCGAACAAAGTCCGACCGTGTGTATGGGGCATTAGACTGGGATTACACTTTAAATTATCAAAAATTCAGATAGGTAGAAAGCAAATATAGAGCATTGACTTTTATACCAGATAATAGGCTGCGAGGAGACTGTCATACCAGAAAATTTTCAGTATAAGCCATCTGAATTGCAGCACTGTTTAGTTCATAACAAACACCTTTTTTCAAAATATGGCATTAAAATAAACTACTTCCCATTCAGGCCAATTCTGACATTTCTCTCCTACATGTAAAATTCATCCTTTTTTGCTAGAAACTTACATAGAACCCACGAACATTATATATGGTTTTTTAACAAAGACCCTAGAGAATACAATGGCGGTTGTTGCAACTTTTTATCTCGCCGGTATTTGCGCAGCAACTTTTCTAACACATTTTTTTTGGAAAAAAAAACTGTTTCATGCTTTAAAAAAAAAAAAAAAAACATTAAAGTTAGCCCATTTTTTTTGCATAATGTGAAAGATAAAGTTAGGCCGAGTAAATAGATACCTAACATGTCACGCTTCAAAATTGCACACGCTCATGGAATGGCGCCAAACTTCGATACTTAAAAATCCCCATAGACGACGGTTTCAAATTTTTACTAGTTCCATGTTTTGAGTTACAGAGGAGGTCTATGGATAGTATTATTGCAATTACAATTGCGTTCGCTTCTGCGTGCGAGCACACAGGGACAGGGGCGCTTTAAAAAAAATATATTTTTTTTTATTGTAATTTTACTTTTTTTTTTTAGTTTGACACTTAAAAAAAAAAAAAAAAATTGATAACTTTTATTCCTATTACAAGGAATGTAAACATCCCTTGTAATAGAAATATGGCACGATCGGTCCTCTTTACAGTGAGATATGGGGTCAATAAGACCCCACATCTCACCTCTAGGCTGGGAAGCCTGAAATAAAAAACATAAATAAAATGGTCTCAGCTTCCCAGCTGAGGCGGTGCCATTCGTTTGCATGCAGAGGCCAGGCGTGACTTCATAACATCGCGCCCGGCCTCCAAATGATCATAGAGACTCCAACGACCATATGGTCCACCGGAAATCTCTATCATCACCAACCGGGGACGGCGGATCCTGTGTCCCACTCACCGATGGAAGCAGTGAGTCAGTAGAAGCACCAGAGGGCGGTGGGAGGGGGTGTACCATTTCCCCGCCCGTAAGACCGATCAAGCGGCAGAACAGCCGCTATGATCATTCTTATGGTGCAGGGAATCACCAGCTGAAAAAGCCGATATCTGAATGATGCCTGTAGCTACCCTCGCAAAGTCAAGGACATCATATGAGGTAGCTTGGGCGGGAAGTGGTTAAAACTCAAGACAAAACTTTATTTTGGGACGTAATAAGGAAGGTTTATAACCCCTGTGGATTCTTTTTCCATCTGCGTTTTTCCCTTCACTTCCTGTCACTTAGCCACAACAGGAAGTGAGAGGAATACCTCCAAATTGTGGGAATCTCTGGTTGTCACCAGAGTCACCAGAACTAGTTTTACCTATCTAAGACTCCCCTGAGTAATAATTGTATCAGTAACAATTGCTCATATAACACAGCCCCATTACAATATTTCTTAATTTTTGTTCATGTATACATGCATTTTTCTATTCTATAGGGTGTATTTATGAATAAAATGCATAGCAATTCACCTAGTAAAAGTGCATCTACATTTGTTCTGTGAAAATGGGGAAAATGTAATATTATTAGGATATTTCCTGTGGTGGCTGAGTGTCTTTCATTGATTTTAAACAAGTGACTGAACTTGTCCACTAGATGGCAGTTATCATTATAGGAATTTCCATATTATTGGTAAAAAATATGATAAATACAATTTACCAAATTTTAAAGAATCAACTATATGCTGTAGTGTGTGTGTCCCATTACAGTTTTATGAACAGTTCCTAAATGCAGTAAACTGCAAAATTAAATTATTGAAAGGTTCCCGAAGCCTGTAATAAGCAGATGAATAGATAAGATATCTGGACGAATGGACAAGGAAGTCTTAAGCATCATCATGTAGGTTACTGGAATGCCTAAGCCAAACCAAAGTATCTTGAACCTTTTTTCTGTTTCAAAATATTTTGTGACACAACTGCCTAATTTTACAACACGGCTTCCTTTTTTTCACTTTCTTAAACATTGTTTCTGTTGAGCCACTGCTTAAGAAGTGTGTGCTTTGACCACAGCCTAATGGGTTGCGGTTACTTCCTCTGTTTCTCTTTCAGCTTTCTAACAGATTTCTCTAAACACAGAAATACACACATATAGCAACAAAGACATATGCACATTAGTTAAATGTTTAAACAGTCTGCTAAATCATCTGAAGCCTCCCACTGGGGCCAGCTGTATAGCTTAGACCCTGCTGCACTTTTCTTTTATTTCCTAACAAGACCAACTGTGTGGCTGCCCTTTAGATGTCTTACAGAAGTTTCATTATTCATTACCTAATAACTGGAACTATTTAATAGGTGTCATTCTATGTTCACCTTTTCCAACCCAATGGAACATTCTCCATATATATAGGAAATTGTTTTGAAGATGGGCATTTATGCAAGATAAACCATAGGAACTTCACTGCAACTGTCAATGCAAACTACAGTTATGGGGAAACTATAATTAATACCTGTGTATACACACATTACTAAGATTTATGTACAATCTGCTAGAGTGTGAATAATGTATAAATCTCTTTAGTTATATCAAAGCAGCTCTCCCTAGGAGGTTTTGCCTGAATGATTGGTTCTGACAGGAAAAGCTCCAAAACTCCCTGGTAGTGTTGAAGCTTGCCACGTCTTCCTGTTACCCACTCCTTGCGATTGTCCCATTGGCCCAATTCCTATTAGCCAGCATGAACATTTACTAAGAGTACATGCCTGCATGAGAGTGCATGTAGTTGTGCATGTGTATCACAGCATGTGCGCGGATGTGCATTCATGCCCAGAATGAGCATTGGCACCAGATGGTATATTTTAGGGATGCTTCTCATTCTCCTGCTTCTGGATCATCACAAAATGTTTCTTCCAGCAGCATCTTCAAGTAAGGAAGTGTTGCAAACCATGGCCTCCCAAAATCCCTTTTGCTTAACCTGATCTTGGATTCTGCTTGTACAGTTGCTTACCAGTTCCTGACCTCAGTTCCATCCACATCTCTGACTCCTATGATTTTGTACCTCACTGCTTGCTCACTGCTGACCTGGGCTTTCTATGTGACTATGCTTCTGTCTCTGATTTGGATCCATGCTATTACAAATTGGGGATTATTTACTAAAATTGGAGAGTGTAACATCTGGTGCAACTCTGTACAGAAACCAATCATCTTCCAGGTTTATTTTCAAAGCTGAATTGAACAAGCTAAGAAGTTAGAAGATGATTGGCTACCATGTACAGCTGCACTCTCCAGTTTTAGTAAATCAACCCCAGTGCCTGCACTGACTGCATTCAGCATCAGCTCCAGTTATGCCTGTGTGTTCCTGTCGCAAGCTCACTGGGAGAGGTAGTGGATACTGCCGTCTGAATCTGCAGTGAAACCAGAGTTTCCCTTTAACCGCAGCTGGTTCTTCTCGCAGTGCTGTTGTTCCTGACCAGATGTTCTGCTGGATGTTTAGAGTGTACATCTCTGGTCCTAGGTTCTGCTATCAGCATCTATTAGTGTTACTCCTGTTCCTTGGCACTGTCTTACTTTCAGTGGTGCTTGGGGTGGAGATACAAGAAAGGCCAACCTCATCTTTTCAGTCTTCTTTCAGGTACATGATTCCCTTTTTTTTTTTTTTTTTTTAATGTTTCCTTACTGACCAATAGGAATAAGAATCAGGCAAGTGCAAGTAAGTTTGTAGTCTATCAGAAAGTCCCATAGCTCTTCATGTGAAAATAACAAGGAATTTGTTCTAATACGGGTAAACTGAGGGCTGCAGAAAGTTCTTGCATTTTATACCCTAACATCATTCCCCTAGATGACATACATATCTTACACAGTGGAAAGAAAGGAGATAACCCCCCATTTCCCCCTCTTACTGTATACAGTAAAGCCCTCTTACAACAGAAGGTATTCGTATATCTCGTAACATTATTTTATGCCCTAACAGCCAATGGACATCTAGAGCCACTGGTGTATGTTGCAAAACATAACCTATTATTATACTCTTTTTTTTACCAAAATACTAGAGCTGCACGATTCTGGCCAAAATGAGAATCACAATTTTTTTGCTTGGAATAAAAAGATTATTTCTCTCACGACTCTTGCGGCGTAAAATCTTTCACATTATACAAAAAAAAATTGGGCTAACCTTACTGGTTAGTTTTTTTTTTATTCATTCAAGTGTAATTTTTTAAATTTTCTTCCCAGAAAATTGCATTTGAACGACTGCTGCGCAAATACAGTGTGACATAAAGAATTGCAACGACTACCATTTTATTCTCTAGGGTCTCTACTAAAATATATATATATATATATATATATATATATATATATATATATATATATATATATATATATATATATATATATATATATATGTGTGTGTTTTGGGGGTCTAAGTAATTTTCTAGCAAAAAAAAAATAAAAAGATTTTAACTTGAAACCAACAAATGTCAGAAAAAGGTTTATGCCGCGTACACACGGTCGGACTTTTCACCTGCAAAAGTCTGACGGACGCCGCCGGACCAAGTCCGGCGGACAATCCGACCGTGTGTGGTCTCCATCGGACTTTCGACGGACCGTTTCGGGCGGAAATCCGACGTACTTTAGATTTGAAGCCTGCTTCAAATCTTTACGTCGTACCTCCGCCGGACTCAGTTCCTGACGGAAAGCCCGTTCGTCTGTATGCTAGTCCGAAGGACCAGATACGACGGAGGAGCAGGTTACTGCATCTCGCGCTCGCTGCAATAGGAAAAACTAATTTTCCCATTGCGGCGAGCGCGGGGGGGCATCCCAGGCCCTTAGGTCTGGTATGGAACTTTAAGGAGAACCCCCTACGCCAAAAAACCGGCGTGGGGGTCCCCCCAAAATCCATACCAGACCCCGATCCGAGCACGCAGCCCGGCCGGTCAGGAAAGGGGGTGGGGACGAACGAGCGCCCCCCCCCTCCTGAACTGTACCAGGCCGCATGCCCTCAACATGGGGGGGTGCTTTGGGGGAGGGGGCGCCTTGCGGTGCCCCCCCACCACAAAGCACCTTGTCCCCATGTTGATGAGGACAAGGGCCTCTTCCCGACAACCCTGGCCGTTGGTTGTCGGGGTCTGCGGGCGGGGGGCTTATCGGAATCCGGGAGCCCCCTATAATAAGAGGGCCCCCAGATCCCGGCCCCCCCACCCTATGTGAATGAGTATGGGGTACATGGTACCCCTACCCATTCACCTAGGTAAAAAGTGTCAATAATAAAACACAACACAGGTTTTTAAAATAATTTATTAAACAGCTCCGGGGGGGGGTCTTCTTCCGTCTTCTGGGGTCCCTCTGGTTCATCTTCTCCCGGCGTCCGGTTGGTTCTTCTCCGCTCTCCGGCCTCTTCTCCCGGTGTCCCAGGTCTTCGGCCGGCCCCTCCGCTGTCTTCAGGTAGCTCTATTGCCAGCGGAGGTCCGGACTTCTTGGCTTCTTGGCTTCTTGTGTTCTCTTCTCTTCTCTTCCCTCAGATGTTGACACGACGCTCTCTCCGGCTGGACTGGTCTCTGAGGGCTGCGTTGTGACTTATATAGGCGGAGACCCCGCCCCCATATGATGTCACAGTCCCTGGGCATGCTGGGACTGTGACGTTTTAGGGGGCATGGTCGACCACGCCCCCTAAAACGTCACAGTCCCAGCATGCCCAGGGACTGTGACATCATATGGGGGCGGGGTCTCCGCCTATATAAGTCACAACGCAGCCCTCAGAGACCAGTCCAGCCGGAGAGAGCGTCGTGTCAACATCTGGGGGAAGAGAAGAGAAGAGAACACAAGAAGCCAAGAAGCCAAGAAGCCAAGAAGCCAAGAAGTCCGGACCTCCGCTGGCAATAGAGCTACCTGAAGACAGCGGAGGGGCCGGCCGAAGACCTGGGACACCGGGAGAAGAGGCCGGAGAGCGGAGAAGAACCAACCGGACGCCGGGAGAAGATGAACCAGAGGGACCCCCGAAGACGGAAGAAGACCCCCCCCCGGAGCTGTTTAATAAATTATTTTAAAAACCTGTGTTGTGTTTTATTATTGACACTTTTTACCTAGGTGAATGGGTAGGGGTACCATGTACCCCATACTCATTCACATAGGGTGGGGGGGCCGGGATCTGGGGGCCCTCTTATTATAGGGGGCTCCCGGATTCCGATAAGCCCCCCGCCCGCAGACCCCGACAACCAACGGCCAGGGTTGTCGGGAAGAGGCCCTTGTCCTCATCAACATGGGGACAAGGTGCTTTGTGGTGGGGGGGCACCGCAAGGCGCCCCCTCCCCCAAAGCACCCCCCCATGTTGAGGGCATGCGGCCTGGTACGGTTCAGGAGGGGGGGGCGCTCGTTCGTCCCCACCCCCTTTCCTGACCGGCCGGGCTGCGTGCTCGGATCGGGGTCTGGTATGGATTTTGGGGGGACCCCCACGCCGGTTTTTCGGTGTAGGGGGTTCCCCTTAAAGTTCCATACCAGACCTAAGGGCCTGCGACGGGGCTCGCAACATTTCAATCTCGCCAAAAAAAGCGGCGAGATTGAATTCCTTTTCTAGTCCCGTCGTACCCAAGTCACGTTCAAAATGAACGGACTTGTCCGTGTGTGGGAAAGTCCGTTCATTCTGAAAGTCCGTCGGGAAGACCGGATTCCGGAAAGTCCGGCCGTGTGTAGGCAAGTCCGGCCGTTCAGAAAGTCCGGCGGTAGTCCGCCGGAAGTCTGGCGGCAAGTACGTCGGACCTAGCTTTCTAGAAAGTCCGACCGTGTGTATGCGGCATTAGTGTTTAAGTGGTTTAACTTCCCTCATTTTCACACCAAAGTATATTCCTTTGATCTAAAGGACAACTTGTTACAATGTTTATACTTAAGTTTCACTAAAGAATGTTGTGATTTTTGGCAGACTGCCCCTTTCTTTCTTTTGATGGCTGTTGGTTTAAGCAGAGCAGAGAGAATTCTCTACATAGAAAGAATCGGGAAATACTTTTTTCAAGATTGATACGGCGAAAAAATCGCGATAACGATTAATCATGCAGCTCTACAAAATGCATGCAGTTGTTTCATGCTATTTGGCCATCGTCAGTGTGATGTTTGAAAACCATGGCTTCAGTGGAACAGGGCCTGGGACTCAGTGAGACCGTATTGTTATACTTCCTTGTTATTATATAGATTAAAAGGATATTTGTTAGAAATTATTGTATACAAATCCACCTTCTGTGCAGGATGCTAGAAAATCTGTTGCCATTTGCAAATGTTATTACTATGGGCTTTTATAGGACTTTTTTTTGGAACATCATAGTTACAAAGTTACATAGTCAGTTCAGCTAATCTTTCCTCATAGATGAGCTTCTTCATGCCTCCTATCGATCTGGTTGCACCTCTCTTCACTTTCTCCAGTTTTTTAATATCCATCAGAGAAAAGAAAAAAAACACTGTATGCATATTATTTGCCCCCTCACTGAAGTGGGTCTTCTATCCAGGAGGCCGCATACTGTATATGCATACCCGTGTTCATGCTGGGAGCACGTTGCACAGCTTGCTCCCAGCGCAGGGATAGGTCTCGCACTGAGAGCCCTGGATCCTGTATTAACCCCTTCAGCTCCAGAGAATTTACCCCCCTTCATGACTAGGCCATTTTTTGCCAAACGGCACTGCGTTACTTTAACTGATAATTGCACGGTTGTGCGACACTGTGCCTAATAAATAAAAATTATGTAATTTCTTCCCACACATAGAGCTTTCTTTTGGTGGTATTTGATCACCTCTACGTTTTTTATTTTTTGCGGTATAAACAAAAAAAGACTGACAATTTTGTAAAAAAACATATCCAATAAAAAAATTTAAAAAATCTAATTTCTTCATCAATTTAGCCCAATATGTATTCTGCTACATATTTTTGGTAAGAAAAATCCCAATATTTATAGGTTTCCACAAAATGTATAGCATCTACAAACCATGAGATATATTTATGGAATTTTTATTTATTTATTTTTTTACTAGTAACGGCAGTGATCAGCAACATTGTGGTGGACAAATCAGACACTAAGTGACACTTCTGACACTTTTTTGGGGACCAGTGACACTAATACAGTGATCAGTGCTAAAAATACACATTAAGCTTTGGTAATAAAACCTGGAAGCTCATTGGTTTCTATGCAGAAGTGAGCTTGATTTTGCACTTTCCAGCTTTAGTAAATAAACCCCATTGTGTACTTAAAAGTGGGGTATGCCTGTATGCACTGTCACTCTACTAATGACACTGGCAGGGAAAAGGATAACATCAGGGGCAATAAAAGGGTTAAATGTGTTCCAAGAACTGCTTACTAACTGTGGGGGAGGTGCTTGTACTGTGGAAAGGCAGAGATTTGTGTTCCTGCTTAGCAGAAACACAGGATCACTAACTTCCCTTCTCACAGAATGGCAGATCCGCTGATTGGCTCCTGCTGTGTCCAATCACGGGGGAGCAGTTTGCCGGTGGTACACATGCATGCCCCAGACCCGGAAGTGGAGAATAACATACAGGTACATGATTCTGCACAGAGGTGCCGCCTTGCCAACATATATATATACAGTATACAGCCAGCAAGCAGTTAATGATCGGGAAATAGAAAGCCTGGTTCTCAATCACTTGATCACTGTGATAGCTTCTGATGGAACGTCCAAAGAAAACAAAAAAAAAAAAAAAACACAGTATAAATCATCTGGATACAGGAAGAAGTTGTGATGATGCATACAGTTTTACTGACACATGTCAAAGTTGCAAAACTGTGTTTTGGCTTCAAGATTTGTTTTGCCCTTCATCATGAAGGGGTTAACAGGACAAAGCTTTGGGATAGCACCAGTCATATCTAGTAGGCACAGAAGGTGATGCTAAATGTAGTGTATATTTAACAGAAGTAATACCACCAAAGCTGCCGACTCATAAGCAAAATCGCTAATTAGAACCATCTGCTCTGTGAAAACTGATAGTGACCAAAGCCTTGTACACACGATCAGATTTTCCGATGGGAATTGTGTGAAGACAGGCTGTTGGCGAAAAATCCAACCGTTTGTATGCTCCATCGGACAATTGTTGGCCAACTTTCCATGGACAAATGTTGGATGGCAGGTTTACAAATGTCTGTTGTCAGATTTTCCAAGCGTGTGTACACAAGTCCGTTGTACAAAAGTCCAAAGTACAAACACGCATGCTCGGAAGCAAGGACGAGCCAGAAGCAGTCGGTCTTGTAAACTAGCTCTCGTAATGGAGAATTAACATTCGTGACGCGGCAAATTATGAAATCTAGAAATGCAGCGCACATTCTCTTCTTCTTTAATGGGATAATAATGAAGCTGCTTTGCTGGTGATACTGATGGAGTTCTACCAAACATAGTATCAAAGGTTTTTTTTTTCTAGTGATATCAAGAATAATATTATGCTTTTTTTTTTGGTGCAAGTTACCACAACATCATTATCCCGTAGTTTTTAGGATCAAAGATACAACTATGTTTGTGTCCCTTGTTAATTTAACATTGTATTTTTTAAAATGTAACTGCCTACTCCCAACTGTCATTTGAAGTAAAACACATAGCCAAGTATTATTCTACACATTTTTTTTTATTGTGCATTAAAAAAGAAAACAAATAAAATTAGACTTGCTATCTGCCAATTGACTAATGATGAAAGTAAATCAGCGCGTGTAGGCAAAATGAGCAGCTGTACACCAGGGTCAAACAATCAAATCCCTCAAGTCAAATTTAAAATTAAGGTGCAGCGCTAAATATAACAAACCAAATACATCCAGGGATAAAATACATATAAGGATAACAATATGAGGTAAATGTCCTAAGAACGATGATATTCAAAGAGCAATAACAAAGTCCAAAAACTCCTGTTAGATTCCACCAAACAAGCGTGATGTCATGCCAGTATAAGTGACTGATAGATGTGCCCTTCACCGATAAAACGAATGGCCTCTCACCTGACGACCAGGACCCTTTAATTACTGAGGGTCACATAGGCATTCCCATACGGGTCATATAGATAATGATTCAAATCGGTGATCAGGAACTCCGTCAAATACCAGGTGGAGGAGGATCAGGATGCTCCCATAGCATATGAAACATAGAAGAGGGACAAGAATAGTGCTCTCCGTTTGCCAATATTTTATTTGAAAAGAATAAAATAACACTTACATAACAAGCACTTCTCAAGGTCTCGAAGTTCTACCGACATACTGGAGTCCACAATTGCAGGTGTTGTCTATATGCTGGAGTGCAATTGTGGACTCCAGTGTGTCGGTAGAACTTCGAGATTCCTACATGTTAGATTGGCTGAACATGTCAACAATACTAAGAAAGGCCTTAAAGCGGGGGTCCACCTATCTATCATTTTTTTTTTTTTTTAGTTCATTCACAAACTTTTCTTCTCAGCATTACATACTCACATATTGTGTGTAATATGTCCACCTGTGTCAGATTTCGTTGGAAAGAATAACTTATATCATTCACTGCAGGTGGTTTCCATCTTCGTTGTGGGCATTTGAAGCCCACAAGCATTTATTTCCTGGATGTGGTGAATGCTGTGCTCCCAGCATTCACCGCTCGTTCCCGCACATGCTCAGTCGCATCCTGGGAAGCCTGAGACTAGCTCCCAGGAGTCTGGGAGAGGCTAGAAACATGCCTACTCCCACGGGAGGAGAACCAGGAAGTGCAAAGAAGAATAGAAAAATAAAAGGTAATTACGGCGATTTAAATTTTTTTAACGGCATGTCAGCATCTAGGCAAGGAAGAGAATACATACAGATATTGTTCAAAATTTAGGTGGAACCCCGTTTTAAGACCCACAATGTGTCCAGACATTTCAAGGCCTTTCAGCAACAGAACCCCAAAGGTTTGAAATTCTGGTTACGAAAGGGTTACGAAGCACTGGAGGGGGGGAAATTTCATTAGACAACTAAGCAAAAGAGAATCCTACTGGATATATGAAACAAGAGTACTGTGCCCCGAAGGGTTAAATGTAGAGTTCGACACTAGCTGTTTTATTTCTGAGTGATAGGGTATATATATTTTTTTAACCCTTTCATGACTAAGCCTATTTTTGAAATTTGGTGTTTACAAGTTAAAATCCATATTTTTTGCTAGAAAATTACTTAGAACCCCCAAACATTATATATATTTTTTTAGCAGAGAATCTAGAGAATAAAATGACAATTGTTGCAATATTTTTTATCACACGGTATTTGTGCAGCGGTGTTTTAAACGCAAATTTTTGGAAAAGTGACACTTTCATGAATTTTAAAAAATCCAAACAGTAAAGTTACCCCAATTTTTTGTATAATGTGAAAGATGATGTTATGCCGAGTAAATAGATACCAAACATGTCACCCTTTATAATTGCACGCACTCGTGGAATGGCGACGAACTACGGTACCTTTGAATTTCCATAGGCGACGCTTTAAAAAATGTTTACGGTTACCAGGTTTGAGCTACAGAGGAGGTCTAGGGCTAGAATTATTGCTCTCGCTCTGACGATCGCGGCAATACCTCACATGTGTGGTTTGAACACCGTTTACATATGCGGGCGCGACTTCCGTATGCGTTTTCTTCACTGCGCGAGCTCGCGGGGACAGGGGCACTTTAAAAATTTTTTTTTTTTTTTATTTATTTTATTTATTTTTGTACTTTATAAATTGTGTTTAAATTTTTTTTTTTTTTACTTTTATTGCTGTCACAAGCAATGTAAACATCCCTTGTGACAGTAGTATGTGGTGACAGGTACTCTTTATGGAGGGATCGGGGGTCTAAAAGACCCCCCCATCCCTCCTTTACACTTCAAAGTATTCAGATCGCCGAAAACGGCGATTCTGAATACTGTGTACTTTTTTAAATTCGGCGCCATTGGCAGCCGAGTAAACGGGAAGTGACGTCATGACGTCGCTTCCGCGTTTACAGCAAGAAGGCTGGAACGAAGCTGCTCGCAGCTTCGTTCCAGTCCGCCCCCAGCCGCCGAAGGCAGTGGAACGGACACCGGGCCTCCCGATCGCACGGGAGTTCCTGATCACCGATTTGAATCATTATCTATATGACCCGTATGGGAATGCCTATGTGACCCTCTGTAATTAAAGGGTCCTGGTCGTCAGGTGAGAGGCCATTCGTTTTATCGGTGAAGGGCACATCTATCAGTCACTTATACTGGCATGACATCACGCTTGTTTGGTGGAATCTCACAGGAGTTTTTGGACTTTGTTATTGCTCTTTGAATATCATCGTTCTTAGGACATTTACGTTATATTGTTATCCTTATATGTATTTTATCCCTGGATGTATTTGGTTTGTTATATTTAGTGCTGCACCTTAATTTTAAATTATATCTGCCAATTGAACTTAACCAAAAAGTTAATTCTATGTATCCAAAAATATAGAAAATATATCAAATCAAATCATATTTCAACCAAAAAATAAAATAAAAGCCTCATGCATGTGTCCTGCTTCTTAATATAGGGGGTCAACAATGCCAAGAGTTGGTTAAAGCAGGGGTCCGTCATCCGGAGATAAATCCTGGAGTTCCCGCAGCAAAGGCATATTACATAATTGGTCACGATTAGTAAAGCAACCAATTTTTGGTCCAAGAAATCCTCCTCCACCTGTTCCTGGACTGGACTTGGGTCAAAGCAATAACTCCAAGGCCAATAATAAATAACACGTTATCTCCTCCGATTCCGCAACATGGCTGGTTGACGAATGGCTATTCAGAAACAAACTGAAAAGCGCAAAATGAAAAGCGCGAAATAAAAAGCACAAACTGAAAAGCGCAAAATGAAAAGCGCAAAATGAAATTCGAGAATCAACACTCACCAAACTTCTACTAACATGATATTAGCAGAAAGAACCCAAAGGGTGGCGCTAAAGAGCTGAAAAAACACGTAGTACGTTACAACGTTCGTGTTTGTTGGCCCACAATTCCTTGCCGTTTGTATGCAAGACAAGTTCCTGGCCAACGCCCTTTGGACAAAAGTCTGAGGTTTTGTCTGCGGAAAATCCGATCGTGTGTACGAGGCTTTAGTTTACACCTCTTAGGATTCCCTTTGCCTTTAGGGTCCAAAATTGTGATAATACTAAACATCATATCTCTATATAATATATTATGATATATAACATATCATATACTTATGCCCAGATAGCAAGCAATTGTGCTGCAAGTTTGAAAATGACTTGCTGAGCTAATGCTAGACTTGCCAGGCTTCACAAGTTGGTTGCCCAATTGCAGCAAATCCGCATTACATGATACAGTCATCCCACCACAGGGGTCACTATGGCTGAATTTTCATGCTGTAGACTTGCAGAGCTCTTGCTGTAGACTCACCACTGCAACTTTGCTCTTGCTAGAGACTTGCCAAGCAAACTTGCTACAAATTGGAAAAGTGTCAACTAGAACTTGTACTTCAAGTGCTCTGCAAGTGTACAACTTGCCAGTGAACATTTGCAGCAAGTTAACAAGACTTACAATTCAACACTGCCACAAACGTGTGGCAAGTTTTCCTTGCTATCTGCGTTGTTTCCCATGCTTGCCAACTTCTCTAAGAGTGGGGCCATGGTTGCATAATTTTTTACTCTCCAAAGAGGCATGTCTACTAGGCAGAGGGGAAGTCTCATTCCCAAGTTGGAGTACTAGTCACATTATCACCTACTGTTCTTCCTATCTTCCTATTGCAGGAGATTTCAACACTTTAGTAATAGAACAGCAACATGGTGGCAAGTCAGGTTTCAAAGTTGGTTTTCTTCTAGTACTTTTGCGAATATAAAGTAATGACTGAGACGACTTTTTTTTTCGTTTTTTTTTTTTTTCTTCTTTCCTAAAAACCAGTGCCACTTGCACCTACACAGAAACAGCTTTCCTAGGGAACTTTGAACTGGCACTGACTTGCAGCTGGTGCTAGCAGTGATTGTCCCAATGCCCAAGGCATTTTTATTTTGGGTGACACTACTTTTTTGGTGATTATGATGACGCTTTTTTCTGGGTAGCTACAAGAAACTAACTTTTTTTTCTGTAGGGGAACTCTGTTGTGGTAGATTGAGTATCTGATTGAATGAGACACTAATGGTTGAAATGGTGTAATGTGCCTTCTGTCTGAAAATCTAAATATACAGTATACGTCAAATACAATAGTTTACTTTTAATTTAGTTATTTTGTGGAAAAAAAATCATAAAACAAAAAAGAGCATTTTTTAACAAAAAAAAAACAAACAAAAAAACAGCAGTAAACCAACAGTACCAATGGGTTGAGATTATACGTTTCTTTTTTTCTTTCTTTTTTTTTCTTACTGGACAATACACACAAGAAAGTTGCCTATTGGACTTAAAATATAGGAACTCTACAACAATTTTATCACATAGAACTTAGATAGGCACCATAAAGATGGCAACTAGAGACTTTCAGGAACTAAAAATGGACTCCAAAAGGTTTCTGATCTGAGCACAACTCCAATTTTTTTTCATCTTACAAAGTATATTCTATGCATATTGATAAATAAAAGAGTTTGCACCTCTCTACTGCAAGCAACCTTATTCTTCCATTTTAGTTTTAGTATGTCTAGTTCTAGTGTTTCTTATAGAATCACATTTTATCTTTGAAAATATCTCAACTTAAGGTTAAAGTAAATCTAACGCCAAAACTTTTATTTTTTTTTTGGCTTTTTTTGTAAATTGTTGACTTGTAGGCCCTTCCCTTGTTATATATAAGACACATCACAACATGAAAAGAAATAAAAAAAATATATATATATAAAACCCTTTTTTTAAAATGTTTTGTTTAAATAGTCTGGTATCTTGAGATACGGAATAATAATACACTTATATTTTCCAGCATACTAACTTTAGCATTACAAATTTTTGCCAAATTTTTGCCTCTGCAGTTTTTCTGTGTCCCTGTACCTATCTTTAAACAGTCACCCCAACATCTATATGAGATTTAGTTAAGGTTTAACAACAGGAAAATGCCCAAGTAACCGTAAAATTGAAATAAATGCTCCCAAGGGCCTATAGGCAACTGAAAAAAAATGTGACTAGATCAAATATATATAAAAAAAATCTTTAGTGTGTACAAATATATATGGAACATGAATTAAAAATGACAATGTTACATATGTAGATAGCAAGAAATGCAAAGTGTATTTCTCAACCCTGGATGCTACTGCTCAGAAAATTGCAACGCATTTCAATCGTATTCTGTCCTGATCTTCCTGAGGAGGATAAAGACATCTTCAAATTGGAATATCGTGTGTAACCGAAGCCAACTAAAAACATAGGGACAGTGTGTTTTCCAGGTGGTGATCTATCCGGATAGTGTGCAGAAGGTCCAAAGGGACCCATGTAAAATCACATCTGCTGGATGTAAGGGAATGGAGAGGTGCACACACACGCCCACAAAAAAAGCCCTTGATGGTAAAAACCACTCAATATACAGCTGACACCTTGAAGGGAATTAAAAAAAAAAAAAAAAATATATATATATATATATATATATATATATATGTATATATGTGTGTGTATCCCACTTAATTCTGTAGCCGGTTCAAATCCAATATGGGTTATCCATACAGATCCATTGTTCACACGGACACATGTGTAGTTTACAAGTTTAAAGGATCAAGGATTCATGTAAGCAGATCATTTTGATCCCTCACATATCCGGGTAGGTAAGAGTATCAATGTCTAGCAGCCATTCTCATCCTGCGACTGATCACTCACTGCAGAGGATAAGGTGTGTCAGTGTAGAGATTTGCCCAAATAACCTTGCTCATATGGATTTTCTCTGTTAATGAAGGACAGGGATAAGATATACATGGTAAATAGGAATGTAAAAGATATAAAGTTATAGGAACTGTATATAATTTTTATTGTGGAAGCCAATTTGTAGTGACCTCTATAGATATAAAGAGTAATGATCTTTGCATTTTAGTTAATTATCTCCACCCGTTAAGCCACTTTACCTTCGGAAGGTTTTACCACCTTCGTGACCAGAGCAAATGCTCAGTAATGTACTTACGTAAATAAAATGTATATATTTTTTTTTCACAAATAGAACTTTCTTTTGATGGTATTTAATCACCACAGTTTTTTTTTTTAAATGTCCACAATTTTGAAAAAAAAATGTTTTCAATGTATATTATTTAATTTGTGTGAAAGTTATAGATTCTACAAACTATGGTATATACTGTATATTTGAAATTTGATCAATCCTGATGTACTGTCCTGCCATTTTTTTAAGGCACTAAAATGCCAGGACAGTATACTTTCCTTTTTGGAAAGTGGACAATCAAAGGTATTTAGTAAGAGGCATGGCAAGTTTTTGAATTTGTAATTTTTTGTCAAATTTTTTGGAAAGTGGAGAAATTAAGTAAAATGTTTTTTTTATTTCATTTTTTTTTTACATACTGTCACCAGTGCAATATCATATAACTGGCTTGGCGGTGATCAGGGATACTGACAGTATGTAAAAAAAAAATTCCATTACATTTTTAAACATTTTTTTATTCTTTATTATTTTTTTTACATGCTGTTTCAAAAAGTTGTTCAAGTAATGCCTTGTTCACATGCAGCGTATCAATTTGTATGCCATGCAAGGGGCATGTTTACACACATGGGGATGCATAGGTGTTCCATGCATCCCCGTACAGAAAGTCCCACTGATGTCTATTGGAAAGCAGTGGCTGCACATGCGCTGCTCCCAATTTGACATCCATGTAGGTGCGGGTTCACTGTCTCAAACATGGTGTGTGTGCCATGTTTGCCCACCCCTGTACACATTGATAAACTCCATGTAAAAGAGGCCTAGGAGCTAGAGCCCAGGTCTAAAGAATATATTTTCTCTCATAGGCAGTTCCCTGGGAAAGGCCATGGAATGGCCCATAACGACTCTTGTAGGCTGGTGTGTAGTGAGGAAAGCAGCAGACATGTTTTGGTGGAGACTAGAAATTTGATCTATTGAGATTTATTACATGCGATTCAGAATATGTCACATATGTTCTGGAATGCCCATGCTCCCTTCAATAAGTGGGCAGGACTACATGACAATTAAAAACTAGAATAAATGAACATCTTACAAATATAAAAAATGGCTACCCTAACCACACTGTTTCAAGACATTTTAAACTCTTCCACAATAGTGATCCAACACTGTGTACGTTTTATGGTATTGACAAAGATTCCAAACACTGGAGGGCTACACACATGAAGAGAGCTATATCCAGGGTTTTATTTCTCAAACAAAATGTGCTGGAACTCAACCACGACCCCCCCAAACCCCTCCCCCACACTCCAAATCACATCAAATAGTGGGTGTGGTCATATTTCACAAACAGTAGAAGGGTCTTAACCACTTCGCGCCCGCGCTATAGCGAAAGACGGCTGCAGCGCGGACGCTATCTGCTGGGTGGACGTCCCTGGACGTCCAGCTGTTTACTTCCGCAATGCGCGCTCCCGCGGGTGCGTATCGTGGAAGTTCTGTGCTGGCCGTGTCCCTCGGACACAGCCAGTCACAGATCTCCGTAAACGGCCAATGACAGCGGCCGTTTACAGTGCGATCGGCGGTGCCAATGAGAGAGGATCTCATATGTAAACATATGAGATCCTCTCTCATCGCCGGCTCTCCCTTCTCACACAGAGACAGCGTGTGAGGAGGGAGAGCGAACCGCTGCAGCGGTGAGTGGGGAAAAAAAAAAAAAACTAAAAAAAAGTCGTCAGTGTCTCCTGTCATCCCTCCCCACTGTCTGTCGCCAGTGCCCTCCGTCCCCACAGCCATCCCTCCCCAGTGCCATCCGTCCCAACTGCCATCCCTCCCCAGTGCCACCCATCCTTACTGTCATCCCTCCCCAGTGCCATCTGTCCACAGTGCCATCCCTCCCCAGTGGCATCCCTCCCCACTGTCATCCCTCCCCAGTGCCATCTGTCCACAGTGCCATCCCTCCCCACTGGCATCCCTCCCCACTGTCATCCCTCCCCAGTGCCATCTGTCCACAGTGCCATCCCTCCCCACTGTCATCCCTCCCCAGTGCCATCTGTCCACAGTGCCATCCCTCCCCACTGCCATCCCTCCCCAGTGCCATCTGTCCACAGTGCCATCCCTCCCCAGTGCCATCCCTCCCCAGTGCCACATATCAGTGGCATCTGTCATCAGTGTCACGTGTCATCAGTGCCACGTATTAGTGCCATCTGTCATCAGTGCCACGTATTAGTGCCATCTGTCATCAGTGCCACGTATTAGTGCCATCTGTCATCAGTGCCATCTGTCATCACTGCCACGTGTCATTAGTGACACATATTAGTGCCATCTGTCATCAGTGTCAAGTGTCATCAGTGCCACGTATTAGTGCCAAATGTCATCAGTGCCACGTATTAGTGCCATCTGTCATCAGTGTCATCAGTGCCACATATTAGTGCCATCTGTCATCAATGCCACGTCAGTGTCATCAGTGCCACGTATCAGTGCCATCTGTCATCAGTGCCACGTCAGTGTCATCAGTGCCATGTATCAGTGCCATCTGTCATCAGTGCCACGTCAGTGTCATCAGTGCCACGTATCAGTGCCATCTGTCATCAGTGTCACGTGTCATTGTCCTGGTGCTCCAGGGCCTTCAAAAGTGTAATAGGTAGTCAACAAGTTAGAAGTGTAATTTATGCTCCTAGAACACCTGATGGCGCTCCCTGCATGTTGGGCCTCTGTATGTGGCCAGGCTGTGAAAAAGTCCCACACATGTGGTATCGCCGTACTCTGGAGGAGTAGCAGAATGTATTTTGGGGCTTTATTTGTGGTATGCACATGTCATGTGAGAGAAATAACCTATTACAATGACAATTTTGTGGGGGAAAAAAAAAATCTTCATTTTGCAAAGAATTGTGGGAAAAAATGACAACATCAAAAACCTCACCATGCATCTTACTAAATACCTTGGAATGTCCACTTTCAAAAAAGGGGTCATTTGGGGGGTATTTGTACTTTCCTGACTTGTTCGGATTGCAAGAAATTAGATTGGCCACCAGTACATCAGGTGTGATCAATTTCTTATGATTTGCACCATAACCTGTAGACTCTCTAACTTTCACAAAGACCAAATAATATCCACTAATTTGGGTTATTTTTACCAAAGATATGTAGCAGTATAAATTGTGGCCAAAATTTATAAAGAAAAATTAATAATTTGCAAAATTTTATCACAGAAACTAAGAAAAATGCGTTTTTTTTCAAAATTTTCGGTCTTTTTTTATTTATAGCGCAAAAAATAAAAAACCCAGAGGTGATCAAATACCACCAAAAGAAAGCTCTATTTGTATGAAAAAAAGGACAAAAAATTCATTTGGGTACCGTATTTCATGACTGAGTAATTGTCATTCAAAGTGTGAGAGCACTGAAAGCTGAAAATTGGTCTGGGCAGGAGGGGGGTTTAAGTGCCCAGTAGGCAAGTGGTTAAAGGGGCATTAAATATCAGGATTGCATTACATACAGAGTGCAGAGCTGTCACTTGTAAACACAGAAACCAGACTTCTGTGTTTACAAGTGATTGCGGTGAGCAGACACCAAAGGGTCTGAGCCAGAGGTGGTGAAACTGAGTTCCAACAAGTTCCCCCTTAAAAAAAGCCCTGGCTATATCACAAAATGAAACATACTGGCGCTATAAATTACATACCATGCAACCCCATGGAATGAATATAGAAATAGACCTAAATTGCTTCCTGACCAATGATTGACACCTTGGGTCACCCTTAAGTGTTATTCATTTTGTATTTTCCCAATCAGCTGGGAATATTTTAAAACTTTATTCCCGCATTTTCCAACTAGCTAGAATTACCCTCTACTCTTGTCCCCAATTAATCCTAACACTATCCCTTTTACACACACATGTCCATCTGTTGGATACTAATCTTTTTAGTTTAATATGGAATTTAAAATATGTACTGTCATCTTCCTACATATGGTAATCTATGGGATTATCCCATTGTGATTAACCCAACGGTAACAACAATAATTTTTATCCAACATGTAACAATTAGATATTGTAAACCGAGACTGTGGCTGCATGTTTATTAAGGTTTTTTCAATTTCCAAAGTAATTTTTAATTTTATATTTTTTTGTGTTGGTGTTTTCCAACCTTTTTTATATGATCCACTAGGGGGAGTACTATACAGTGCCCCCTGATCACTAATAGTTTCAATAATACAACTTTATTGGCACGAGCGGCTTCTTACAACGCCTATCTATCTGTCCCCTCTGCTATAAATTCTCATAACCTAGTGACCAACGTACGCTTCCCTGAAGACGTTTATACGAAACGAACGTCGGAGTGGTACGTGGTCACGTAATCTCTTCCTACGTCCGGTTATCTGGTTATCACTCCAGGTGGAACGCACGCCGACTCTCTAGGCGGTGCGAAGGGACCCTTGTCCTCATCCATACCGAGACAAGTGAGCAGTCCCAGTGCCGGGTAGGCACCTACCAATGTAAGTGGCCATTTGGCTTTTTTATCTGTTTTATACAATTTTATTAAACGGTGTTATACTATGGAAGTTTTTATTGCTTTTCACATATCCCATATCTGAATTACCGGGGCCGGAAGGGTTCTTTGCTTATCATCATCCAACATCCAGTTATCCAAAGTGAGCAGGCACAATCCTGCACAAGCGCTAATGACTCTCTTTTTCATTAAAGGAGTCATTGGTATCTGGTAAGCAGATATCTTTTTACTACTGCAAGGTGCATTTCTCTTTTCTCTTGGTGAAGAAACCCCTATCTGTTTACATCAAGAAATCAATCCATTTTGGAAGACCCTTTTGTTTTACTGACTACTGAGTTAGTCCACCACTGGGACATTTATCATTATCACTTTCATTGTGTGTCACAAATTTGTTATTTATAATATTTTTTACTTATTTATTCACTTTTTACTTCTCAAGGCTTGTGAGAGGTTTTTTTCATTTAGTCTTCACATTATATTTAACATTCAACACTTCAATAATTTTTCACTACTCACTATAACTAGTAGCGCCCCCTATCTATTCACATATGTTTTATGAAAATAATGTGCCTGGTGCTTTCCTTAAAACTCCCCAGCAACAAAAACCTGGCAGTGGTTCTAACCCTTTAGAAACACTTAACTAGACACCGAGAAACCGACATTTTATGAAAAAGTGTTAGTATGGAGTTAGACCAGCAACACCTCAGGCAGTAATCTTCTTCTATGATATTAGGAAGCACTCTTTATTTTATGCTTATGTTACTCATCAGAATTTGTATTCCTATATGACCATCTCTGCACATTGTGAGACACAATTTATTTAATAATTACAATTGTGTTAAGACTAATAATTACAATTTAGTATCTCTTTGAAATTCTGTTGTCATATATACAACTAGCCTGCTACAAAATGGCTTTGAGATTAGGGTCTGTGGAGAAAAGTCCATGTATGTGCAGTACTCCATTGCCCACAATTCAGTAAAGAGTAAAGCCTTGTATACACGATCAGATTGTTTGCCAACAAAACCGTGGAACTTTGTCCGAAGGGCATTGGCCCAAACTTGTCTTGCATACACACGGTTACATAATTGTTAGCCAACAAATACGAAGGTAGTGATGTACTACATTGTTTTTCAGCTCTTTAGCGCCACCCTTTGGGCTCCTTCTGCTAATTTCTTGTTAGTAGAAGTTTGGTGAGTGTTGATTCGCGTTTTTCTTTTCGTGCTTTTCATTTAGCGCTTTTCAGTTCGTTTCTGAACGGCCATTCGTCAACCAGACATGTTGCGGTATCAGAGGAAATAACGTGTTATTTATTATTGGCCTTGGAGTTATTGCTTTGACATTTTTTTTTTTGGTTGAATAATAATGATTTGATTTGTTATATTTTCTATATTTCTGGATGCATAGAATGCACTTTTTGGTTAAGTTCTATTGGCAGATAGCATGTCTAATTGTATTTGTTTTCTTTTTTTAATGCACCATAAAAAAATTTTGTAGAATAATACTTGGCTATGTGTTTTACTTCAAATAACAGTTTGGGAGTAGGCATTTACATTTAAAAATATATGTAAAACTAACAAGGGACACCAACATTTATATCTTTGATCTCAAAAACTACGGGATAATGGTGTTGTGTTAACTTGCCCAAATAATCATAATAAGCATAATAATATTATTCTTGATATCACTAGATAAAAAAAGTTTTTGAAAATTTGTTTGCAATAACTCCATCAGTATCACCAGCAAAGCAGCTTCATTATTATCCCATTAATGAAGAAGAGAATATACACTGCATTTCCAGATTTCATAATTTGCCATGTCACGAATGTTAATTCTCCATTATGAACGCTAGTTTACAAGACCGACCGCTTCTGGCTCATCCTTGCTTCCTTGCTTCCGAGCATGCGTGTTTGTACTTTGGACTTTTGTCTGAGGGACTTGTGTACACACGATCGGAAAATCAGACAACACATATTTGTTGGTGGAAAATTTGAAAACCTGCTAGCCAACATGTGTTGGCGGAAAGTCCAACAACAATTGTCCGAACATACACGCGGTCGGATTTTTGCAGTCGGATTTTCCACCAATAGCCTGACATCAAACATTTCCCGTTGGAAATTTCTCGTTGGAAAATTTGATTGTGTGTACGGGCCTTAAGAGCCTCCCTGAGCAGTTGTAGTCTACAATATGTGGTCAAAGTCACCAGATGATCAGTAGTTTGTAGTGGGCAACACATATGAAATGGAGGGGATGAGAGAGGCTAGTTAGCCTCATCAAAACTGAATTTTTAATATATTATAGAAAAAAAAGAAAAACAATACACACGATCGGATTTGTGTGATGACAGACTGTTTGCCTAAAATCCGACCATTAGTACGCTCCATCAGACAATTGTTGTCCAACATTCGGCCAACAAATGTTGGTTAGCAGACTAGTAAATATTTGGCGGACAACAGTCTGTTGTCAGATTTTCATATCATCTGTACACAAGTCCGTCACACAAAAGTCCAAAGTAAAACACGCATGCTCAGAATCAATGCTCACCAAACACAACATTAGCAGAAGGTGCCCAAAGGGCAGCACCCAAGAGCAGAAATTCCACGTAGTACGTCACTACGTTTGTGTTTGTTGATCGACAATTGTGTGCCGTTAGTATGCAAGACAAAATCCAGGCACACACCCTTAGGACAAAAGTCTGATGCTTTGTCTGCCGAAAATCCGATCGTGTGTACGAGACTTAAGTCACTAAAAAAGTATTGAAATAAATTTTTATTCAGCTGAGGAGGGAGGGGCCCAATGTGCGATCCCGACAGGAGCACCTGCTGCTGATGATGACCCAGCGAAGCCCGCATTTCTCTCCTCCGACATGAGTGTGTGAGGAGGGGATCTCCTCTGCGTCCCCCCTCCCCGTCCCCCCCGCGTCCCCTTTAGGAATGGCACGAACGCAGGTCTATAGGAGTGCTGGAAACTCAGATTCTGTGAACCCTCAGCGGCCCCTGTGAAGATACACAGCTAGGCTCCAAGCCTTGGAGGTTACCTGCTCCTTTTGTTTCCTTTCCCTCAGTGGCTGGAGAGGCAGGGAGAAGAGAGATTTCAGACAGCGCTGGCTGCTGAGACGGACTGGCTTCCTGAGTAAAGGGGCAGCACTCCCCTGCCCCATCCCCCCCCCCCCCCCGCTTTTACATGAGCCCTGGGGCTTGGAACACCACAAAAGAAGTAGCAAAAGAAGTAGCAGCTGAGAGAAAGACACTCCAGACCCTGGAGGAACGGAATCAATAGGGGGTGAGTGGCTTACTAAACTTGAAATGTTGGAATAAACTGAAAGTTGTGAAAAGGGGAGATATCCATGTTAAATATATGTGAAAAAGTTGCGCTACTAGTAAGTCTAAAAAGAAATAAAACAGCAGCCAGCATCAACAGTGTAGTGAACTGTGTAGTAACTAGAAAACATAGTGGAAATGCAGCGCTAATGTGATATATAAGATCCCTAGAGTGACCCTGACATAGATGAGAAGCCAGCATCCAATGGATATAACATAAAGTGTATCAAAAAATCAATATATAGTGAACAAAGAAAAAAAATTGTGATAAACAAAAACAAGATTTTTGTGGAAGAAAACTAACAAACAGTCCGTGATAAACAAAAAATAATATTTTTTTTTAACCAAAACGCCCCTCTATAGAGTATGGTATAGTCCCATAGGGGAACATTATAGTAATGCCTCTTCCACAGATGATAGGTGAAAATGCACAGGCTTCTCCATACATCATTCACAGATCACAGATGATGGCTCTCTTTTCTCTTCCTCATGATCTAATATGCTGATCCGATACCTTTGGAAGCACCATACAGCTTATCCAGTTGGTGATCCATTGAGAGCTTAGGCACGTCTGCCTATTGGAGTTCCTGGTGTGCAACATCTACCCTCCACCGTCCTTGATGTGACCATTGAAGTACACCATTATACCATCTCTGTCTCCCATGAAAGATCTGCTTGATTGGATAGTCCAAATGCTTGACTGACCCACCGCCGTACGGCATGTGTGTCCAATCTCTGCGGTAAGCGTACCCAATCTTCCTTTACTGTACATGCGTATCTGTGAATGATATATGGAGAAGCCTGTGCATTTTCACCTATCATCTGTGGAAGAGACATTACTCTAATGTTCCCCTCATATGGGACTATATCAATACTATGGGACTATATAAATTGTTTATTACAATTTTTTTCTTTGTTCACTATATATTGATTTTTTGATACACTTTATGTTATATCCATTGGATGCTGGCTTCTCATCTATGAGCAACCATCAGTTCAATACTTATCCCTGGGGGTCACTCTGGGGATCTTATATATCACATCAGCGCTGCATTTCCACTATGTTTTCGAGATATCCATGTTGCAATCTGCTAAAGTCTGTCAAAGCCTGCTTGATTGAACAGAAGACTGTGAAAACAGGGAGATAACACTGCGGGTATACTGGTTAAAGCATGTTGAATTGATTAGTACGGTGTGAAAATAGGGAGATACCCCTGCTACCT
Organism: Aquarana catesbeiana; assembly: GCF_042186555.1. Classification (NCBI taxonomy): domain Eukaryota; kingdom Metazoa; phylum Chordata; class Amphibia; order Anura; family Ranidae; genus Aquarana; species Aquarana catesbeiana. The sequence continues at coordinate 184,271,812 of NC_133330.1, read as the reverse complement.
ACTTTGCTGCCCACTTTGCGGGTATACTAGCTAAAGCCTGACGGACTGAACAGAATACTGTGAAATTGGAAGGTATACATGCTGTTAATTTTCCGGGCATACCTGTTAAAATTTATTGGACTGAGTAGAACCCTGTGAAATACGGGGATCATATCGTTGCTTATATTGTGGGTATGCCTGCTAAACCTTGCTGGACTGATTAGAACACTGTAAATCAAGGGGACAGCCCCGTTGTTTATTTCACGGGTAGATCCTGGCTAGAAGAAGAATACTTAAACCCCTACTGGACCATCTGATGTTGAATAACATACAATACTCCTGGGGCTTCCCAGCCTGCCTAAATGGAAGAAAGAACGGACGGTCATCAACGCTTAGATATCCAGAAGATACGGCCAATTTTTGTAACAGACTAGATATTCCATTAATTGAAATCCCAGGCTGGTGGGAAGCGCAAGATAACACCCCGTATGCGGAAGAGCAGAGATGGCAGTCGAAAACAAAAAAGAAATTTGCTACAGCAAGGAAGTGAAACCGAGAAACAAAGAGAACTTGGGGAGCTGGGGGTGCTGACGGGGGGGTGGAAGGAGGGGAGGGAGGAGTATGAGACAAGATAAGTGACGCAGGGAGTCGTTGGTGGGTAAAGGACACCCCCTATTGTTTTTTTTTCTTTAGGGGAGCAGCAGGTCCAATCGGGGACCACAAGTGGAGCTCAACCTCTAGGGAAGAATCCAAGGGCTAGGTGGAGATGGAGGGCATAGGATTCAAGGGCCATGGGGAGGCCAAATTACCCCCAAAGCAAGGATGGGTGGGAGGGGGTGGGGGAGGGGGGGGAAGTGGGTGGGTTTTTAGAGGGTTCTGCTCTGGAGAGGATCAAGATAAGGAGGAGGGGGGTGAGGGGATCTCTGCCCAAGCCCCGGAGCACAGTGCGCAGAGATGACCACCCTCAACTGCATCACCTATAATGTACGTGGCTTAAATGCTCAGATAAAAAGAAACAACATAATAAAAGAGATGAAACAATATAAAGCGCATGTAGTGCTATTAGACACATATATCACATGACTCCAACTTAAAAATAAGTTCTAAAGAATATCCAGTCTGGTACGATGGAGATTCCCCAATAAAAAGAGTTAAAGGGATCGCCATAGGATTTGCCAGGGGAGTAAGATTCTCCCTAGAGGATAGAATGGTTGACCCGGAGGGAGGATATCTGTTCCTGAAGAGTAAAATTAATGAGGAAGAATACTCTCTGGCAAATATCTATTGCCCCAATACTAACCCAATAAAATATACAATTAATATCATAAAGAAATTTATGGACTTTAAGAAAGGGCACACTATATTGGGGGGAGATTTTAATTTCTGTATGACTCCGGGGATGGATAGTACGTCCAATGCACAGAGGACTGGGAACATATCACAGAAGGTTTTAAAAAAGACTTTATTTCAGAATCAACTAATAGACGTGTGGCGAACACAGAATATGAAATGTCGAGATTATACGTTCCACTCCTCTGTGCATGGGACGTACTCTAGAATAGATTTCTTTTTGATAGACCATAGACTGCTCGAAATAGATGTCAAAACTGAAATTAAATGTTTTCTGACCACGCGCCGGTAATGATGGGAATTAAGACCGAGGGAAAGATAAATAGAACATTAGGCAGATTGGGCAGGAACTGGAATGGTATTTTAAAACCAATGACACAGAAGAAATATCAGAGGCCACACTGTGGGAGGCCCATAAGGCATATGTCAAAGGTATACTGATTCAGTTAGGAACAGAAAGAAAAAGGGGAGAACAAGGAGAAAAATTAGTCTGATAAAAGATATTACCGAGCTAGAACAACATCATAAAAAACCAGGAAATGCAGAAAAGATGGCAACTCTTATTCGTAGAAGAGAGGAACTGAAAGAACTAGTCAAGCAAGATACAAGGTCGGCGTATAATAAGATTAAAAAGGAAATGTATCTGTGGGGAAATAAAATTGGTAAACCCCTGGCTAAGATATTAAAAAAGAAAATAACAGCAAACTACATAGAAAAAATACAAGACAGCAAAGGAGAAATGGTATATAACACACCAGGGATAGTAGAAACCTTTCAAGAATATTATGCAAAATTATATGCTATAAATAAGAATGAAACATCTGAGCGAAAAATAAAAGAAAGGCTAAAATGAAATATTTTTTTAGAAGAGTCAGATTTAAATGAAATCTCTGAAGAACAAAGAAGTGGGTTGGACAAACCGGTGACAGAGGAAGAGATTAGGAAAATATTAAGAGAAACGCCCCTGGGTAAGAGTCCAGGCCCGAACGGCCTAACAACGATATACTACAGAAAGTTTGGAGATGTCCTGGTCCCCAAATTGTGCACATACATTAACGGGATAGGTACAATGTGGGCAATAAGGAAGGAGGCTTTAGAGGCGGCCATAGCCATAATACCAAAAGAGGGAAAGGATACTACACTTTGCTCAAGTTATAGGCCAATCTCATTATTGAATGAAGACATTAAGTTTTTTGCCAAGGTAATGGTGGGAAGATTGAGACCACTAATGAGCGAGCTAATACACACTGACCAGACTGGTTTTATACCCAGAAGAGAATGTCATGACAATGGTATCAGGACACTGCTGGTGACGCATGTAATAAGGCAGTCCGGGACCCCCGGTCTACTGCTGTCGATAGATGCTGAAAAAGCATTTGACAGGGTAGACTGGGGGTTCATGGGAGAGGCACCCCACTGCAAGGGTGAAAGTGAATGGCACCGTATCAAGTCCTTTTGAAATGTACAATGGTACCAGACCGGGGTGCTCACTATCTCCCCTACTGTTCGTATTGATGCTGGAACCGTTGCTAGTGAGAATATGACAGGATGTGAACATTAGGGGGCTTAGGTTGGGAGAAGTGGAACATAAGTTTGCCGCATACGCCAATGATGTTCTGTTTTTTGTGACTTGCCTGAGGATAACCCTGCCCAATCTATTGAAAAAACTGAAACAATATGTGAGTGAGAGAGAGTGTTTGAATTTTAAAATAAACCCGACAAAGTCTGAGATCCTGAATATAGGCATCCCCCTAGAGGAGGCTCTGATATATCAAAAGGAGTTCCCATTTGTTTGGAGAGAGAAAGAGCTAAAATATCTAGGGGTTAAGATCACAACGCACATGGATACGTTGTATCAATCAAACTTCCTGCCATTACTGAATGAAGTTAAAAAGGACTTGAGCAAGATAGCGTCAAGACATATGTCTTGGTTGGGGAGAATTAATTTATGTAAAATGAGTCTTTTGCCAAAGATCATGTACCAATTTCAAATACTGTCGATTCCTCTCCCACAAGCATATTTTAAAACATGGAAAACAATACTCCTTAGGTATATTTGGAAGGGGAAACAAACAAGAACAAGCTTACAAATACTAACCAGAGACAGAAAGCAGGGGGGGTTGGGAATACCAGAACTAGTGAACTATCATAGAGCAGCCCTCCTCGCTCGGGTCATTGATTGGGCAAAAAATAATAAAAGTAAAAGATGGGTGGAACCGGAAAACACAATTAGTAAGACGAAGTTACTAATTGATTGAAGGAAATGTATAGCACTGAAGGACACAGAGTACTTTCCATTAGGAAAAAGTACCTTGTTTGGAAACTGGATTACCACTTCAATACCCACCTATAGTAAAATGACGTCCTCTACTTTGTGGGGTGATATCTGAATGATGCTTGCAGCTAGATGCATCATTCAGATATCATTATTTTCAGCCGCCGATTCTGTGCACGATAAGAATGATCATAGCGGCAGTGCCACCGCTTAATCGTTCTTATAGGCGACGGGAGGGGACGCCCCCCCCTCCCGCCGCCATCCAGTGCTTCTCCAGGCTCTCCCGTGCCATCGGGGGCCCGGAGAATGAATCGGCCGGTGCCGGATGTTGACGATAGAGATGACTGGTGAACAGATGGTCACCAGTCATCTCTATGACCGTGGGAGGCCCAGGCGCGTCGTTATGACGTCACGCGGCTGTCAGCATGAGATCGGTGAATTTTTTTTTCCGATCTCATGCTTTCCAGCCTAGAGGAGAGATGTGGGGTCTTATTGACCCCACATCTCTCCATATAGAGGACCTGCCACATAGATTCCTATTACAAGGGATGTTTACATTCCTTGTAATAGGAATAAAAGTAATCAAAAAAAAAAAATGTTAAAAAAAGTGTAAAAATAAAAAAAATATGAAGAAGCGAACGCACACGTAAGTCCCGCCCACATATGTAAACACCGCTAAAACCACACATGTGAGGTATCGCCGCGTGCGTTATGGCGTGTGCAACAATTCTAGCACTAGACCTCCTCTGTAACTCTAAACTGGTAACCTGTAAAAAATTTTAAAGCGTCGCCTATGGAGATTTTTAAGTAATGAAGTTTGGCGCCATTCCATGATTGTGCGCAATTTTAAAGTGTGACATGTTAGGTATCTATTTACTCGACGTTACATCGTCTTTCACATTATACAAAAAAATTGGGCTGACTTTACAGTTTTGTTATTTTTTAATTCATGAAACCGTTTTTTTTCCAAAAAAAAGGCGTTTTAAAAATTATTGCGCAAATACCGTGTGAGATAAAAAGTTGCAATGACCGCCATTTTATTCCCTAGGTTGTCTGCTAAAAAAAACATATATAATGTTTGGGGGTTCTGAGTAATTTTCTAGCAAAAAAATGATGATTTTTACATGAAGTAGAGAAGTGCCAGAATAGGCCCGGTATTGAAGCGGTTTTTAAAAAACAGAATGAACAATTAAAGGATATAATGGTGAAGGGAAGGTTGTGTACACTGCAAGAGTTAAAACAAAAAAATGATTTAATGGTGATAGATGTATGGCGGTATTCCCACCTAAAACACTTTTTTGACTCACTCCCTAAACCAGTGAGGTCTGCAGATAATCTGTTGCCAATGGAGAAATTATGCACAGAAGATACAAAGAGAAGGGGGATATCGGTAATGTATAAAATCCTGATGGAAGGGAACGGGATGGGGAAACCGCCATACATCAGCAAACGGGAAAAGGAACTAGCGGCACAGGCGAATGAGTCGGAATGGAGAAAAATTATTAGTTTGGCGTTTGTATCATCACAAAATTGTAATATGATAGAAAGTAGTTTTAAAAAATTAGCACGGTGGTATATAACTCCAGATAAGGCCCACAAGTATCAAAAAGAGACTTCCCAGTGCTGCTGGAGGGGGTGCGGAGAACAGGGAACTATTTCACATATTTGGTGGACATGTCCCAAAATCAAACAATTCTGGAAAGAAATAATACAGAAAATAAAAGATATAACAAAAAAGGAAGTCCAAGAAGATCCATGAGAATGTTTATTCCACTGAACAAAAAAGCCAGTCAAACAATATATGAAAACCCTGGTCCCCCCACTCTTGAATGCAGCCAAAAGTCTAATCCCCAAACACAGGCAAGACCCAGAAAGCCCCACGATGGGGAGCTACAGCAATAGGGTGGACGAATTTTATAATATGGAGTACTTGAGATTTAGTGGGAAGGTGAGCTGGGTGGGTTTCGAAGAAAAAAAAAAAAAAGAAATACATTTTTATTCAAACATTTAGGTCCTTTCATCTAAACAAAAGTACCAGCCACCAAGTAACTTCCCATTTCTAGAGAAAAAAATATGTAAAAAGATTGTAAGTTTAACATTCGATCATGATATTTTAGACTTCTATACATTTAGTTTCAATTAGAAAAGAGATAATAGCATATAATATTTTGAGAACTGTACTATCTACTTTTTTTGTAAAAAAAAAAAAATTACAATGCCAGTCATATTCTGAGACATGAAAAAATAAATGTATATATTTGAACTCTAGTTACTTCATATAGCTATGTGCTTTCTTAGATCAGTAACCGCTATGTGCTTTCTTAGATGAGTAATCATTATGTGTAATAAATAATAATATAAATATATTGTATATTTGTCTTAACCTTCACTGCAAATTAATATATATATAGATATATATCTATATACTGTATATAGATATATACATATATAAAAGACCACTGGTTAATGTTCTGTCCACTTTTATGCACTTGAACATACATCACTAGAGGATCTGGTAGACTGCAGCTAAAATTAGCATTTTCCAAATCCCAAAAGTCAGAATGTACATATTTCTAGATTATAAGTAGCTTGAATGAAGATGTATTACTTTTGTAATCAGAGGTTTTAAAACACAGTTTGGTATTCCACAACAGCTTTTAAAGCAGAGGTTCAGGCAGACATAAAGGACATATGTTCACACAGCTAAGCATCAAGACATCCTTCATTTTTTATTTAATATGGTTTGGTATTTTATATTGTTTAATATAACAGTGCAAGCACCTGAATTTGATTTGATATCAGTCGTTTGTAGCCCCTGTAAAGCAAAGCTCAGACTGGGGGAGGGAGAAGCAGCACAAGGAGCCCATCAGTTGTGCTGTAGTACAATGAGCATTACCAATAGGTAGAGAGAGCAGAGTAACAAAATATGAGCTGATCAATTTGCTGTCCCTCCTTTCACAACCTATACGTTTCATCTTACTGCAAGAGAGGAAATCAGATTCCCTGTCCTTACCTGTGTAAATCATAGGACTGGTTGGATAAAAACTAAATTTTTTTGATTGGTAAAATAGCTTCATTTTATGTATTTAATTTGTGTATTTAACTGTTTTCTTGAAGTTCAGCTTTAACCACTTCCAGACCGCCACGCGCTGATATACGTCCTAACTTTGAAGAGGAATAGCGTTGTAATGGCAGCAGCTAGCTGCCATAACCCCGGTATCCTCTTCTTCGGCCGGTGGTCCAGTTTCTGATAATGGTGGTCTCTGCAGCGGATTCACCACAAGATCACTTTTATCGGCGGTGGGAGAGGGGCCCCGCTCCCGCCGCGCTCCCGTGCCCTCCACCGCTTACCGGGGCCGTCGGCAGCGGCAGAGGCAATCAGATCCCTTTCTGGGTATGGAGACCAGTGAGGGGAAGATGGCCCCCACCTGTCTCCATACCATTGCAGGGTGGAGGCAAAGTCAAAACGTCACTTCCGTCCTTAGCTCTTAAAGGGTCTTTTTTTTAATTGTTTTAAATGACAATTTTTTTTTATTGCATTTTAATGTAAATATGAGATCTGAGGTCTTTTTGACCCCAGATCTCATATTTAAGAGGTCCTGCTTTTTCTATTACAAGGGATGCTTACATTCCTTGTAATAGGAATAAAAGTGACACTTTTTTTTTAAAGAACAATGTAAAAATAAAAAATAAAAGGTAAAATAAATAAGAAAAAAAATGTTTTTTTGAAACGCGCCCCATCCCGCCAAGCTTGCGTCCAAAAGCGAACGCTTACTTGAGTAACGCCCGCATATGAAAATGGTGTCCAAACCACACATGTGAGGTATTACCATGATCGGTAGAGTGAGAGCAATAATTCTAGCACTAGACCCCTCTGTAACTGAAAACATGCAACCTGTAGATTTTTTTAAATGTCACCTATAGAGATTTTTTAGGGTAAAAGTCTCCATTCCATTGTCGCCATTCCATGAGCAGGTGCAATTTTGAAGCATACCAATTTACTTGGTGTAACATTATCTTTCACAATACAAAAAAAAAAATTGGGCTAACTTTACTGTTGTCTTATTTTTTAATTCAAAAAAGTGTATTTTTTCCCAAAAAATAATGTTTGGGGGTTCTAAGTAGTTTTCTAGCAAAAAAAAAATGTTTTTAACTTGTAAACATCCTGCAGCTGGTGTTTCCCCCATTAGGCCTCATGCACACTGCTGCTGTTAAACTCACGTTTTTTGTGAGTTTAGGTTTTATTTTTTTTCCTGCCCTTGAACTCCCCTCTATGTTATCCTATGTGTCCATGCACCGATGGACGTTTTTAGCAGTTTAGTAGCAGGGGAGTTTAGAGGATGTTTTCAGAACACCCTAAAATCGCATTGAGGAGAGGGAGAGGAAGATGATCCTTCTCCATATTCTGATTCTAGATAGAACATGGATCACCATAGGATCTTGTAAAACCACAAACTAGAGCTCCATAAATTAGAAGGGACTGTACAATTCCTGTAAATAACACATACTGTACTTGGAATGGTAAAATGTGCAAAGGCTCACCTGGCAGATAGACTTGGCTTACAAGAACAAGACATAACCTTTGCAGTACAGTAGAGGTTTGTCAGGAGGGACAAATTTATTAAATGTGTTTTATATTATATTTTTATTTTTGTGCTTTATATTATAGTAAAACAATGTGCTAAGAAATAATACATACAGTACTTAATTACTTTTTTAATGCTTTTTTTTACTTTTATTTTTTTCATCTTGCAATCCTATGCATGAACACTTTCGGTCCCTGTATATGCTTTTTTTCCCCACTGTATCTATGTCGGAAACTATGGTTGTCACACAGGTTGGACTTCAAACATGTCTGCCCTTATTCCTCCCTGTTTAATAATGGATTGATAGAACTAGTAGTTTAACAAGTATTTTTCATTACAGACAATAAGGATGACTGACAGGTTCCTTTAACCACTTCAGTTCCGGAAGATTTATCCCTCTTTATGACCAGGCCATTTTTGGGATGCAGCACTTGAACTGACAATTGCTCGGTCATGTGACGCTGTACCTAAATAAAATGCATGTCCTTTTTTTCCAACAAATAGAGCTTTCTTTTGGTGGTAGTTGATCACCTCTGCATTTTTTTTGCGCTATAAACAAAACAATATTTTTTACTTTCTGCTAGAAAATATATCCAATAAAAAAAGTGTAAAATCAAATGTATTCATAAATTTAGGCTGCTTCCTGTTCCCGTGGAACGCATGCTTACAGCGGCGAATGCGGAAGTCTCTCTGAATGCCTGTTCACTACCTTGTTCTTGTGAGTAGCGCTGTTATGCGCAATTGATATCCTGTCTCCTCAGTACTTCTCCATAGTGTTTTCTTTATTTTTTATGGGTGATTATGAAATTATGCATCTAGAAGCACTCATCTCATGAACTATGATCCAGAGTCATCTCCCTTGCCTCCATTGAATCACAGCTTATCAGCATATCACATTTTTTGGGGAACCAGTGACACTAATACAGTGATCAGTGTTAAAAATATGCACTGTCACTGTACTAATGACACTGGTTGGGAAGGGGTTAACATCAGGGGTGATCAAAGGGATAACTGTGTTCCTAACCAGTGTTTGTGTACTGTGGGGGAAGTGCGTTTACTAAAGGAAGATATGCATCCTTTAACCTACTTTGCAGGAACACAGGATCCATGCCTTCCCTACAGACAGAACGCAATCTGCCTTGTTTACCGCCGTTCTGCCTCTGTAACGAATGATAAGCAGGTGCTGGCGGACATTGATTCCACGGTACTCACTGATTGGCTCCCGCTGTGCATAATCACAGTGGGAGCGACCTGCCCACAGTGCGCATTTGCGCCTATTACCCGGAAGTGCGAGTAACAGTAAAACTTCTATAGGGTGGTCGTGAAGTGGTTAAAATGGTATTAAACCCAAAAGCAAACTTTTATTGCAGCTTACCATTTCTTAGATGTGGTGGCTGCATTAGTTTTCTTTTTTTTAGGCTTTCTTTTATTTATTATTACCTGGTGATCTGGCCAGTAAAGTCAGCCATACAATGCTTTAAGAAAGTATCCATACCCCTTGAAACTTTCCACACTTTGTCATGTTACAACCAAAAATGTAAATGTATTTTATTGGGATTTTATGCGACAGACCAACACAAAGTTGCACATAATTGGGAAGTGGAAGGAAAGTGATAAATGGTTTTTAAAATGTTTTACAAATATATATGTGAAAAGTGTGGCGTGGATTTGTATTCAGCTCCTCCGAGTCAATACTTTGTAGAACCACCTTTTGCTGCAATTACAGCTGCAAGTCTTTTTGGGGATGTCTCTACAAGCTTTGTACATCTAGAGAGTGACATTTTTGCCCATTCTTCTTTGCAAAATAGCTCAAGCTCTGTCAGATTGGATGGAGAGTATCTGTGAACAGCAATTTTCAAGTCTTGCAACAGATTCTCAATTGGATTCAGGTCTGGACTTTGACTGGGCCATTCTAACGCATGAATATGCTTTGATCTATACCACTGCATTGTAGCTCTGGCTGTATGGTTAGGGTTGTTGTCCTGCTGGAAGGTGAACCTCTGCCCCAGTCTCATTTCTTTTGCAGACTCTTAAAAGGTTTTCTACTAAGATTGCCCTGTATTTGGCTCCATCCATCTTCTCATCAACTCTGACCAGCTTCCCTGTCCCTGCTGTATAAAAAAGCATCCCCACAACATGATGCTGCCACCACCATGCTTCACGGTGGGGATGGTGTGTTCAGGGTGATATGCAGTGTTAGTTTTCCACCACACATAGCGTTTTGCTTTTAGGCCAAAAAGTTCAATTTTGGTCTCATCTGACCAGAGCACCTTCTTACATATGTTTGCTGTGCCCCCCACATGGCTTCTCACAAACCACAAATGGGACTTCTTATGGCTTTCTTTCAACAATGGCTTTCTTCTTTACTTCTTTAACCGCTATGCAAACAAGGCAGACCTTTGTTTTGTCAGTAGGGAAGTTAGTGATCTGTGTTTCTGCTAAGCAGAGTGCCAGTGACAGTTCATATGATTTGATGATGGAAGTCAGCAGAGCTTCCCCTAACTTACTAAGCTCTAGAGCACCTGCACTTGCAAAAGCACACAGTTCATTTTTAGAGAGAAATTGGTCATGGGACTTTGAATGAGGCGTGTCACAAATGAAAAAGTAACATGTAAAAAATGTAAATCGCATAGAGGGGTACATAAGTAAATATAATTATGTTACAAGCTGAAACATTTCATTATCTCAAGGTACAAAATACGATTGGTATAAGAACAGATCCCAAAAAGGCCACTCTAAGCTGACACATGACAAATAACAAATAAAGCTTAAATCATACAGATAAATACATAAAGGGGGTTATTTACAAAAGGCAAATCCACTTTGCACTACACGTGCAAACTACAAGTGCAAAGTGCACTTAAAATTGCACTGAAAGTGCACTTGGAAGTGCAGTCGCTGTAAATCTGAGGGATAGATCTGAAATGAGGGGAAGCTCTGCTGATTTTATCATTCAATCATGTGCAAGATAAAATGCTGTTTTTTATCCTCCTTGCATGTCCCCCTCTGATCTACAGCGACGGCACTTCCAAGTGCTGGCCCAGCCACTGATTAGGGGAAATGTAAGATGTCAGATACAATGCTAGGTTCGGGGCTGAGGCGGGGGCCCCTCACCCAAAGCAATTGCATTGTTACTTTTTCATTTGTGACTCGCCTCATTCAAAGTCCCATGACCAATTTCTCTCTGCGAGTACATGTATTTAGGGATGGAGGTTTGCCACAGTGGCTATGTCAGGTCACACTCTGTTTTTACACAGTCTATTTTCCTTTAGTAAATCAACCTCCTTAGTGTCCGATTTGTCCGCCTCAATGTCACAGTCACGCTATAAGTCGCTGATCGCCACTATTACCAGTAAAAAAAAAAAAAAAAAAAATCCATAAAAATATCCCATAGTTTGTAGATGCTATAACTTTTGCGCAAACAAATCAATATATGCTTATTGGGATTTTATTTACTAAAAATATGTAGCAAAATACATATTAGCCTAAATTAACAAAGAAATTTGTTGGGTTTTTTTTTGGATATATTTTATAGCAAAAAATAAAAATCGCAGAGGTGGTCAAATACCCCCAAAAGAAAGCTCTATTTGTGGGAAAAAGGGACATATCTTTTATTTGGCTACAACTTCGCACAGCCCCACAATTGTCAATTAAAGTAACGCAGTGCCATATCGCAAAAAATGGCCTGGTCATGAATGGGGGTAAACCAGAGCTGAAGTGGTTAAAGTGTGAGCTGGAGTTTGGCTTAAATGTTTGCAGGTATCTTCATCTGCTAGTGCTTCTATCCAAAGGGGTATCTGTTGCTCCTTCACCTAGAGCAGAGGCACCCTAATACAGGAGGTGTGTTACAGGTCAGATAAGCAGGCGACGACAGAGAAAAAAAAACTCAAAAAAGAAAACGAATGCAGCCACCACATTTAAACGAGGAGTAGAGGAATTTTTTTTTTTTGCATAATTATACTATACCTAGGTCTGATGCTTCATCTGTCTCCTGGCGCCTCTGTACTGAGAACCGAGCAATCAAACATCGCCGATCGCTCAGTTTTCAGAGCTCAGTGAGCAGAGAGCTGTAGACTGTAAGTAACAGCTCTCTGCTCTTCCCTCTCCCCGCTCATTGGAGCGCTGGGCTGTGGAGGGGGTGGAGCAGCCGGCTCAAGCTCTCAGCAACTCATTGAGAGGCTCAGACCAGTATCAGTCCAGGTACCTGGTGAATCCAGAATCCCATTGTTATGATGATGCAGTGGCTGGACTGATTTTTATAATGTCAGCAGAGAGCAGACTTCAATCCGTTCTCTGCTGAAAATGGATCACAGGAGTGCAAAATGAACTGCACTCCTGTGATCCATAGGAGAAGTCCAGCCAAACAAGCATTGGCTTAACTTCTACTTTAAGGATTGGTAAGCAGCAATATATTATATATATTTTGGTTTTAGGTTTACTATTGCTTTCAAGCAGATCTAAGCAAATTGCAGCTCCTGGGCCACATCTGAACCTTTGGTTGTCCCTATCTGGCCCCCGATGCCTGCACTTTCTGGGCCTGTCAGCTCTCTCACTGCTTTTACCAGCCTGCACTATGCCAACATTGTGACCAGCAGATCAGCAGAGGGCATTTCTTCATTACTGCTTCTAATAATGGTGAGTGTGCACACTATTTCATAAGCCTATTATCAGAGGCGGCTCTCTAATTAGGCAAATTAGGCGGTCGCCTTAGGCCTCACACTCCCAGGGGCCTCGCGGCCGCCTAATTTGCCTGACGTAGGTGGGAGTTGGAGGGCATGTCCTCCAGTCAGTGTCCCCAGGGCCGTCTCTCTGCCTGTTACTACTTTTACCCCTGCCAGGGGCGGACTGTTCACTGCAGCACTGTCGGAGGTGAAATCCCAGGGTCAGTGGGTGGCTTCAAGTACTCCCCTCCCCGACTCCTCTCCTTCTGGCAGGCTCTATGGATCTCCTGCCATGTGCAGAGCCTGGATAATGCCAGCAGCGGCCGAGCAGCTCTCACTCTGCTCCACTCTCTGGGATGAACATCTGTAATGGAGGACCTGCCACTGCCAGACCAGGCACCTGGCGATCATTGGGGAGACTGTCCATCACCAGAGCTTCCAGGTACAGAATGATGACGGTCCTGCCCGATACTGACACATCCCGTGACGTCACCCCTGACGGAGGGGGCTCTGATAATCACTGCTGCCAGCCGCCCCACACACAGCCCTAATGATATGTATGCCATCTGGCATATGATGGCACCTACTGACCCCCTGTCATCACCATTATCCTCCTAATTAGGGATGAGCCGAACACCCCCCAGTTGATTTCACAGTAGAACATGTGAACAGGCAAAAAATTTGTTCCAACACGCGAACACTGTTAAAGTCTATAGGACACGAACATGAATGATCAAACGTGCTAATTTTAAAGGCTTATATGCAAGTTATTGTCATAAAAAAATATTTGGGGACCTAGGTCCTGCCCTAGGGGACATGTATCAAAAAAAAGTTTTAAAAACGCCCGTTTGTTCGGGAGCAGTGATTTTAATAATGCTTAAAGTAAAACAATAAAAGTAAAATATTCCTTTAAATTTCGTACCTGGGGGGTGTCTATAGTATAACACCAAGACTGGTGTTCAAAGTATCCCTGCCCCCCTTTACTTTGTGTACCACCACTGTGCCCAGGAATATGGTATTTCCAAACAGAAGATCTAAAGCTGCCACCTTAAATATTGAGATATATATATATATATATATATATATATATATATATGGTGTTTTTTCTGTGACATATAATTAACCTAAACAGTGATGAAAAAAGAAGAAAAAGAAAAAAACAGTGGCGCTATCCTAGACAAATTCATATTTCACCCTTATGCCCCGTACACACGGTCGGATTTTCTGATGGAAAATGTCCGATCGGAGCGTGTTGTCGAACATTCCGACCATGTGTGGGCTCCATCGGACATTTTCCATCGTATTTTCCGACACACAAAGTTTGAGAGCAGTTTGAGAGCAGGCTATAAAATTTTCCAACAACAAAATCCAAACGCATCAATTCCGACCGTGTGTGGCCATTTCCGACGCACAAAGTGCCACGCATGCTCAGAAGAAATTCCGAGACAGAACAGCTCGGTCTGGTAAAGTTAGCGTTCGCAATGGATACAGCACTTTCGTCACGGTGCAATGTAAAAAATGGTTAAATACAGCGCACTCTCTTCTTCTTTATAATGTGAGAAGAATGAAGTCGTTTTCTCACAAACTTCTTTCTTTATTATTTATCGGGATTCCCTCAATATATTTTGATTTGTCACATCTGACCAAATTATTTTTGGGTTGTTTTATTTTATTTTTTTTGTTTTGTTTAAAGGCAGAATTTTTTTTTTTTTTTAGGTTTGTATTTTTTCAAGGCTGATCTTTGTTTTATTTTATTTTTAGTTTTACTCCAGAATATTTTTGTGTGTGTTTTGTGTGTCAAGTTACCACAACACCATTATTATCTTGTATTATTTAATCTCAAGGAGATTGTTTGGTGTTGGTGTCCCTTGTTAATTTCACATTGTACTTTAGAAATATACCTGAATCCTCACAAACTGTCCTTTTGAAGGAAAAAACACATAGGCAAGTATAATTGAAACAAAAATTCCTTTATTAAGGGCTCAGAACCAAACAAAGAGGGATGCAATGCTGGAGAAACAGCAAAAATTGGCGAAGCCTTGGACCCCCAGGGCAGACATCAATTATTTAACATCAAAATTGGTGGCCTGAGAAGTCCATATCTAAGGGAGTGCAGTCTGGTCCAGAAGTCCCCGAGATCCGGAAAGCAGCAGATGACATCTGTGTCCCCAGGCTGTGGCCATACAAGAGGCTGCATCTTTTGCCAGACCAGACTGGACCCAGGGTCATCACTTTCTGGTCTTCTTTCCACGCTTCCTTCCTGGCTGTGGCTCTGCTGTTGGAGATGTGGCAGGAGGAGGAGTAGGACCTGGAGGAGGAGGAGGACTAGTAGGACCTGGAGGAGGAGGAGGACTAGTAGGACCTGGAGGAGGAGGAGGAGTAGTAGTAGGACCTGGAGGAGGAGGAGGACCATGTGTGAGGTCACAAATGTGGGTAGCAGATGTTATTTGGCCCCTCAACCCCTTATTGAGAGCTTCCAAAATTAATGACTCACACAGTAGTCGTTGGCCCTCCTCCATCCGCTGCATTTTGCAGGCAATTATGCCAGCAAAGTCCTCCTCCACAGTGTGGGGGGATCTCAGGGCCTCTGTAGCCTTCCAGGGTACTCCTCTTCTTCCTACCACTCTGTCTTTGCGGGTGTAGGGGAGGGACCTGGATATCAGGCAGCCTGCTCGGACCGGCCACCTCCTGGCTGTGACTTCCCTGTGTATCAAAAAGGGACATGGTTTTATTAGTTGTATCATCAATCATAAATTAGTACTCCAAACTAACATCTAGTTAACATCATTGATTGGACAAGCAGAAATATTTAGAGAGATGCTATACCTGGCTCAAGCTGGGCTCCTCCACATGTTTCTGCATGGAAGGCCCAGGTTGGGCGTCAGAAGCCTCAGCTGGGGGGAAGGAAGCATGGAAGGAAGACTGGAGAGTGATGACCTGGGTTCAGTCTGACCTGCCAGAAAATGCAGCCTGTCATAGTACCACAGCCTGGGGACATAGATGTCATCTGCTGCTCCGGATCTCTGGGAATCCTGGACCTTCTTGTGCTCCCTTAGATAAGTGCTCCTCAGGCCACCAATTAGGATCTTCAAATAGGTCATGTCTGCCCTGGGGATCACCATCTTCACAAATTCCAGCAATTGATCCAGTGCTGCCTTCCTCTTTGTTTGGTTCTTATAATGTGGGTGGTTTATCTCCCATAGACAAGGCAGCTCTCTGAACATATCTATGAAGATTGCCATAAAGTCGGTATCTTTCAAGATATCCATTTTCACTGCAAGACACAACACAAGACAAACACTAATGTCAGGCAAAACTCTCCTAATCTTGTTACAATATAGGCCTCAATCTAGAAGCAGTATAGGCCCAAGTTTGGCTCTTACCTTCGTTATCACGATCGGCACCTCCGATACTCCTTCCTCCGCTCACAGATCGTACGTACTACGCACGCATGTTACGCTTTATACACACTGTGCATGCATGTAACTCCGCCCGCCCCTGACGTTCTTTCTAGTCTATTCCCCACCCCTTTTCGTTTGGCGCAGTGGGGGAAGAGCACATGGCAGAGACACAACAGGTGCATGCTAATTATAGCAACGAGGAAGAGGGGGAGGAAAGCCCGGAGCCGGAAACGTCTGGATCCAGAAGGAGACGATTTAAGGCCTCAAATATGTCCTTTGGGAAGATGTTGGAGATGGTCAACATCCTGAAGAAGGCCGACTATGACGGGAAGTATGGACCTTACCCCAACCCCAATGTCAGAAAGGCCAAGATCATGGCAAAAGTGGTCAAGAGTCTGCACTGGAATTTCGGGGTACGACGATCGAAAGATCAGCTCAGGAAGCGGTGGTCGGACCTGAAATTACTAGAACACGAGCAGTACAGAAAGATCCGAAGAGTGCTGCAAAAAAGTAAGTAGTTGTGCTGTGTTCCTATTCTTTTTGTCTTTATTACGTTCGTGCTGCTCCATGTGCTTTTCTTAAGTGTTGTACAGTTTAAAATGGCAACTTTGCTGTTCATGGGCACATTATTCGTTCGTATCAAACATTTTTCTTTCGGCCTATAAAACACCATTGTTTTGGCCATATGCATTTGCCCACATTTTTTAGGGCCTACTTGTATGAAAATAATTTGGTTGTGTAGATGGGTTTGTTACTAGAATGAAATGCAAACTAGATTCTGTGTAAGGAGAGGACACTCAGCAGCAGTCTTCACATCTGGACGCTGGAGCACTAGTGTGGGACACCAGAACAACCTTTTTATTAGGGGGCCCACACAGGTGCTCCAGTGTATACTATAGGGGTGTCTCCATCTGTGAAGCTTGTACAAGACAGGTAAGTATTCAAGCTTGACAAAGGACACAAAAAATTCTACATCTTGGAACTCTGCCAAAATAGACAATTGTACCCCACTTCCAAGCAATGTTTCATATTTATAATTCTGCCATCAAATATCTGTGTGCTAATTATACCCTTTTTTTTCACATAGGGGAGAAAAGACTCGGAGGACACCCCTCATCTGAGGAGACCAGAGACCCCCCACCTCTGGAAGAAGGGGAAATCCCCCAAACACAAGCAGAGCAGGAGGAGGAAGAAGACATGGTGGAACTAGTCACCACAACAGGTGAGTGTCTGCGACCACAGGCTCAGGTAAGAGATGGATGCCGGCATATTTATAATACATGTTTTTTTTTAGTTTCTCTTTTTAGGTGATCGTGATGTTGTGGATCCAGGGCATTTCACCTCGGAAAGTGCACAGATCCTGATCGGGGAGATCATGGGGTGTAATTTAGCACTGGAAAACCTCAAGTGGAAGGAAACTGTGGAGGAAAAAAAATAAAAATGAGTCTTTTTGCACATTAAAACATTGAAAGCAGATTAGACACAAACATTCTTGGCCAACATCAAGATAACATTTATTAAGGGGAATTTTACAACACCAAAGTATAAGGTACACCTATCATATCCCCCCCCCTCTCCTGGGCCATTTCTAACATTATGGGGGGGGGGGACTCTTGGACAGGTAACCCTCTCCACTTCAATGAGAGATGAATGCCTAAATAATGTGTATTACTTTGAACAGCCCCTCCTTAGTTACACTATTGGCAGCCCACTGGACAGGTAAGAAGTGTCATAATACAAAGATATAAATACACATTGTACACATTTGAGCACATTTGGACATTCTGCTATTACCTATCAAGATAATAATAGGATACAAAAACTTTAAACATTAAACATTAACATTTGAAAGTATACAGGCAGGCCCTTACACTACATGCTTTGGGGAATTCATCCATACATCTGGCCACAAAAGAGATGGGCGTAGTGTGTATGGGTTTGGCAAAGTCAGCAGATAGATGATTGAGGATAGATAGAGAATTGTTATCAGCTGACTTAGCAGTTGGGGGGAGGGAGGGTTAAAAATGATTTGGGGACACCCAAAAAAAAGCCTCTGGCACTCTGCCTCTGTCCCACCATGCTGGGGAGGTAAGTGAAGGCAAATATGTATGAAGGACAACAAAAATAATTACATAAAAATCCAGCATGCATGAGGACAAAGGGGACATTCACAGCATATTACAATCATGGTAATTAAGGAATGAGGAAAGAAATACAATATATTATCAAACATTATATACAATAAAATGTGATATTAAAGGATAAAAATCTTATCTTAATATACTCCTTCTGCAGGACCTGGATGATGACAGAACAGGTCTCTGGGATAATGATCCCCAGAGCCTGGGGGGAGATGCCTGTCGAGAACTTGAGGTCCTGCAGGCTTCTCCCCATCGCCAAGTACCGCAGGGTGGCAATGAGCCTCTGCTCCGGAGTGATGGCTTGCCTCATGCAGGTATCCTGCCTGCTGATATAGGGGGTCAGCGAAGCCAACAAACGGTGAAATACGGGGTCTGTCATCCGGAGAAAGTTCCTGAAATCATCAGGATTATT
The DNA here is from genome assembly GCF_042186555.1 of Aquarana catesbeiana. Lineage (NCBI taxonomy): Eukaryota > Metazoa > Chordata > Amphibia > Anura > Ranidae > Aquarana > Aquarana catesbeiana. Next base: position 184,253,007 of record NC_133330.1, on the reverse strand, counting down.
CTCACGGATCTCACGGAGCAAAGGCATATGACAGAACTGGTCACGCTGAAGCAACCAATTCTTGGTCCATGAACTCCTCCCCACCCTGTTCATGGACTGGACTTGTGTCAAGGTCAGGACCCCAACACCAAGCCCCCGCACAGCACGAACTCTACAAGGAGTACGTATACGCAACATGGCTAGAAAACGGTCAGCTGCTCAGAACGACGTAACAGAACACACTGAAGAACAGCAAGGCCTGTGAAGAGCGACCTGAAAAACAGCAACGAACGAACAAGAACACAATGACTAATGAAAGTCACGCGTAGCTTGCTTGCACGCACTGAAGAGCAGATACAAACCCACAAGCACAAACTGAACAGCAGAAAACGATCTGAAAACCACGAGTCTGAAAAAGCGCGAATCGTCTCTCACCAAACTTTTACTAACACGAGATTAGCAAAAGAAACCCCAAAGGGTGCCGCGCTTGGTTCTGAACTGGCCTTTTCTAGTCTCGTCGTACGTGGTTGACGTCACCGCGTTCTTGGCGATCAGAAATTCCGACAACTTTGTGCGACTGTGTGTATGCAAAACAAGTTTGAGCCAACATCCTTCAGAAAAAATCCTAGGATTTTGTTGTCGGAATGTCCGATCAATGTCCGACCGTGTGTACGGGGAATTTGAGTGATATTGTAAATAAATGAAAATTCAAATACACATTGTAACCACCAAGTGACAAGTGAAAAATATATGCAGAAAATGCACAACGAATAATTACATTGCAGCTAAATGTATGAAAAGATCCTAAATAAAAGTTTTTATAATGGTGATGTCTTCTTAGTAACCTCCTCCACACCAGAGTGCTGAGTGAGCCCACTCCCTAAAGAAATTCACTCACCGACTCCAATTGCCTACACTCTCGTGTAAGGCTTAAATGCTTTTATACCCCAACAGGAAGGGTCACAGCGGCAAACCAAATATCCAAAATTGTGTGCAAGAATCGTTCCACATGTAAATGAAAATAGTGCTCCAATAGTGTAAATCGTATAACCAGTTTATTCAAAAACACACACTCTTCAATGTTTAAACTCACACTTTCCAAATTCAAAATAGCAGAGTAAAGCTTCCACAGCAAACTGAACTCCAAAGCACAGCACAGCAAACAGTAGGATACCACAGTGAAGGGTTTCGGTCACAGCGGACCCGAGGTATGCAGGCATCAGATCTCTTCTCTCACCTACTCCTCGATGGCTGGCCGCTCTGACAGATCTGTCTAGGATAGCGCCACTTTTTTTTTCTTTTTCTTCTTTTTTCATCACTGTTTAGGTTAATTATACGTCACAGAAAAAAACACCATATATATAGGTGTCTATAGTATGCCTGTAAAGTGGCGCATGTTTCCCATGTTTACAACAATCCCTGCACAAAATGACATTTCTAAAGGAAAAAAAAAGTCATTTAAAAGTACTCACGGCTCTAATGAATTGTCAGTCCCGGCAATACACATAAAAGTCATTGAAAAAAACGGCATGGGATTCCTCCACAGTCAATTACCAGGCCCTTTGGATCTGGTATGAATATTAAGGGGAACCCCGAACAAAAATTTAAAAAAGAAAAAAAAAGTGGACGTCCCCCCAAATTCCATACCAGGCCCTTCAGGTCTGGTATGGATTTTAAGGGGAACCCCGTGCCAAAATGTAAAAAAAAATGGCGTGGGGTCCCCCAAAAATCCATACCAGACCCTTATCGGATCACGCAACCTGGCAGGCCGTAGGAAAAGAGGGGGGACAAGAGAGCACCCCCCCTTGAACCGTACCAGGCCACATGCCCTCAACATGGGGAGGGTGCTCTGGGGTAGCCCCATGACGCGTCTTTGCAGGTGACAGTTCTTTTATAACTGAGGGCAGGGCCACACGGTAACATCCCCGGGTGACCTCACCCCCTCTGACGCACGGGGACATCCCTATGGCTTTCCCGTAGCGTCAGAGGGGGGCAGGGTCATCTGGTTACGTCACCGGGTGGCCCCGCCCCTCTGACGCTATGTGGCCCCGCCCTAAGTTATAAAAGAACTGTCACCTGAGAGGATGGTCATTACAATGGGTGCCTCTCATGGAGGCAGATCGGTGGTGGTGTGCGTTTTTTTTTTTTGGTCCGTCGGCAGAGAAGAATTTTTTAATAAAGGACTTGTCCCAACCAGTGTCATGTAATTTTTACCATTTTCACACTTTTTTTGTGAAATGGTAGGGGTACATTTGTACTCCGTTACCATTTCACACAGGGGGGAGGCCGGGATCTGGGGGTCCCCTTGTTAAAGGGGGCTTCCAGATTCCTATAAGCCCCCCGCCCGCAGACCCCCACAACCCTTACCCAGTGGGGACAAGGTGCTTTTGGGGGCTACCCCAAAGCACCCTTCACATGTTGAAGGCATGTGGCCTGGTACGGTTTAGGAGGGGAGGCGTTCTCTCGTCCCCCCCTCTTTTCCTGCAGCCTGCCAGGTTGCGTACCTTGATAAGGGTCTGGTATGGATTTTCAGGGGGATCCCCACGTCATTTTTTTAAAATTTTGGCATGGGGTTCCCCTTAAAATCCATACCAGACCTAAAGGGTCTGGTATGGATTTTGAGGGGGACCCCACACCATTTTTTTTATTTTGGTGCGGGGTTCCCCTTAATATCCATACCAGACCTGAAGGACCTGGTATGGAATTTGGGGGGACCCCCACGCAATTTTTTTTTTCAAATTTTGGTTCAGGGGTTCCCCTTAATATTCATACCAGACTCAAAGGAGCTGGTGATGGACTGTGGGGGAATCCCATGCCATTTTTTTCAATGACTTTTATGTGTATTGCTGGGACTGACAATTCATTATAACCGCGAGTACTTTTAAATGACTTTTTTTCCTTTAGAAATGTCATTTTGTGCAGGGACTGTTGTAAACACGGGAAACATGCGCCACTTTACAGGCATACTATAGACACCCCCCAGGTATGAAATTTAAAGGAATATTTCACTTTTATTGTTTTACTTTAAGCATTATTAAAATCACTGCTCCCGAAAAAACCTCCGTTTTTAAAACTTTTTTTTCCATTGATACATGTCCCCTGGGGCAGGACCCAGGTCCCCAAACACTTTTTATGACAATACAATGCATATAAGCCTTTAAAATTAGTACTTTTGATTTCTCCCATAGACTTTTAAAAGGGTGTTCTGCAGCTTTCGAATTTGCCGCGAACACCCCAAATTGTTCGCTATTCAGCGAACAGGCAAACACCCAATGTACGAGTTGAACTTACGTTCGACTAGAACATCGGGCTCTTCCCTACTCCTAATCATCTCCCTATGCCTGACATCCCACCACCCCACCCCCTGTTATCTTCATCCCCCTGCACCCGTCTGCCAGCTTCCCACCACCCCACCCCCCGTCATCTTCATCTACCTGCACCCGTCTGACAGCCTCCCACCACCCCATCCCTGTCATCTTCATCCCCCTGCACTCATCTGCCAGCTTCACACCACCCCACCCCCTGTTATCTTCATCCCCCTGCACCCGTCTGCTAGCCTCCCACCACCCCACCCTCTGTCATCTTCATCCCCCTGCACCCGTCTGCCAGCCTCCCACCACCCCATCCCCTGTCATCTTCATCCCCCTGCACCCATCTGCCAGCCTCCCACCACCCCACCCCCCTGTCATATTCATACCCCTGCACCTGTCTGCCAACCTCCCACCACCCCACCCCCTCTCATCTTCATCCCACTGCTCCCATCTGCCAGCCTCCCACCACCCCATCCCTGTCATCTTCATGCCCCTGCACCCATCTGCCAGCCTCCCACCACCCCATCCCCTGTCATTTTCATCCCCCTGCACCCATCTCCCAGACTCCCACCACTCCACCCTCTGTCATCTTCATCCCCCTTCACCCATCTGCCAGCTTCCACCACCCCACCCCCTGTCATCTTCATCCCGCTGCACCCGTCTGCCAGCCTCCCACCACCCCATTCCCTGTCATTTTTATCCCCCTACACCCATTTGTCAGCCGCCCACCACCTCATCCCCTGTCATTCTCATCCCCCTGCACCCATCTGCCAGCCTCCCACCACCCCACCCCCTGTCATTTTTATCCCCCTGCACCCGTAATTGTAAGAGTAATTGGTTAGAGAAAATTCTAGAAACTGTGAATTTAGGATTTAAGGCTCTTAATATATGCAATTTATATAGTTATTTTTTTATCGCTTGAATTATTTTTCATATTTTGGGCGTGAGTGGGGCCTCATGTCTAAGATTTGCCTAATGCCTCACAAAGCCTAGAGCCACCTCTGCCTATTATTACCTATTATTCCTAGCGCCACACCCAATTACATAGAGATTTAATACACAAAAAATGATTGGTTAAACCTACAAGTAATTTTTTTTCACCACTACTGTTCCTTTATACTGGCTTTTGAAATGCAACAATTTATAAACCGGATTAAAGGTTTAGCATTGTAAAACAGATAGATAGATAGATAGATAGATAGATAGATAGATAGATAGATAGATAGATAGATAGATAGATAGATAGATAGATAGATAGATAGATAGATAGATAGATAGATAGATAGATAGATAGATAATGCAGCTAATACATTTAAACTGGTCTATACATCAGTCCAATGTAAGGGAAAAATGAAGAGGAAAGAGGGACTTTGTTCCAAGAATGGAACAGTTCCTTCAAATCAGTTGGGAGCTACTGTATGTAAGGCTAGGCTCACTTCTCTCATTTTGCAAATGTCCTCTTCTTGCTGGGACCTTAAGGGCGACCAATACAACCAAAACCACCATTATTTTTTTCATGTTAAAATAATCTCATACTAACTTTATTATTTAGTATTCCTTCAAACAAATTTTCATGTTCAACCATAATCAAATAATAAAATATAACAAAAAACTCCCCTGTGTTAAACAAACTAAGACCTCTTTCACACTGAAGGCGCTTTACAGGCATTTTAGCGCTATAAATAGCACCTGTAAAGCCTGTAAACTGCTTCCCCGGTCACCCAGTGTAAAAGCCTGAGTGCACTTGCAGGACAGAAAAAAAAGTCCTGCAAGCAGTGTCCTTGGAGCGCTGCGGTAGCAGTGTATACACTCACCTAAACTACCCCTGCCAATGAAATCAATGGGCAGTGCTGCCGAAGCGCCTGCAAAGCGAATCGGCAGCAGCGCTTTTCGGGCATTTTTAACCTCTTGTTAACCCCTTCTTTGGGGTTAAAAGCTTCCCGCTCCCGCCCGCACAGTGTCGGTAAAGCGTCACTAAATCAAGCAACGCTTTACTGCTGGCGTGGGCGGTCTTCAGTGTGAAAGGGGTAAAAATGGTAAATCTTAAATATTTCCCTTTTCTCTATGATGGAAGTTGGGTTACCAACTTGGCGGTTCTGTGTACAATGACAATGTTTCCAACAGTGGTCTAAGCTTATGGCATTCTTGGTGGATATCTTGACCTACTAAGATAGCATGCTATGTAAGTTTTTATTTTTTTACTGTAATTACAAAGGTTTTTGATTGGGAAGTGTAGAAAATAATTATGTAACAATTCTGAATTCTTAAAAAGGCTGTTTATGTTGCAGAGTGGTACTATATATTCCTGAAGAAGATACAAATTGACCTGTTGGCACTTTGGATATCTCCTGCTCACAAACCATCAATAATCCAAAGCCATGCGGCTATAGGGTTTGACAAGCGAATACCTGGGAATACCACTTTGTATTATGCAACTGTATACTGTATATGTTACATGTGATATATTTTGTCTAAAGTTCATTGAATCCCATATTTATTTATGGTTTAATTATGGTTGAACATTGAAAATTTGTTTGCAAGAATACTAAATAATAATGTCTTTATGAGATTTTTCTTAACATGAAAAAAAAAGATTGCAATATGGTATCTAATGCTTTATTTCTTACAACACAACGCAAAGCAGCGCGAAAATGTGAACGGCCTCATTGGAATCAATGTATTTTCATGAGCTGAAAAACGCACATAAAATTGCACAGTTGTGAAACAGGACTAAGTGTTTTTAAACCCGGCACATTCATACATGCAGAGAGGAGATTCTGAGTTTGGTATCCATTCAACTTTTCAATATATTAACATAAAGTATGTGGTGGGCAGAAATGATTAGTAAACCAATTTGAAATTCAGGAAAATCAGCACATTGTACATGTTCTGCCCCGTTTCTGCAACATTTCTAAATCTCACTTGACAACTTTCTGACCCTGCTAATGCTTTGTGGTTACTTCCTCTTTGAAGTGTTTGTTTCCTCTGTGTTTGTGCTTTGTTTTCTGTTGTTGCTGATTTAATCCCTTTGTATCTTTTTAATCTTCTGCAATCCATGTTCAGTCTTGTCTTCAATTGCATGTTCCATGTGAGATTTGTCTGAGCTGGCATTTTTTAAATTGTGCCTCAGTCTTGTGCTTTCTGCAAGTTTATATGTACCAGGGGTCTCTGAACTTTTCAGTATTTTACAAATATGTGTGGGCCTAAAACAACCAGTTGTATAAATTAACAAATAAAGGGGGCGTGGCTTGGCGCGCGACTTGGATGGTAGCACATTGATGGAGCTCCGGCGCTTACACAGCCTTTTTGTCTGACAACCGATTTTCCACCCGCAAATGCCAGGCAAAAGGCTATACAACACCCCTCACTCTCGTTCCCGCCACGGACCCGCAGCCTCTTCAGCCCGGAACATCTCGGATTTGTTTAAATCCCAACCCGTGGCCCACAACAGCGTGGCCAGCTCCAAGATGGCAGCAGCTCACCAAGAGGAGGACTTCAGCTCCCGAGGAGACAGGTAGGAGCTTTGACAAACTCCTGACCTATGCTGACATGTTAGGCTTTACAGCAGACATTAAGTCCACCTTTTCAGCAGCCATCACAGACTTAAAAACAAACCTCATGGTACTCACTGAGAAGCTGGCCTCTGCAGAGAATGCAGGAAAGCAGAGAGACAAGGCTATCCACAGGTTGGAGAAGGTCACTGTCTCAGAATCCCAGCACTTCATTGACATGTATAGGCACCTGGAGATTCTCGACAACAGAGGCAGGAGGAACAACATTAGAGTGAGGGTATTACCAGAAACTGTAGAGAATGATCAAATAGTTGCAGCTTTACAAAGAGTTTTCAATAGCCTGTTAGAGAGACAGGAGTATATGGAGATAGAATTTGTTTAGACCCACTGGGCTCTAAGACCACGGGGATCAGACTCTGCCCCCACCAAGAGATATAATCTGCTGTTTACATAACTTTGCACACAAGGAAGATATAATGTGCAAAGCCAGGAGAAATGACCGTATCATTTTTAACAGAGAAACTATCATGTTGTTTCAAGATCTCTCTCAAATCACATTAAAAACCGCAGAGCGCTGCAACCTTTATTAGAAAATCTGAGAGAAAAGGATCTGAAATGTGCCTGGCGATTTCCATTTGCTCTTACTGTTGCTGCTAATGGCCATCAACGTATTTTGTGCACCCCAGCAGATATGCCAGATTTCTGTAATGCGCTGAATTTGGGCCTAGTGGATCTCCTGGATTGGTACCCCAAACTTACACTGCTTTCTTTAGATAGAAGTCCACCCCGGTCTCCATTCTCCTCGCCAGAAAAGAGGATCTCCACGAGAATGAAACATAATCACAGCGGAGCCTCTAAAGCTGACACTCCCAAATCTGCAGCAGCGTGAGATAAGGAGGAGGGGTAATGGGTGGAATTAGACTTCCAAGTTTGCTCTCGCTCCACTCTTTGTTCCATGTTTGCACGATTCTTCAGTTTTTATACTGCAGCATTGAATTGCTGACTGACTTCCATATTACCTTTACTGGTCCCGCATACCACCCCTACACTGGGGCCCTATTGAAAGTGACTATGGGATCCCTCGCTGTAGCCTAAGACTTCACCTATTTATAGCAGATGTCCCTACCCTATGGTACAGAAAATATAGTTGTTAACCACGGTTTCAATAGAACTGAGTATATGGTCTGGTTCAGTTATTTTCATGGTACAGTTATTTAACCGCTGCAGGCACTTAAACTAAAAAAGCCTTACTGCTGGCCTACCTCGTGACATATTCAGGAGACAGGCTGGGTTGCTCCCGTGTCGCTTGTTGGATCTACACCCTGTAGGTGTGGGTTGGTGATGGTGGTTGTAAACTACCCATGGTAAGCTTGTAGTTTTTGGCCCTTTGCTCATTTATGAGCAACTCTTTCAACATATCGTTGGGTCAATTTAGTAACACCTTCTTACTGTTGCCCTTAAGGCTGTGTGTATTGTTATTGTGTGACTTAATTTTATAGGAATACTATTCACTACTATAAGGAATATTGTTGGTAACTATCTACTCATCAAGTTGCCGCCTCCCTTCTCCCCCACAAAGTGACCCTGAACGTACAATGTTTGGGTTCAGGGTACGCTAACTTTAAACTTTTAGGATAATGTTCGATCCAAAGGAGGATTTCTAGCTCTCCCTCTCTCCTGCTTCAATGTACTTCTTTTTCTAACATATTTGTGTCTCTGATTCACCATAGTGTTTTCATACCAGTACTTATTGCATTTATTGGATAATTACTAGCAAGTGTCAGTTTGTTTCATATAGTCTACGTCAGTGCTTTTCCTCCTGAGTCTCCCAGATGGCATACTCTTCCTTAGGGCATGGCCCTACAGTGATCTCACATAACGTAAGAGAACTGAATGTTCCCGAGAAGTGCTCCACACTCCTTAGGGAGAAAGGCAGAATGCATTTTGTGTTTTAAAACCCACCATGTGCCTAGACTTACCGATTCAGTCTTCATTAGGGCATTTCATGCAACTGATTGATACCTCCACCAGTAAGACATGCATCTTCTACCAAGTTCTCAAAAAACTCAAATCTCTCCTACAATCTCTCCATTTGATAGACTTGTGGCGTGTTCTCAATCCTGACTGGCGTGTAATTTTACGCTCTACTCTCCCTGGCATGACAGGTACGCATGCCTAGACTAACTCTTTATCACTTAGAGATAACTACCTGTGCTCATAGATGCCCACATAGGTATTCAATTGATCTGGGATCACTAGCCAGTCTCCTTGACACTAGACTCGATGAATACTCCTCCTAAGTCCCAAACTTGGAGACTTAACTCTGCTTTACTAACTGACCCTTCCCTACTGCCTAAATTCACCCCCTCACTTATGGACTTTTTTTTAACCATAACAACATGCCAGACACAGTGATCCCTTGATGATGTGGGAGGTTCATAAATGCACTCTTAGGGGTGAATTGATTAGGATGGGTGCCCAACGCAGAAGGGAGCCGGAGAGAGAAATAAAACTTCTCACTGACCGCATCAAAGGTCTAAAAACATTGCGTAAAAAATCTTTGTCCGTCCATACAGCTAAAGAGCTCTTGGAAACTAGGAAGACATTGCAACAGACCATGGAAACTAGAATGAAACGATTCCTGTTCTTCAAAAAGAAAATATATTATGAATCCAGTGATAAAACAGGTAGACATTTAGCTAGGGCCTAATGGCACCAAAGATGTTACCACTGAGGAGATTTCAAAAAACTTCCATAGCTTTTACACAAACCTTTACAATTTACCGCCACAACACAGACAACCAGACATGATTGGAGATAGGACACAGATTATCCAAGACTATCTGGACAAGAGAGGTCTCCCTGTTCTAGGTGACCTAGATTTTGGAAGGCCAGATTGAAACTTCAGAAATTAGACATTCCATTAAATACTTGAAATCAGGTAAAAGTCCAGGCCCTGATGGATTTACCTCCATCTGCATAAATTCAAACCAAAAAAAGATACTGCGCTATCCCTAGATTTGATCAATAAAGATAAATGTGTATATTGTGAACAAAAGTTGATTAATGCTGCTGCAACCATAAATGTGAGACAACCTCCACTTATTAACACTGTATATAAAAAAGGCTGCACTGCTACTAGTGAGTGAGTGCAAAAGTAAATCACTTAAATAACCACAACTAATGCACCCATATGTGATGAATGAACAGTGAAGAAAGAATCAAATTTGAAATTAAAATATTACCAAAAATTCCAACATAACTCCCATAAATTAAACATAAAAAATTGAGCATGAGAGGTCAGATTCAAAACTGGATGGAGTAAGCAAAGTCCATAAAAAGAGTTCCTTGCTGGAAAAGTCTTTCAAAACAAGAAATACACCAGTCATCCAAACGATGTGAGGCATGCAGTACTGTCACCCTGAGGAGCGTGATGACAGGAAAGTTCCTCCACCTCAAAACCAACTGCCCCTTACCAGATCGATTGATCTCTTGTTAGGGAGATCATGTGAGCATGTGGCTGTGTCCCCCAGCCACAGGGTCTCTGCTGGGAATTAATCTCAAAGGGTCACCACTCAGGGGGTCCTCTAGAAGGTGCATGAGCGCTCAGTCCCCATGGATATAAATAAGAGAGAAAGCTCCATAGCGTAACACAATTTTCTAGTTTAATAAAAAATTAAGAAACACACTTACAAATTGGTCGTTTCAATTCGCGTATTAAAATCACAAGCCGGCCGGCTCAAAGCTGCTGCCCGTTGCTTCCGGGATCAGCGATGGATGGTGGTGACGTCAGCACGTCGCTCCTCCCTCTATTACAAAACTTTTGTAAACATCATAACAGACCCACTTGCAAAAGCCTTGAACTCTTTGTCCCAACCTAGGGGGGTTACTCCAGACTTTCTTTCAGCCTTCATAACAGTCATCCCAAAACCTGATAAGGATCCATCAGAATGTACAAGCTACCATCCTATATCTCTACTAAACTTAGATGTTAAGTTATTTGCAAAGATACTTTCCCACAGACTGAGACCTTTCGTGCAGGAGCATATCGGCTCAGAACAAGTGGATTTTATGCCCGGTAGAGAGGCTAAAGACAACATGACCAAATCCCCTCTTTTAATTCAGGCAGCACGTGCACTAAATATTAAGGGCCTTCTTCTGTCCACGGATGCAGAGAAGACCTTTGATCGTGTATCCTGGGATTTCATGATGGCTGTTTGTAGACATGTAGGATTGGGTTTTCATATGCTGGCTTGGATCTCGGCTCTCTACCAAATCCGTTGGCGATTAAAAATTAACTGTGCTCCTTCTGAGAAAGTCTATATAACAAATGGAATAAGACAGGACTGCCTGTTATCTCCCTTGCTGTTCATCCTCTCCTTGGAACCCTTTATTGGAACAATCATTGCTGACATCTCAAAAAGCGGTTTCAAAGTCCTATAGCCTAAAACACCATCCATTAACGGGAACCACCCTAGAGATCGTCCATAGGCTAGCCAGGCATACACATGTTACCTCTTCACTCAGCCCCCTTACACCTCTAAAAAACAATCCTGACTTCACACCTGGTATGGGAAACGCAACACTCAAACCAGCACACCTTAACAAACCACTACTAGCCGGGGACTGCTTTCATCAGGGTAAAATCAAAGATTTTTCTGCTTTAAAACAAGAAAATTATCTCCCCCAACTACCCTTTTGGTCTTATCTACAGTTGCGTAGCTATTTCTATGGTAAATCCCAGGTGGGCGACTTCAATAGACCCTTAACAGAATTTGAATCGGTTTGTTGCACTGGTGATCAATTTCCTAGGGCGACCTCAGACACCTACTCATGGTTGTAGTATGCCAAACCCCCTGTTGCGGATGGACTCAGGAGATAATTATCCAAAGCCTTACAGATGAGTATAACAGATAAACAATGGAGGAACACATAAATGATTTGTTAGTACTAAAATGCAGGAAACTGCGTACAAGTTGCTAACCCATTGTTACATGACAGCAGCAAAACTGCATGAATGGAATTCTCAAACACCTGACACATGCTGGAGATGTCAGAATGAGACATGCTCATTGATATACATTTGGTGGCATTGTCCATACTAGCACCTTTCTGGAACAAAGTAAGGGAAATAACTACACTAATCACTGAGACCAAACTCATGATCAATGTGGCATGTTGTTTACTTCATGTATCAAACTTCAGTATAAGCACTTGCTGTCAAAGCATCAATTAAATGCTGCTAAATCCCTAATTCCGATCCACTGAAACTCACCCCGGGTTCCTTCGATACAAGATTGGCTGCACAAAGTAACGGACATATGTGAAATGGGGGAGACCCTATCACAATCCTGTGATCAGGTTGAGAGGTTCCATAAAACATGGCAACCATGGTTTTCCTTCAAGTATTCTCAGGAATAGTGATGAGCATTCGAGTTCAAGTCGAACTCATGTTCGACTCGAACATTGGCTGTTCGCAAGTTCGCCGAACAGCGAACAATTTGGGGTGTTCGCGGCAAATTCGAATGCTGCGGAACACCCTTTAAAAGTCAAAGGGAGAAAACAAAAGTGCTAATTTTAAAGGCTTATATGCAAGTTATTGTCATAAAAAGTGTTTGGGGACCTGGGTCCTGCCCCAGGGGACATGGATCAATGCAAAAAAAAGTTTTAAAAACGGCCGTGATTTTAATAATACTTAAAGTCAAACAATAAAAGTGTAATATCCCTTTAAATTTCGTAGCTGGGGGGTGTCTATAGTATGCCTGTAAAGGGGCGCATGTTTCCCGTGTTTAGAACAGTCTGACAGCAAAATGACATTTCAAAGGAAAAAAGCCATTTAAAACTACTTGCGGCTATTGCATTGCCGGTCTGACAATACACATAGAAGTTCATTGATAAAAACGGCATGGGAATTCCCCACAGGGGAACCCCGAACCAAAATAAAAAAAAAAATGACGTGGGGGTCCCCCTAAATACCATACCAGGCCCTTCAGGTCTGGTATGGATATTAAGGGGAACCCCGGCCAAAATTTTTAAAAAAAAATGACGTGGGGGGTCCCCCTGATTTCCATACCAGACCCTTCAGGTCTGGTATGGATTTTAAGGGGAACCCCGCGCCAAAAAAAAAAAACGGCGTGGGGTCCCCCCAAATATCCATACCAGACCCTTATCCGAGCACACAACCTGGCAGGCCGCAGGAAAAGAGGGGGGGACGAGAGAGCGCCCCCCCTCCTGAACCGTACCAGGCCACATGCCCTCAACATTGGGAGGGTGCTTTGGGGTAGCCCCCCAAAACACCTTGTCCCCATGTTGATGAGGACAAGGGCCTCATCCCCACAACCCTAGCCGGTGGTTGTGGGGGTCTGCGGGCGTGGGGCTTATCGGAATCTGGAAGCCCCCTTTAACAAGGGGACCCCCAGATCCCGGCCCCCCCTGTGTGAAATGGTAAGGGTACCCTACCATTTCACAAAAAAAGTGTCAAAAATGTTAAAAATGACAAGGGACAGTTTTTGACAATTCCTTTATTTAATTGCTTCTTCTATCTTCCTTCATCTTCTTCTTCTTCTGGTTTTTCCTCCGGCGTTCTCGTCCAGCATCTCCTCCGCGGTGTCTTCTATCCTCTTCTCCTTGGGCCGCTCCGCACCCATGGCATGGGGGGAGGCTCCCGCTCTTCTCTTCATCTTCTTCTCTTCTTCATCTTCTTCTTCATCTTCTTCTTTTCTTCTCTTCTTCTCTTCTTCTCTTCTTCATCTTCTTCTCCGGGCCGCTCCGCATCCATGTTGGCATGGAGGGAGGCTCCCGCTGTGTGACGGCGTCTCCTCTTCTGACGGTTCTTAAATAACGGGGGGCCGGGGCCACTACATGACGGGACTTCCCTGTGGCATTCCCCAAGACGTCACAGGCAAGTCCCGTCAAGTCACCGTGCGTCAGAGGGGGGTGGGGTCACCGGGTGGCCCCGCCCCCGTTATTTAAGAACCGTCAGACGAGGAGACGCCGTCACACAGCGGGAGCCTCCCTCCATGCCAGCATGGCTGCAGAGCGGCCCGGAGAAGAAAATGAAGAAGAGAAGAAGATGAAGCAGAGAAGAAGATGAAGAAGATGAAGAAGAGAAGAAGATGAAGAGAAGAGCGGGAGCCTCCCCCCATGCCATGGGTGCAGAGCGGCCCGAAGAGAAGAAGATAGAAGATGCCGCGGAGGAGATGCTGGACGAGAACGCCGGAGGAAGAACCAGAAGAGCCAGAAGAACCAGAAGAAGAAGAAGAAGATGAAGAAAGATAGAAGAAAGAAGAAAGAGGAAGCATTTAAATAAAGGAATTGTCAAAAACTGTCTCTTGTCATTTTTAACATTTTTGACAGTTTTTTAGTGAAATGGTAGGGGTAGTTTTGTACCCCCTTACCATTTCACACAGGGGGGGCCGGGATCTGGGGTTCCCCTTGTTAAAGGAGGCTTCCAGATTCCAATAAGCCCCCCGCCCGCAGACCCCCACAACCACCGGCCAGGGTTGTGGGGATGAGGCCCTTGTCCTCATCAACATGGGGACAAGGTGTTTTGGGGGGCTACCCCAAAGCACCCTCCCAATGTTGAGGGCATGTGTCCTGGTACGGTTCAGGAGGGGGGGCGCTCTCTCGTCCCCCCCTCTTTTTCTTGCGGCCTGCCAGGTTGCTTGCTCGGATAAGGGTCTAGTATGGATTTTTGGGGGGACTCCACGCCGTTTTTTTTTTTTGGCGTGGGGTTCCCCTTAAAATCCATACCAGACCTGAAGGGTCTGGTATGGAATTTAGGGGGAACCCCACGTCATTTTTTTTTAAAATTTTGGCCGGGGTTCCCCTTAATATCCATACCAGACCTGAAGGGCCTGGTATGGAATTTAGGGGGACCCCCACGTCATTTTTTTTTTAAATTTTGGTTTGGGGTTCCCCTGTGGGGAATTCCCATGCCGTTTTTATCAATGAACTTCTGTGTATTGTCGGACCAGCAATGCAATAGCCGCAAGTAGTTTTAAATGGCTTTTTTCCTTTGAAATGTCATTTTGCTGTCAGACTGTTCTAAACACGGGAAACATGCGCCCCTTTACAGGCATACTATAGACACCCCCCAGCTACAAAATTTAAAGGGATATTACACTTTTATTGTTTGACTTTAAGCATTATTAAAATCACTGCTCCTGAAAAAAAAGCCGTTTTTAAGTTTTTTTTGCATTGATCCATGTCCCCTGGGGCAGGACCCAGGCCCCCAAACACTTTTTATGACAATAACTTGCATATAAGCCTTTAAAATTAGCACTTTTGATTATTCATGTTCGTGTCCCATAGACTTTAACGGTGTTCGCGTGTTCGAACAAACTTTTTTCCTGTTCGCATGTCCTAGGGCGAACCGAACAGGGGGGTGTTTGGCTCATCCCTACTAAGGAATATACTACCACTATTACAAATCAAAATAATGCTAATTTAGTCTAACTTTTAACTACTGATTGTTTTGATTTCTGGATGTAACTCAGGAATATCGAATATTTGATCTTTATGTATTTATTCACATGGAGCTGTCCAACATGGTCGATCACTCTTTTATCGTTCTTTCCCCACTATTTTCTTACTTTCCTTTTCTTCAAACACAGATGACTACTTGTACTTCAACTATGGTGCCATAACACTTTTTAATCTGCTGTTGCTCTACACAGCAGTTCTGATCATCATTATTGTATTCTGCTACAAGAGCAAAGATGACTTCCTAGTACTTTTTTACTATATGTTAGAACCTAAATATAGTATCACCAGGAAACAGACACTGCCTACAGTACATGTAATATTCCTTTTTTTTTTTGTTTTCTTTCATAATTGCAATTTCTTGACTTGTACTCATCCTTTGATATCAATACAACTT
Organism: Aquarana catesbeiana; assembly: GCF_042186555.1. Taxonomy (NCBI): domain Eukaryota; kingdom Metazoa; phylum Chordata; class Amphibia; order Anura; family Ranidae; genus Aquarana; species Aquarana catesbeiana. The sequence continues at coordinate 184,237,324 of NC_133330.1, read as the reverse complement.
TTAATGTTAAAAAAAACTAACAAATAAAATGTAAATTAATTAATACATTTTACTTTTTTAGATTTTTTTGTAATTAGCATGATATGATTTAGAAAAAAAAAGTAAAGCAAAGCAAAAAAAAACCCCCCCCCCAAAAAACTGAGCTCATGAGAGTCCCCCCTCACATCAGGGTCCCCATCATAGTCCCCCTTTATAGCAGAGTCCCCATCAAAGTCCCATCAGAGCCACCTTACATCAGAGTCCCCACTTGCAATAGAGTCCCCATCAAAGACCTTCTTACATCAGAGTCCCTTTCAACATGAAATTCCCTATCAGAGTCCCCCCTATCATAAAATTAACCATCAGGCTCCCCCCAATCATAAGATTTCCCATCAAAGTCCACCTTACATCAGAGTCCCCTTTTAAATGAGATCCCCCATGAGCGTCCCTATCAGAATCTATCTTACAGCAAAGGGCCCGATAAAATCTTGCAATAGACCTGATTTGGTCCATGCGCCATCGTTTGGATATGTATGTACATGGAAAGCATTATCTGATTTGACGAGGTGGAGGGGTAGGGCAGTGACATCACGCTTTCCCCCTCATCCAATCAGAGAATGCTTTGCTTTCATTCAAAAAAGACAAAGCATTCTGAATGGCGCTCATGCCTAGCATCCAACCTCCTGTATTCATAATGCATCAGTCCTTCCACTCAGCATGGGCCCCAGAAGCAAATGGAGATCATTGAAGTAGCGGTGACAAATTCAGTGGTTTCCAGCTACCAGAGTCATCAGCCAGGTATGGTATATACCTAGTTTTATTGATTTAAGTAGGACCAACCTAACTATGTAAAAACGTAACCATGCCTGGAATTCATATTTAGGCTTTATGCATACTGAGCGTTTGCTCATCCCTCCTGAATGCCTTTTTCTCCTGGTAGGAGAAAAGCTGCATGAAAAAAATTGTCTAAACATGAATTTTGCACATGAATTAATACACGTTTAGACACATTCAGGCAGTGTTTGAGCATTGGATTTTATTAGCTATAATATTCATTTATTCTGGCCATTAGAAAGAATGAATGCTTAACCTCCCTGGCGGTATGATTATTTCAGATTTTTGATGCTGAAAGCGGTACAATTATTTTACACAGAAATTTGGCATTTTATATTGTAGGCCTGTAAATCTTAGGAATAATTCACTTAAATCTGTCCAAACAAGAGTCTAGTAGACATCATTTGTATGATAAAGTTTGAAAAACGAAATAAAAAATTATAATATAATAAATAACTATAAATAATTATAACAAATAATAATATAATAATAAAAAAAATATTCAATAATGTATTCAAATCAAAAACACTGAAATTTGCTCAGTTGCAGAATTGTCGCTGTCATTACTTTTCAGTGTTTGGTGACGGATCTCCCCACAAATCACTATCGCTCAATTCTGCAAGTGATTCTAATTTATTATCGCTGTTTTCTAGCTGGTCTAAAACCACTTTTGATGTAAAGGGACGGTTTTGGTTGCTATGGACAATCTCCAGTTTCCAGGCAGAAAGAACAGTTTTTATAATATAAAACTGCATGCAGGACACTGGACAGACCACTAGGGACAAAGGGGATGTGTAATTATTTGATACAGTACTGTATCTATACTGTATCTATACTGTGTGTTTTACTTTTTTAATTTGGTGCCGAACTCCGTCCCTGTGCGTTGCAACGCTCGAAGGGAACGGAGCTCGGCACTGTGAATCGGCTCGGGGATACCGCTTTTGGTATTGAAAATCCACCCTGAGCCAGACTCGGGAATACCGCTAGGGCATTTAGCGTTTAGGTGCGATTACGCAGTTAAAGCATTTTGTTTCTTTTCTGCCTGTAAATAAGAAATAACATTTCTGTGGGTTTACTTTTTATACATATATTTTTTTGCTGTATGTGTCAAGGGGAGGAGATTTACTTTCATTTCCTATCATGTTGTACATGTATTGTTGTTTGTTTGCCTTTAAATAATTGTGTCCTTTCCACACTCCGTAGCTAGGAGATGCTCTATGTAGTAAGTCCCAACTTTCTTCTTCTTCATGTTTAGTCTCCATTCTTCTGGAGCTAGACACACTGGGGTTGATTTACTAAAGGTAAGTAGCATGTGCACGGCAAGTGCAGTTGCTCTAGATCTGAGGGGTACATTCAAGGAAAATAAAAAACTGCATTTTTGCTTGCACGTGATTGGATGATAGAAATCAGCAGAGCTTCCCCTCAGAACTAGAGCAACTGTATTTGAAGCGCACTTCTAGAGCACAGTATATTTGCCTTTAGTAAATCAAGCTCATAATGTCACTATGTATTGATCTGGTGTTCATCTGTTATGATCTGCACAAGTTTTTGGATTAAGATCTGCAGGAATATTATCTGCAGGATGTCATTTGAATCGAGTCACTGTCTACTAATTCTACTGAGACTCTAATTTACAGCTATCTAGCCACAACTGGATCAGTTATAGAGATAACACTTGCAGTACTTAGTTTGGAGAGGCAGAACACTTCTTGCCCTAGAGATTCAGCAATAAGTGGATAAAAAAAATCCACAAAGTCCCTTTTTTGGACAACTGTCACTGAAACAGGTGTCCTCATTGGAAGAGTTACACTCAGCTCTTGCTTTGATAGCAAATCTAAATATTCAAGAGTCAAATTCTGATTCAGAATTATGAAGGAAAATATTCCCATACTATGACTAATGTAAGCCCCCCTTTGGTTGCATTAGATACTACAAGAACAAAGTGTACAGTGACTCTAGAGGGATGTGTGGAAACACACTATATTTATACAACTTTTAAAATAAAATTAATGAAATCAATATATGATCATGTATGAAAGAGGGTCAGGCAGTGCCTAGCAGTGACACTCTAATATATAGTAAATATATAATAATTAAAACATCATAATAAGATATAATAGTCCGTGGAAAAAGTCCATAATAGATTTCCAATCAGCACTTGGAGGCAGCACTCTTTGAACGAAGCAGGTGACTCTGTAGGTTAAAACAAGAACAGAAGGGCGCCAGACTAAGTGCAGCATTAAGATGGTTGGTTTAATATGAATAAAAGCAAATGGAAACTTACAAAGTGGACGTGTAATACAGGCACAGAAAGTATGTAATGGTTAGTCCCGAAGTCTCTGTAAGCCGTCCTGATGTCGTGGCAGCCTCAAGCACAGGCTGTGTTGTTGGTAGAGGCAGGAAGCTGCCGATTGCTGCCGTAACCAATGTAGAATGCAAGATTGCGACGGGCCGGACATGACCTCAACAGGAAGGCGTGCTTGGTGTGCTGACGTGGGTTGGGTGGTAATGCGTTTCGAAGCAACAGCTTCTTTTTCAGACCTGTACAGGCACGATTACATACTTTCTGTGCCTGTATTACTCTTCCATTTTGTGAGTTGCCATTTGCTTTTATTCATATTAGACCAATGATCTTAATGCTGCACTTAGTCTGGCGCCCCTCTGTTCTTGCTTTAACCTACATCAGATCCTAGACATTAAGACCACGTTCACATTGGGCTGATTTGGCATGCTATTTGACATGTCAAATTGCATGCCAAATCGGCGGTTATTGCCAGCAATGGCACTGTCCGACTCCCAAAAGTTGTTCCTGTACTACTTTTGGTGACTTCAGGGGGCGATTTGAATAGAAATCTGTGCATGAACCCGCACAGATGTCTGTCAAATCACCCCAAAAGTCAGACTGCATTGCCGGTTTAAATTTGTGCCAGTTCAGCTGAACTGGAACGATTTCTAATCCATATCAGTGTGAAACTGGGCTGAGGGAAATTTACTAAGATCGGTGCACTCTAGGTTTTATTGTCAAAGCTTAATTGAACAAGCAGAAGTTAGAAGCTGATTGGTTGCTATAAACAGCTGCACCAGATTATGTGTGCACCAGTTTCAATAAATCTCCCACACTGAATTGACATCATCAGCAGAAGATATATAAACCCTCCCGGTTTTCACCACAATGCACTCTATGCATTGAGGTGAAAAACCTGTTGTAGTGCACCTGCCCCCCAGCCCCCCTGTTTTACTCACCTGAGCCCGTTCATTCCCACGCCAGAAACGTGCACGCCCTCCCTGGCCAGTGTCTCGGCTCTTGATTGGATAGATTGATAGCAGAGCAGCCATTGGCTCTCGCTGCTGTCAATCAAATTCAATAACGTGGGCGTCGGGGGTGGTGCGAGTCCTGCTGTCTGTGTCTATGGAGCGCTGGGAAGGGACCCCAGAAGAGGAGGATTGGGGCCACTCCGTGCAAAACCAACTGCAAAGAGGAGGTAAGTATAACATGTTTGTTATTTTAAAAGAAAAAAAAGGGAACCTTTAGTGTCCCTTTAAACTAAAGGCTATCACCAATCAAAACGGGAGTTGATTAATAGTCATGGGTGGATGCCAGCAGTCTGAAACACTTGCCAGGTTTTTATCTTTCTCTTTTCAGTGTGTTCCCTCTTCCATGGCCATTAGGAAGTATGTCACCCTCTTAATAAGGAACAGATAAGGGAACAATTGTGTAAACTTTTGGCTGCTTCTTTCTTGATATAGGGAAGTACAAATGTGCAATCAGTAATTATCTACTTGAAGGTTTTGGTTTTCTTATCTTCAACTTAACCTTTGAGGGCACATGTAGCAATGTAAGTACAATGTCTTGATCTACTGTATTATTATGTAATTAGAGTCTATTTATTTTTAGATGTACATTTTTCTTTTAGATCATTGTGTTCCTTCTCTTGGTCTGCTTTTCAAATAATGTAAACATGTAAATGTGTAAACAGAAATGTTATTTCTGTTATTTTTTTTTGTTACTGTAATGCCACGTACACATGATCGCACATTCCGACAACAAAATCCATTGATTTTTTCCGACGGATGTTGGCTCACACTTGTCTTGCATACACACGGTCACACAAATATTGTTCGAAATTCCAATCGCCAAGGACGCGGTCATATAGAACACGTACGACGAGCCGAGAAAAATGAAGTTCAATAGCCAGTGCGGCTCTTCTGCTTGATTCCAAGCATGCGTGGAACTTTGTGCGTCGGAATTGTGTACACATGATCGGAATTTATGACAACGGATTTTGTTGTCGGAAAATTTGAGATCCAGATCTCAAATTTTGTTTGTCGGAGATTCTGACGGAAAATGTCCGATGGAGCCTACACATGGTCGGAATTTCCGACAACAAGCTCCCATCAAACATTTTCTGTCGGAAAATCCGACCATGTGTACGTGCATAAGAGTGGGGTCACATCAATGATCTGAGGTTTGGGTACAGACCAATTTATCCACATTTTATGCACAATTTTGGGTGCGCTCCCATTGACTTCTAATAGACTTAACTTTTTCTAAAAGTGCATAAAAAATGGAGCATGCGGGACTTTGATGCACTTTCATGAAAATGCACGGTTTAATAGAAGTTAATGGAAGCAGACCTAAAACCAATGTAAAATGTGGATAAATCACGCTGCACCCAAACTGCAGCAATCCAGTGTGAATCTGGCCCAAAGCTTTGTTCATATGGGGAAATTACATCCATGCCCTGTGGAGGGCCATGTTTACCTGCATGGGGATGGACATGTCTTTTGAGACACAGTAGCTGCATGGGCACAAATGCTGTGTCCCAATATGACATCCATGTGGGTTGCAGGTGCATGTCCCTGAAGTCACCCTAAGCTTGGGTCATTTGTACCCACACAGTTGTCACATTGGGGGCAGCTGTGTCCATGCAGCTGCTACGTCCCAATAGACAGCAACACCTGTACATCCTTGTGTTGCTAAAACACAGGCCTGCATGGGGCATAGATGTATTCGCCCTGCATGAATGAGGCCTAATACTGATATACAGTTTTATATGACCACACACCCCTCCCACCACTAAAAAAATAAAAGTCAGCAGCTACAAATACTGTAGCTTCTGACTTTTAATATTAGGACATCTCTCCAGGGATCTCACAATATTTTTCAATCAGATCTCAGGTGCTGTCGCCGCCATTCCTTGTAGGAGAAACCATCAGTGAAGCCTTGTGGCTTCACATCCGTCTCCCTACTGTACATGCACAAAGTGCGCTGCATTTTGTGAATGGCCCGGGGGGGCAGGGAAAGGAGCAGGGCGGCTGAACTTCTGGGGGACTTTGTGGTGGTGAAGTCCCCAGAAAGTGTCAAAACTAGGTATCCGCCTCTCCCCCCCCCCCCCCGAAAAGTTCCAAATGTGGCAGCAGAGGGGGGAGGAAGCAAACAAACAGAGCTTCCCCTTTTAGATGAAGCTCCGCTTTAACTGGAAGCAAGCTATTGCCAGGGTGTGCAGCATGGCACTGCTAAGAAAATTCTAGCTTCAGGGAATGTGCCAGCTATGGTCATGGACCTTGATGGCTGAACAACATGAGGAAGTCAACAAAGGACATAATAAAGTGACAGAAAGCAGACTATAAAATCCTATAATTATTGTAAGAGACAATTACTGGACGTAAAGTAAAGTTGTATTACCCTTTTTAATTTGTCTGAGATGAAGACTGCAAGTTCAAAAAGATTAAAATAAAAAAAATTGTTTTTCATTTTGAATAGAGTAAGGGTGGGTTAACCACTTCCAGTTTTTTCTTTTTGCCATCTGTGCGCCATTATGGAAATTTTCCTTCTCTTACCATTTCATAAACACAATAGTGGTTGAGAGGAAATTTCAACCAAAGTGAAGGAATCCCTGGTTACAACTTTGCAATACAACACTGTGAAATTGAGGGGGTACAAAAAACAAGCCCCAAAGATACATATGCTATACAGCCTCTATTTATATGTACTCTACAAACATAGGATATGCAAAAAACACCCTACAAATAGATTTACAAAAGCATAAAAGGCCAATTCACATCAATTTCTACACGTACATGTAGATAAACTTCCTCAAACAATCCTGAGGAAATAGGTGAATGCATTAAGATAAAAAACGTTCTGATTCTACAACCACTTTAACTTTAAGAACAAACCTACAGACCCTGTCTTGTTTGTAACCCAGGGACTGCCTGTAATAAGAGAAAAATAATACTAAAGACAGAAAGAGGCTGATTAGTAAGAGATGGTAAGACAAGAAAAATAATGCTGAGAGGGAACAGAGCTGATGTGTAAGGCTAAAGTACAGTAAAGTCTGATGTATAAAATTTGATTCACAAGTTACAGCATTACAGAACCAATCCCTTGATTTTACAGCATGCCCTTATTCAGCCCAAGTATGCTTCCATGTCAGCAACAGAGACTGTGGCAAAATAAAATTTTCACACTGATGCAATTATTTAGACTTTCAGTTAAATGTAGTTACTATATTTAAGATTGCATGTTGAAATTAATGCAATTTCTTATCCAGTAAGCTACTCCATTCCTTTATCTAGGATGCTGATTGCATTTGACATGCACACAACCTCTCGAGGAGGGCTCATCTTTAAATTATTGAACAGCAAGTATGCAAAAATGTGAAAGTCACACCAAATGCTTTCGGATAAACTTTACAATAATAAATGATTTACTCATGGACAGTAGTAAATTATCATTTTGTGTATGTGGACTGGCATTGGAGATTTCTTATTTTGTGCAGAATTTAGCTTTTTTATATACTCCTGAAATACACATTAAAACCAAGTTTAGTTTTTACAGTATGTAAAACACATGAATACTTAAATCACACTCTTCATCATCAGCAACATTGTTATGTATTTATTTTTTAGCTGGTATGACTGTGGGAAGGATGAGCAATTGAGAGCAGTGCCTGTGTTTTCCTATCAGACTTGAAGTAATAGTAACCACAGTACATGTGATCTGCCGCAATGATTACACATGGTAAATTTTCCCTATGGGGTTCTTCTGTGCAATGCACATTAGGAGGAAGAGACCAGCCTGCAGGAAATAAACATTGTGGTGTACTGCAGCTGCAAGAGCTAGATAAGAATAGAGCTAATCAGGGTGAGGTGGGTTAGTTAAGATCCAGAATAAACAACACACTCAGCTTAGCTTTCTCCAACAAATGTATTTTTAAGCTGGCATAACTATAGTACGGTGTTTGGCAGAGTTGAGGTCTGAAAGAAAAAAAAAAAAAAAAAAAAATATATATATATATATATATATATATATATATATAAAAAACATATCAGGATTAAAGCAAATTTTCACTTTTGCTGCCAAATTGGGATACCTTTATATTTGTTCATGTTCTTATTAACATAGTATACCTAAAATTTGGAGTAATGATTAACATAATTGTTCTGTCTTTACTGTGTTCACAGTTCTTCATTAACAGCTGTGATTTGAGCACTGCCTGTCCTAAAAAAGGGTTAAAAATTTAGAAACCTCCCTCCTGCATTTAATATATTAATTCCTTGTGTTAATGAGCAATCACTCAGTCTATGTGGGGACAACGACACTGTGAGACTGTCTAGAAATTCTTTGCGTAATAGATTAAAGAGAGAGCCAAACAAAAAACTGATGATGCCTGTTTGGGAAAAATGAGTTGGGCAGGGCCTGATACGTGATGTCATCATGCATGCCGATGTGGGATTCTGTTGTACCTGCTTATGATACATGCTCTGATTTGTCTCCTGTCACTGTAAGTGCAATTTTGGAATAAACTTAGCAATTGTTTTTACTGCTACACTATGGAATTCATGCCTTGTTTTTTGTATCTCTGCTGAGTGTGTCATCCAAGAATTACTGTGTGATTGTGACAGTAGGATTTATTATAGCTGCAAGGTAGCCAGCCGCATACCGATCTCTTTTTGGAGATCTGTTTATCCAGCAGTTTTTTGTTCCTTTACCCGCCCAAAGGAGCTCCTAGCACATATCCTCTCAGGCTTCATGTACACTAACCTCCCTTGGAGGCTGGCCGCGTAAACAAAAGCTAATCGCATGTAAACCTGGTCCCATTTACATGCGTTTTTGCAGTGTTTAGCAGTCTTTGCCAAATCTTCCTCTCCTAAATACGATTCTTCCACATTCAGGAGAGGGAGATTTAACCTTCCCTAAATGCGGCTGCTCCTAAACTCTGCAAAAAGTATACATTGGGTTGAGTTTAGGAACTTTGGCAAAAAAAAGCCAAAAGCTGCTAAACTCACATTCAGAAGCAGCCAGTGTACATGAACCCTAACCTCCCCAAGTCACAGAGATACCAACTGACGTACTGGGGGCCATCACAGCATCTGGGACCCTGGACATTCTACAAGAGATACAGAGTAGTTGTTTTGGGTCTCCTTGCTAGCACACCCCTGCCAGGTGGATTAGTGGAGCCAAGTGCCAGAATTTATTTTGGCATTGGGTTCTGAGACTCAGCCTGGAATTGCAGGATGCAGGGATTATGTTCAAACGTGGGTGTATTTGGGGGGTATAAGATGATATATGCTGGGAACACAAATCCAGGGGATTGGGGGCAGAGAGTTTGTTCCAGGATGGGGGAGGGGGGGTTGTGCTGTAAGGGGGAGACTTTGTGGGATAGGATTTGTGCTGGGAGGGGGATTTGGGAGGGGGGATTTGTGCTGGGAGGAGTGAGTAGGAGAAGGAGTATTTGTGCTGGGGGGGATGGTTGAAGAGGGGGAATAAGGGTTTGTGCCAGGATGAGAGGGTGAATTTATGATAGGAATGGGGAGAGGATTGGTGCTGGGAAGGGAGATTTGGGGGAAGAGAATTTTTGCTGGGAAGGGATTTGGGGGCTTGGAAGAATTTTTGTGCTGGGAAGGGGGATTTGGGGGAGAGGATTTGTGCTGGAAGTGGGGAAAGGATTTATGTTGAGAGGGGGAGCATTTGTATGGGTGGTATTTGTGCTTGAAAAGGGGGAGGGAATTTTAGCTGGGAGGAGGAGTTTGGGGGGATTTGTGGTGCTAGGAGGGGGATTTGGGGGGAAGGAGGATACTTGCTGGGGGGGCAGGGGTTGGAGAGAGGAATTGGGTGGGGAGGATTTTTACTGGAATAGGGGTTGTGCTGGAAGGAAGATTTGGGGGGTGAAAGAGGATTTTTTCTAGGAGGGAAAGTGGATTTGTGATTGCAGGGGGAATTGAGGGAG